>NW_006267368.1:134652-476614 GCF_000300575.1 Agaricus bisporus var. bisporus H97 | reverse complement strand
CTACGGGCTTCGAGTGAGAATGAGAACAAACAGCACAACGACTTCAACGACGACGATTATGCGTCTATGACTATTTCATGGCTTCCGTCATACCCATAGCTATCCAACCTGCTCCAGTCCTTCTCGTCGGTTTGGGTGCGCGCATCCTCCTCGACTTGTTCAACCGCAACGGGGAGACCTCCATCAAAGACCATGTCCTCCTTGGGGTCTGGGAAGGCGTCGCACTCCACTATTCTTTCAAAAATTTCAATCTCGGACTCTTATTACTTATTCCCATTGCTGGCAAACTTTTCATTGACTTCAACCAATACCCAGACCTCCCCAGATGTGCAATCACCCTGCTTGGTATTGCTCTTGGATTTCTCGGGACCGATTTGATGACCCAATTCGTCGATTCTAAACCTCTACGTCCTAGTACGTCTCCTGACCGAAGACGAAGAAAGACCAGCCATTCAACTCCAACGCCACACGTACCCAAACGACAACGCCTCGTCCAATTTGAACCCATACCGAAATACCGTCCCGTGTCCGACATCACTTCTATCGACTCTAATTCAGATCTCATACGCGCCCAAGACAACATGACACCACTTCAACGAGAAGTTGCCGCTCTCAGAGCTCGTGCCTCGTTAGCTGATAGTGAACGTAGACGATACAGAGAAGAACGTCGTTGGGCTATCTCAGAAGGCAATGAGGATCGTGCTGCACAGCTTAAGCAGCAAGTCAAACGCTATACCTCCTTAATGCTAAGTTTTCATCGAGAAGCAGATGTCAAGATGCTGTCGGGTGAATGTCTTCTCTTTATTCTTGTTTTCCTTGGCTGAAGGTTGTAATGTTTATAGGTATCCAACATCCAACGCAACAACCGAGCGGAACGACGAGCAGCGCTCAGCGGTCAAACACTGTCCCTCCCACAGAACACCAGCCGCGAGTTCTGAGGAGCAGTTTGAGTAACAGCCAGCCATTACCTATTGCCTCAAATCTCAAACAGAATTCATCCAGGCGCGGCAATGCGATGCCAAAAACTATTCTTCGTGATACCACACGTTGAACATTCCCATCCATTATAGATGATTTCGTCCGTCGTAAACAGTACTACCTCATGCTGTTAGTCCTGAAGGAACCCCTCCCGAGTCTGCTTGGAGTTAAAAGAAGAAAGTGATTTCCTAGGTCGGCCTTACTTGGATGATTTGTACAAATTGACTTTATAACGACTAAGTAAGAAGAAGATAGAATACAGGCAGTGTATGAAGACGAAACGACAGTATTGAATAATGGTTAAAAGGGGAAAGACGAGGAAGCGCTTAAAACAAGAAGGACAAATGAATGAAGGCTACATTCCAGGTATTTTATCTAAATGATTTTCCATTTGTCCTATGAGAAGAGGATGTAGTAGATGTGCCGTTCGTTTTACCAGCAACTCGTGGTTTTTTGAGAGCATTGGACTCTGTAGATTGCACCCGAGGTGTAGACTCTTTCATTACCATTTTGGCATGAATCTCTTCCAGCTTGGAGGCTTTCACCTTCTTTGGCCAAAACAAAGTAACAAATCTAACGGAGAAAGTTAATGACTGTGTATCGATACTTAAAAGCTCTGAAATAACTCACGTCCACAAATGCCTCCTCCATCTTTCGATATCTTCTCCAGCAGACGCTTTGGTTTGCAGTACTACTTCGATCCGACGCCCAATGGCAGCTAAAGAATCTTTGAGTATAGCAACCTTGTCTTCTCTTGGCATATCTTCTCCGGACAATTTAAGCTGTTTCTGCACCAGTGTTGAGAAAGGACTAAGCGAAGTAGGTCGGAAAGCACTCACCAGCTGCTTCTTTACCGGTCTGAGTTCTTCTTTGGTTGCAGCTTCATCCATAGATGGGCTAGAGAAGGCAGCGATCAATCTAGGTGACCACGTTTCAGCAGTGGCGAAAGAACATACCACTCGTCCGAAGATTCAGAGTCCGTGAATGTTGGCGTAGGTCTTCTCTTCCTCTTTTTAGAACTTGGATCATCAATAGTAGCCATGGCTTCGCTTTCCGCACGACGTCTCAAGCTGCTCACATGAGAGGACGAAGAGGCGAGTGCGGGGGGCGGTGAAGTTGACACCTTGAGGTGGCCTTTATTACGTAACGAAGACTCGTATGAGCGCAGTTTTTCGTCATGCTCGCGCAGCAGACCAAGTAAAAAGTCTCCTCGACGAACAAGGTGAATAGCGTTGGGGATAGGTCGACTTGCCGCATCCTCGCCCTTCTTGCCCTCCTCTAAAAAGAATTTGCCTTCGAGTCCAAGCTTCGGGTCTTTTTGCATAGCCTCCCAATTGCCAAATCCATACAAGAACGCGCCAACCAGTAACATGGAGTCATCCGTAGGACCCCAGCGACCAGACCAATTAAGTGTTGGGCGTATATTGTCAATGGGGATGTTCCACTTGTATGGATCATCCTGGTCAGACAGAATGTTGTAGAGAATCTGGAGATCATGGTGACGGGAAAGGACAGTTTCGGCATTGATATTACCGACACCTCGGCAGGTCACTAGAACAGCTTTACTCTTCTGTGCGTTCGTAAGGGTTTCTCCGGCTGCGATCCGACTGCGCTTCTGCTCCTCGTTCTCCTTGACGGCTTCGGAACAGATGTCAATGATCTCATCCGACACATCCAGTAACATTCCCCGATTTTTATCTTGTAATTTGGACTCCGTGACCTAGATAGTTTCATGAGATATCTGTCGGTATCGAATGGCACGACACTTACAATCACTTCATAGCGTTGTCTGATATCGCCCCATCTCTGCAGACTCCTGATTAGCACGCGAACATCTCGCTCCTTGAGCTCCATCGCTTTCTGACTGGCGCTCTTTCTTTGGATACCAGGTACCTTGGGCTTCTTCGCAGCGCTATTGGAGGGAGGATGGTCTACATCCATACCCTCGTACGAAACTTGAGCATGAGTGCGTTTCCTGTTAGATTCAGATTCCTGGGCAGCCAATTCCTCCGCTTTCCTCTGATCCTCCTCGCTCTCAAACTTCTGCCGCTCGTCCAAGGGAATGATATCCTCCCAATTCATATCATTCTTCACATCACTGACAGCTGCAAATGACGTCAGGAAAGCTTCACCACCCAAAGATGTACCTCCATCTTGGGTCATGGTTTCATGAGCCTCGGCCCGATTGAGAATGTCATCCAGATCCATGTCGTCTAGCTTCTTGCTCTGGGTACTATCGTCCTTATCGAACCTATAGTAAAGTGTCAATCTCTACACAATAGAAAAATTCAACAGCATCATAAACTGACATCTTCTGGGCACCATACTTGAGGACAGCCGTCAACTCCTCCTTGCTCAAGTTGTCAGGCTTGTGAGGATCCTTGCCCTGAGGCTTTGAGCTTAGGTGGGCTTGTGACGTATCCATTTGATTGATAACTATGAATTGCGTCAGACGGTTCGGCTCCTCAGACTGCAGACAGCTAAAATCACTCACTCGCATATTCTAGAACCATTTTCTTCTTTGCCCGTTCCAGGACATCTTCTTCCATGGTATCTTTGCTGACGAATCGATATACACTGACATGCGACTTTTGTCCGATTCGATGAGCACGAGCCATTGCTTGCAAATCGTTTTGTGGATTCCAATCACTCTGTGGCATAGGGTTCAACATGATGATCGAACGAGGAAGAAAGTAAAACCCACGTCAAATATGATGACAGTGTTTGCCGTCTCCAAATTAATGCCTAAACCACCCGCACGTGTGGACAGTAGGAAAGCAAAGTCTGGAGAACCTGGCGCATTGAAATGTGCGATAGACTTTTTGCGTTGCTCTGATGCGACCATGCCATCCAAGCGTTGATGGATATATCCCCGAAGCGACATGTAATCACTCAGGATATCGAGCATTCTGACCATCTGACTAAAAATAAGCACACGGTGACCATCCTGACGTAGGCGGGCAAGTAGTTTGTCAAGAAGGACCATCTTTCCACTGTTCATGACGAGACCTTTAAGCGTCTCCTCATTGCTATCGCTACGCGTTTCAGCCCCATCGAAAAGATATGGATGATTTGCAGCTTTCTTGAGCTCCATAGCAATGTTCAACAGGCTTATATTGTTGTTCCCGTTTGCACTCTTGACTAGACCAGCAAAGTTCTATCGAGTGTACTGTCAAAACAGAACGACACCAAATCATGTTACTCTTACCTTAGTCAGGATATTTTTGTAAAAGTGCGTCTGAAGGGCACTCATTTCAACTCGGAGGATTCGCTCGCTTTTAGTGGGAAGCGAAGTAAGAACATCGCGCTTCAGGCGTCTGAGCATAAGTGACTCCAGCTGCAGATGCAACTCCTTGATTTTTTCCTCGTGGTCGGCGTCATTCAGGTCGAATTCGTTAGTTAACGCGACTGTCAGATACGTGAGCTTGTTTTCATCGGTAAAGAAAAAAAAAGTACAAAAACTTACATTTGTCAGGCATGAGGAAATGCATCAAAGACAAAAGCTCTGCTTCACAGTCAGAGGCTGCCTGGTGCAAAAGGAAATCAACGCACCTCTGACGTTATTCTGAAGCGGGGTCCCTGTGATCAGGAGCTTGGACGCGGCTGAGAAACATCTTAGGGCCTCATAGAGCTGACTCTCCGAGTTTTTCAATCGATGTGCCTATGTAGCAAGAGGAACATTAAGACACAACACTGAGATGACAAGACGAAAGACCCGACCTCATCCACAGCCAGCAGTTGCCATTTTATATCGACAAGCTCCTTGGCATCTCTCAGGGTAAGCTCGTAGGTTGTCAGTAAAACGTTCATCTTGAGCTTTTTGTTGGAAGGACCAAACTCGTGTGTACGAATTACCTCGCGCGCCGGGGCGGTGCCGATATAAGTAATGACATTGATATCTGGTGCCCATAAATTGAACTGCATCTGCCATGCCGTGATGGTGGAGAGTGGAACGATCACTAGAAAGGGACCGTACTGCTGCATTTCATGGAAGAGCCAGGAGATAAATGCGACCGTTTGCACCGTCTGATGAATTTATAAGAACAAGACGTGAATGGAACAGCTATAGCATACCTTGCCGAGACCCATCTCATCCGCAAGAATCCCATTATCGCCGTTGCTCCAAACATAGGCAAGCCAGTTTAACCCAGTGAGCTGAAAGTCCTTGAGCTCACCGCCCGTAGCTTGAATGTAATCAGGATCTTGGAGAATCCTTGTAAAGGGGGGCCGGCTTGTCCTCAAATAAGACGCGCTCTTGTAAGGGAACTTGCCCTCTGCTTCCCGTTGCCGGTATGCTTCGATTTGTTCCTGCGCGATAGGCTTGACGTCCTTGGAAAGTTCCCAAGTGCAGTGCTCATAGTTGAGGCCTTGCCATTTGCAAAAGTACTCCATTTCGCCGTCCGCACCTTCCCGGTGAGAGACTATCCTCTCGACGTTACGGAAGTTTTCGAGATCTTCTCTCTCACGTTCCTTATCGAGCATGAGCGCCTCGGCGTCTTCGCGGGAGATACCGGGAGCGGCCAAACGAGACTGCCATATCTTGTATGCCTTGATATAATTGTCGACGCGTTTGAGGCCCTTGAAGCGTTTGAGGAACTCGTAGGTCTCGTCAGTGTTGTGAAGATGGGAGAAGTTTTTCCATTTGATGTGGAAACGCTGTCGGGCGTGTTATACAGATTCAAATGCAAGATATATGCGGGACACCCACGACATTCTCGAACCAGCTATCTTGAGGGTCGTTTTCGTGGCCCTCGTCCCTACTATGGCTCAGGACGGCTTCAATCTCGTCTTCTTCCTGGAACTGGACACCGTGGTCGCCAGCATAGCCTGCCTCGGTTAGTTCATCCTCGTCGAATTTTTCGAAATCTTGGACGTCATCGACGTAGTTGGGTATTCTGCCACCGCGACTAGAAACGCGAATTTCTTCAGGAGACTGGCGGTGCTTTTTCCTGCGCTTATGGGCGCGAGAGCCATACTCAGAGTCCGAGTCGGAGGAGGATGCTTGACGGGTGGATGCTAGAACAGAGGGTGAGCGCGAGGAAAAGGCAGTGACGAGAGACGACGACGACGGACCCCTTGGTCTGACGACGGGAGCGGACGGCATACGCTGCTTTTTCTTCTTTGCAGGTTTCTTTTTGGAGCCATATTCTTCATCGGCATAGGTGCCGTCCTCCTCGTCGTTGTCGTTGTCATTGTCATCGTCATCCTGCTGGTCCTCATACCCCTTTTTAAAGAAGGCAAAGTTAATGGCTGATGGTGATAGGGGGCGCAACAAGAAGCATACAGAGTCATCAGCATCCTATAAGGAAACAGACGCGGTCAGAAAAGGCGGGACAAAAAAAAAAGGAAAACAAAGGCGGACCGAAGGAGGGCGGGAGCGGGAGAGGGAGAGGGGCGCGGTGTTGACGGTGGAGGAGTTGGCATCGTCGTCGACGGACTCGCCATCAGCATCGAGGTCGGGGGCCCTGTTGAAGATGTCGGGGTCGTGGGGGTCGTTGTCGAGGTGCATGTCGTCGTCGGAGGCGTAGTGGATGTCGAGGGAGGGGGGGAGGTCGGGCATGATGGGGAGGGAGGGAGAGGGGTGGTGGGGGTGTTGAAGGGGGGGAAGAATGGTGAGGACCTGGGCGCCAGGCATCGCCAACGGACAGATTTCACACGGGCAGCGTCGCTACCCCATCGTCACGGCCAACGCCGGAAGGGCCTTCGTCACCGGCGCTCGTGACGGGGACTCCGAAAGGTGGAAGCAGTGTGGTGGGTTTAAGGTTGGCGTGCTTATTCAATCAGCATGTCGCATCTCTCCGTCGTCCTCGACCTGCCCCCGGCCCAATGGCACCGCTCAGCCCGGCACGACCCCCCCCTCGCCCTCCCAGACTTTCTCTCCCACGTGCTCGTCTTCCTCAATGCCCACATCGCCAACAATGCCGAGAACTCGCTCGCCGTCTTCGGCGCCTTTCCCGGCACGAGTCCCCTCCTCTACTCCTCCGCTGACCCCGTCCCCGCCCGGCTCCCGATCGACTCCAACTCCTATCCCTCCTTCGTCCACCTCGACCATGCCGTCGCCCGCCGCGTCACCGCCGTCCTCGACTCCCTCGGCACAGACCGCGCCCCGGAGCCTTCTGCCCTCGTGGGTGCCATCACCAAGGCCCTCTGCTGTCCGTGGTCTCCCATCACACACAAGCCCTTACTCACCTGTCCGCAGATGTCAACCGCCTCGCCATCTCCCCCTCATCCGCCGCCCCGGCCGAACATGTCCTCCCGGACCCCCGTCTCCTCATCCTCTCCGTCTCTCCGGACCTCGCCACATCTTACATTCCCATCATGAATTCAGTCTTTTCTGCCCAAAAGCTTGTGTGTATATTCGCTCTCCCATCTAATGTTTTTCACGCCCTCCCCTCCAGAAAGTCACCATCGATGTCTGCCAGGTCTTCGGACCCGACACCGTCTTTCTCCAGCAGGCTGCACATCTAACCGGGGGCTCATACATTCATCTCGAGCGCCGTGATGCCCTGCTCCAATATCTTATCGTACGTCATATCCGACCCTTCCCTGCACTCACTCACACGCCCCAGATGGCGTTTCTCCCACCGCCTCCTATTCGCAAAGTACTCGCCGTCCCAACTCAGGACAAGGTAGATTTCCGTGCAGCCTGCTTCTGCCACAAAAATATAGTCGACATCGGCTTCGTCTGTTCCGTCTGTCTCTCGAGTACGCCTCTCTTTCTTTTCTCTCATTCCTGTCTCTGATCTACCCAGTCTTTTGTCAACCCGTTCCCGTCTGCTCCACATGCAGGTAGTATCTATTACGTGACTCTTTCATTCCAAGTACGCACTAACACGTGTGCTCAGGACGAAATTCCCGATCAAAACTCTCCAGCGCTTGAACCAATCTCGCCCTCCTCTTCCATCTACCCCAAGATCTACTTCTCCCAAAAGTAGCCCAGGCACACCTGCAGGCGCACGTACAGCACCTACAAACGGCGCTAACCTTGCTCGGAGCATCTCCACCCCCAATGAACTACCCCATTCTTCCAACATTGGCTCGCGAAACTCAAATGGCCGTAGCCACAGCATGGGAGGATCTGTCACGAACCCGGGTCCCAGTGAAGCTCCACGATGATCCCCCGCATCGGGCACTAACCCCCCATGTCGTTATCTCCTCGGTCTCAAGGCCTGAACGCAGTGATGTACACTTGCGGAGCACCGGCCTTCATGAGTACCCCTTCTGGGCGCCGCAGTATGTATGCCTTCATAACAAATGTCAATCTTCAGTGTCCTGTCATACAATCACATACTTTGGGTTGCGGTTCTCTGCTCGATGCAAATCCAATCGCCATACTAGGCGTCGTGAAACCACACCATACCCGCACATCTTGGTTGCGTCAGATCATTATCGTATGCTAATAACGCACTGCGTACCCGTGTTACAACTATCATCACTGGTCTCTCTGGTCATCATCAAGATACCAGCTGCCGGTTTACTGACACCCCTTTCCACCGCCGGCTCTGCGTTTTCAGTCAACCCAAAAGAATAAGAGTGAAAAGCTTCTCACTCCAAAAGTGATCTACCAGCACTCTTTCCAAGATTTCATGTGGATCTGAGTCTGGTGTGCAAGTTTCGCCAATTAAACGTGCAAGATTGGAACGAATGATATCTTCTCCAGTTCCTGAGACGCTACACGACATTCCATCTAGGTTACCAGAGTAATGCTTGGCCCAACATCCAGCTCCAAATATGGCCGCCTGAACGAAGGATGTCAGTTTCGTCATTTCAGAGTTAACTTTGTTTCTTACCTCGCCCACCCTTCCCGGGTGTTTCAATAAAACGCCCCCGCTAAAAACTTCAGCATACAAGCTTCTACGTAGAAATACTATTGACTTGCCTTGAAACTCCTGACACAAATCCATCATTTGAGTGCCAAGCGACAGCACCGACCGTATCTTGAATTAGATTCTCTTCGTCTATATCCACATTATTAGCTTCAGACATTTCGAGTCTATTTTTCCATTTGGTCCATGTCTCTTTTGCGGTGGTGGAGATCATGTTTTCAGGTGGAACGATTGTATTTTCAGAGGCGTTGTTTTGAATGAAGTTGATAGCACCTTGCGATACGAGTGTCCTAAGAAAATTTTGAATGTGTGTTCAAAGATTGTATTTTTTTTTTGGCTTACATTGGTGGGACGCGCCCTAACTTGTCTTGTTCTTGTGAATACTCCAAAACACTTCGAGCTGCAGAAATTGGATTCTTAATCCCTACAACATAAGCGCCCAATAATGAGAATACTATAAAATCTTGCAAAGAGGGAGAACTCGATATATACCAGAAACCGCACCAACACTCCCAAAAAGCCCATTCGACGACGTATGTCCTGGATCAGCAGCTGCAAAAATCGCAGCATCACATTCTACGGTCCCATCCAAACACAAATTTGATCCGTAACCTGCATTCAGATATGGGTCGTCTTCGAGGGAGATGATAGCTTGTTCAACTAATGACAGTGATTTTCGAGAAGGAGAAGAAGAAGTGGTTTTGAGGGATAGGTTTTGGAGAGCTTTTGTGCATGCTCTGAAAGGGAATGTTGAAGCATTAGGGTCTCTTTATGTTGTTGACACGCACGCTCGAAGGGCTTTTTTTGTTCTATGGTCGTGGTCAGGGTGATGATATCCAGCTCCTCCGTGAACAGCAATAAAATAGTCGTCGCCAGACATCCAGGTCGAGTGAGAAGGAGTAGTATTGTGATGGCAGTATAACTTGCAACGTCAGATCACATTTCTTTCTTCGACGTGAAATCAGAAATTAGCACAGTGATCTCCACCATCCTGATGTACCATCACCCAAGGACATGAAAAAACTCAAATCTAAATATACAATGAAAACAGTGTGATCTTTATACAGTCGATTAAAAAACCCATTGAATCCATCTAGCCAAATCAAACTTCAGACAACAGAAGAAAGATCAAACTCCATCGCTCCATCAGCTTTAACAGCAACGCCCTTCTCCGTAACAATAGCCGTAATAAGTTCAGCAGGAGTAACATCAAAACTAGGATTATAAATGCCTTCCAAACCCTCTGGCGTAATCATCACTTGCGCATGTTCAACTTTATCGCCGTTCGGATATAAAATGCCTCGGACGAGACAAGCCTCTATAGGGGGCCGATGTTCAATGGGTATCCTAAAAAACCGTCATGTCAGGAGGCCAAGTATTTGTTTCGGTAATATAGAGAAGATGGAGATGAGTAATTACTTTGATCCGTCGGAGATATCGAGATCGACGGTGCTGATAGGGGCAACTACAATGAACGGGATTTTGTGACGTGCAGCGATCACGGCTGCGTTATATGTTCCAATCTAAAGACTGTCATTTGACCGTCTTCAATGTTTTACCGGAATTGTGGTAGCTACCTTATTTGCTGTATCACCATTCTTTGCAATTCTATCCGCACCAACAGCTGCATTCTTAATTAGATCTTACTCGAGAAGAAGAAGATTTGATAGCTCACCGACAGCATGAATTGGGTGATGTTGAAATAGGGAACCAACCATTGGATCACAGATCATGACCGAAGGGATTTTTAGCGTTTGAAGTTCGTAGGCGGTGAGCCTAACGATTGGTTAATCATAATCCCAGAACAAGAGACAAAAGACTATACCTTGATCCTTGATGATATGGAGCGGTCTGAGTAAAATAAGCTTTTCCCAGTTTCCCCGTATCGTGAAGATAAGTAATTAATCCGAGAGCAGTACCGTATCCCTATTAAAAAACCTTAGAGACAAGGACAATAAACATAAAGACATCATCTTACCGATGTAGCCAGCGAGCCCGTATTGCAAACAGTCAATACATTCAAACCTTCACTAGGCGTGCCATCCCTCTTCGTGACCAAATCCACAAGCCAATCACCACCCCATTGAGCCATAGCTTTATTTCTCCCAACATCCTCACCAGCAATAGCTATACCCTCCACCATCAGATCCTGCACGATATCTGAAATGCTTTCATCCGCTGCGACACCCTCATTCAAAACTTGCATCAATCGACGCGTCGCCGCTCCTAGATTCACAGCAGTAGGTCTGGATTCATATAAATGCGCCAAGGTTTCTTCAATGTGTGATTTGAATAGAGCAATGGAAGTGAGAAATTGTGGCTGAGGATCTGCGCGACGAGTACGATCGAGATGTTGGACAACGGATAAAGCTGCTAATGATGCAATAGCTGGCGCCCCACGAATCTACCAATAGACTCCAATTCAACATTCCTAATAGTGATCAATTGAAAAAAAACGTACTTTCATGGATCTGATTTTTTTTTTTTTTTAAGTCATTTTATTGTCCACGAGGCTGGACCTCATGTCGGACATTTCGTATCTACATTGTATGAGGTGAACCCTAGGACCCTTTGTCCTAATCTCCTGCAGCCCACCCTTGATCTAACGGGGGCGCGCCCCGAGCGCTCGCATGGATCTGATTGCATCGAATGCATCTTCAATTGAATTGATTTCGACATATTCTGTGACATGAGGAAGCAAGAGTTGGTTGATGATTGTTATCTGGTTACCATCGACCTTGATCGAGGATATTTTTGTGGGAGGCATGGAAGGCAACGAGGAGAATTATCATGATGCAAGTGCCAAGAACTACTTTTCAAATAACCCCTAAGTTTGGGTTAGGATCGAGCCTTGGATAATTATATAATCGACAAGGCAGCAGCCACCGAGCCAATTGTTAAAGGTCAAATGAGTCCTTTGGAGTGACATAATTCATTACCCCGGAATGCAAGTGTATCTGATATTGGGCAGTCCTTTAAGATGTTGTAGCAGATCGCCCCCGAGCGTACAGATGGATCCAAAAATAGAATTTACGATCAAATGCAATGCAAAGAATCACATGCATCATTCCACCTATACCTCAAAGTGGCAGTCTCTCGAGCATGCGCAATTCATCTTCACTCTGCACTTCTACCTCTTACCATCTTACCATCTTATTGAACATCCTGAGTATCCATGATTGATCATATATTCGGACGCCCAAGTCCTTCCTGGAAACGCAATCAAGTTCGGCCTAGTTCCCTTTTCATACATTCATTACACCCGATATCTTAAGACATATCTACCCCAGGTCTTTCTTGTGTTGTTTTTCTGGATATGGCGTATAATCAAAGCCAAGAAAGGACCACCCAAGATTCTCTGGTTACCTCGGTTGAATAGAAGACTACGTATGTTTTATTACACGTGCGGAAGGCATTGATTGATCATCGATATTATTAGAGCGGTTTACGCCATGGCAAATAATCCTCAGTACACTCACTGCAGTATATGCTCTGCGTAATATCGACAAAATGCTAGGCTTTGACGGTAAGTTTTCCTTGATTTGAATGAAATAGAGGGGATACTCAAAAGTACATTTTAGCGCCTGAACCACTTAGAAACCTCGTAAGCAGAGTTGGGGTTTTTGATGGATGTCATCGTTTCTGATATCCTCACAGTATACACCAGATTATTTTAGAGCCACTTGGATCGTAACAGGCCTTGATGCAGGATTCGCCACCGCCATGACAATCCGACCGAAATGGCTCAGAGATATCTGCTCACTATTGTTTGCTGCATATTATATCCTCTTTCCTTCCACGGCAGATGAAAAGGTATGTACTACTCCTGTTCATGAAATTACATTGAGTCACTGAAAAGTCAAAAGCTGCGACGGTTCCGCGCTGTACCGACAGTAGAACTACTCCGAGCAACATGGAACAAGACCTCGAACCCTTATGTATGTTTCTATTCTTATCTCTCATTAACCATGCTAATGTCATCCCACAGCTTCGTATGATACAGCATATTCCAAAAATATCAATCCATCGCAAGATTCTCTTACCACGCCCCAAGAGCTCCTCTTACGACCGCCCCATCACGGGTTATCTCTATTTTGCACCACCTGACGGTGAACTCCGAAAAGCGACGGAACTGATTTTGGATTTCCCTGGAGGTGGATTTGTCGCCATGTCACCAGAACATCACGAAGAACGATTGAGATATTGGGCAATTACTTCGGGAAGGCCTGTTCTTTCTATTGATTATGGCAAGGCCCCGGAATGTAAGTGGGATTAACCTTCGGTCTTTGGTTTTTCTTATTGCGGCTTAGATCCGTATCCATTCGCTATTGATGAATTGTTTGATGTCTATCGCCTTCTCATTGAATCAGGTAAGCCGTATCTGCTCATTAGAAAATCAGGATTAACGGTGCACAGCTGGTCGCGTTATTGGTATGTCGGGAAAAGCGCTTTCTGTGATTCTTAGCGGAGATTCAGCGTAAGAAATACTAATGCATTGGTGATTTATCACAAACTAATTTCTCGATAGAGGCGGCGCTCTTGCTATTAGCCTCACAGTCAAACTCATTGAGCTGAAGAACGGAATGATAAAAATCCGAGGGGTGGATAAACTACCTTTGCCGACGGGCTTGGTCCTTACTTACCCTGTAGCCGACTTCAATTTTGCTTCTTGGATGTCATCGGATCAGTTGCGCATTCTCCGGGCGGAACAATCATCGAACAGTATTCCTGGTATGCGAGAGTTTGCAGAACAGAAGGACCATCTACATCGTGTTTCTCCTCTGAGTATGGTACCAGACCGTAAGCCAAGAAAGTCGATGAAGAGGAGTTCGAGTTGGAAAGACACATTGCGAGGATTTACAAGTGGCGGCGAAGATAGGGTTCAAAGTCCTGTACGGAAATTGACGAGGAATTTGACTGATGATGGATCGCTCGCCGATGCAGAAGGTGAAGACGAAGAGTATGCGGGATATAAAGAAGAGGATAAGCCGATTGAAGCACGAGTGAAGTATAGGTGGAAGACCAAAGACTGTCTTTTAAGGACGCATTCGGCACTGGAACGGAAACAAGAAGAAATGGCAGCGGCTCTGAAGGAAGCTGATAACAAAGTCATTCGAGCGTTTGGGACCAAGGAAAAAAGGACGGAGCCGATCGGAACGCGGTTGACGATGTCAAGCAGGGTAGGATATTTCCAGGACCGGATTATCTCGCCGAGTATGGTAAGGATGGTCAATGAAAGCAAAAGTCAAGTTCTTAACTGATTGGTGACAGATGCGAGCGATGGCGATCCTGTATATTGGTCCTCACCGGAACCCTGATTTTGCGACGGACTACCATATATCATCGATTCTGGCACCCGAGCGTATCTTGGCGGAATTCCCACCTCTGATGATTCAATGCGGTGAGAAAGATCCATTTGTGGATGACAGTGTGATTTTTGCTGGTCGGGTGCGGGAGGCGAAGAGAGCACGGAAGATTGAATTGGACCTCGCGTTTTCGGGTAAAAGTGCACGGTTTGGCGAGGATTGGCAGCCACCCAACGATGTCAAGACTGTACCCACGCGGGAGATGGAAAGAGAGAGGGATAGGCTGACAAGCGAGAGCGAAAGCGACTGGGTGCAACTGGTGCTATTAGCTGATTGGAGCCATGGGTATCTGCAGATGCCCACGCTGTTACCTAGAGCCAAAATGGTGAGTGATGAAGCCGACGAGTGCGTTGATAAAGCTAAGGCGCCACGTTAGGTCATTGATGATCTTGCTGAATGGATGGTCGGCACATTTGAGAAATACCGGAAGATGCCGGTGGAGTGCGATGAAGAACGGGCATCGGAAACCGAAGCGTCGGACTCGGGAATTGTGGTCATGTCTAAAAGACGAGGGTCGTCTGGGTCTGGTGAAGTGAGTCGGGGGGCGGGGACGCCGCGAGGGGAAGAGGGGCAGAGACAGGGGAGCCGGATTGCAGGGCACACGATTACGGAAATGGAACTGGTGCGGAGGCGACGGCTGCAGGATGCACATTTGTTTGACAGCACGCCCGAGTGAATGTGGCTAATAATAATATATACACACAATTGCACAGCAGAAGGGGAAATTGCACAGCTTGGGGACGGCGGCGGTATAAGCTTTGGTGCTGTGCAGCACTGCCACCGAGGCGCGAGGGGCTCGCGACGGCGGCCAGGGGTGTCGTGAGAGGTCGAGCTGAGCGCAGAGCTCGAGCGGGCATCGTGTTGCGGGATGTCCGGGGTGTGGGCTGCGCTGGGACGGGCACTGGAGGGGACACTGGGAGGACGGAGAGGGGGTCGAGGCCGGAGAGGCTGTGCAGTGACCCGATAAGGCAGGTGTCTGAGTTTGCACACCCGCGTAAATGGGCCAATCGAGGAGAGCGCGGCCTGCCACTCCTTCTCTCCTCTCAACCACCATGTACGCAGTCCACCCGCCCCCACCCATCCCCACTGCCGGCCCTGCCTCCCACCCAGACGGCCCGCCCCGTGAAGCCTTCCCCTATCCCATTTCTTACCAGCCCGCAGTCGCCGGAGACAACCAGCAGCTGCCCCCGCCGCTTCCCCAGATCGCCCAGTCGCTCCTCCCAGATCGTCGTCAGAGTCCCCGTCCAGACGCCATCTTTGCCCCTCATGCCCACGAGCTCTACAGCTCCACAAAGGGCCTCCATGCTCTTCCACCACCTCCACCCCCTCCCCCCGTAGACGGCTCAGAACCCCAGTCTGGCGCAGGCGCCAACCACTACCCCTCCTCTCAGGGTGTGCCACGGCTCCCTCCCATTCTCCAGGTCGAGAAGCAGCAGGTCACCACTTCCGCCACACAACTTGCCAGTGCCAGTCGCCGCAGAAATGAGGCCCACTTTGTCTGTCCAGTACCCGGATGTGGAAGCACTTTCACTCGCCGTTTTAACCTCCGGGGTATGTCTCCGCAGCGTGTCGTCTGCGATCGTTCTTCTGATGTCACCCACGCAGGTCACCTTCGATCACACACCGAAGAACGCCCTTATGTCTGTGACTGGCCCGGATGTAAAAAGGGCTTCGCTCGCCAACACGATTGCAAGCAAGTCCATCCGCCTCACAACCACCCCCTGTCACTGATCGTTTCTAGGCGTCACCAAGCACTACACAAGGCTAAATCCCAAACGAATATATGCCAAGGTTGCAAGAAAACGTTTAGTCGTCTTGATGCACTAAATGTATGTCATTCCATCTCCGCCCAAAGTGCTCTTTTGTTCTCAACGCTCTCTGTTTTTCAGCGTCATTGTTCGTGCACCACTTTATTTTGACTTGGGTCGGATCTGACTAACATCCTTTCAGTGCGATCTGATGGCGGTGCAGAATGTAGGCTCATGAGTCCCAAATATCAGAATCAGGCCGAAGGCAGCGATCAACGGCCAGGGTCAGCTAATCCCGCTGCGAAACAGGAGCAAGTTCAGCCAGGCATTGGTTCAGTCTCTCTTCCATCTCAGTCCCGCTAGCTTCTATGACGCCGGCGACGCTTTTCATTTTCTTCCGTTTTGCCGAACTGATATGGTTTGTAAGAGGATACAATTAATATCATCCGCAGCGTAGTGTAGTGTCTGCCGTTGTAATCACAATATACAATAATCTTTCAAAAACACGTGAGAATTTACATTGATTGCCGGCAGTGGAGCTCTTTGTACCCACTTACCATGTCTCTACCTATGCTTTTCGCTGGGGGCGCTGAATGCGGCCCATCTAATCCACTGCAGAATCTATCCAAGCGTTTCGAGAACGACAGAGGCGTGCAGCAAGTCAGTATAGAGTCTCATATGAGGATATGCTGATTAATGAAATTACAGGACCACTTTGGCGCGTCGAGAGCCGGTTCTTCCAGAGATGTATGTTTTCGGCAAATCCTACACGAAAGAACATTCTAATCCAGTATACTTCAGGCATTCCGCACACAAACAGGTCCCGTAGATTCAGATGCCGACGCCACCAGATTTTTCTCCTTGCCCTCGACCGGTGCTGTACCCCAATTTTCAACAGCCTTTGACGTTTCAGCTATGCGAGGCGCTCTACCACTAGTTTCGGCACAACAACCTTCACAACTGCATTCTCCTGCTCCTTTGACTACTGCAGCAGCAACAGCTGGGTGGGCAGCTGATTTTATGACTATGAATGTGGATCAAGGTGCTGTTCAGAAACAAGTGCAAGGTTCGAATGGTTCAGTTGGTCCTGTACAAATGCAACAGAATCCAGGAGATTTGATTCATTCGCCGTCACCGCTTATGCAAAGTACGAATTCAGTTCTAACTATATACATCTTTTGAAATGACATATTTATGTATAGATTGGAGTCCGATGCGGTTTGGGATGCAAGGCTATATGCCTCAAACTCCTATGCAACCACAACAACAGCAACAAGGTTCATCCTCCAGATTTGGTGACGGTACGTACACAGAGTAGAAAGATGTTAAAGAATCAAAGCTTAACGAATTGGTGGTAGAGATATCATGGGATAAAGAGTTTACCGCGCAAGAAATGCAATTCACCAATCCTACAACCTCTGAAGTCCAGGAAACAACACACAAACCAGACTTCAATGGTGACGAACTCGCACGTACAGCCGCCATGGTCATCGAGAACCTTAAACACGAAACGAATCCCAAATTCCAAAATAGCCAGTTCATGGGTTTTATGAAACAACTTCGAGATGGTGAAGTTATTGTGGATGGAGATAAGGTGGTCGAGAATGATGGTCGAATGAGAAATTCTTCTCAGATTGAAGTTGGTAAGGATGTGAAGGGAAAAGGAAAAGAGAGACTCCAGTTTCCCTTGGATCCGTCATTGTCGAGCGTGAGTCGGGATGTTGCGATAGCTTGTGGTTTTCTTCCAACGTTCAATTCGAATTTACGTCAGTATTATCAGCAATCATACCGTCAACAACAGCAACAGGAACAACAGCCTCAAAACGTTGAGACGTCTGGAGAAAGTGAACTCGATGCTTTTTTGCGACAGGAAAATGCGGATTATACAAGATATTGGGAAGAATTCAACAAGAGGATGTCACCGGTGAGCATGAGCGAGTCGGTTCGGGCTAGGGAGTGGGAGATATTACAGGAGGATTGGGACCGATTCGAAGCAACCACCGCGGGTATCAAGCCGCTGAACAACTATCAGTTTCAGGAAAATAATCCTTATTTGCTGGGCAATTCTTCAAAAACAAGGCATCATGCTATGCACAACGAAATATCACCAGGACTCGAGGTATGATTTTTGTCTGTTTGGAGATTTCCGCATTAGGCTCATAGAGTGTAGAGCGTCTTGGAACTTGAAGCTGCTGTTCAGAGGGAAATGACCAATGCAAGAGCTTGGTTTGACCTCGGTGTCAAACAGCAAGAGAATGAACGGGAACACAAGGCCCTTCAAGCCCTTCAACGTGCGGTTGAACTGGATCCTACACATCTCCCCTCATGGCTAGCTCTGGCTATTTCATATACCAATGACAACAACCGCCAGGGAACTTATGATGCAGTAGAAGAGTGGGTGAAGAGGAATGATCGTTACGCAACAGACCAATCTACAACTGCCTCTGCGTCGCTGACAAGTCATGAGAGGTATACGCAATTGGTGGATCGGTTAATAGCTATGGCTCGGGATGGCACGAATGGTGAGATTGACGCGGACATACAAATTGCGCTAGCGGTGTTGTTGAATACCAATGAGGTACGTGGCATTTTGGATTGGCTGCGATGCAATGTTCAATGCTCGTCGATAGGACTATGAAAAGGCACAAGATTGTTTCAAAACAGCTTTGGCTATTCGGCCAGATGTATGTTTTGATGTTCCTCGTCAAGCGCTTTCTTTTCTGATTGGTCTTTGTAGGATTGGCTCTTGTACAATCGGGTGGGAGCCACCATGGCGAATAGCGGGCGCGCTGAAGATGCCATACAGTACTATTATAAGGCATTGGAACTGAATCCTGGTTACATTCGTGCTCAGTATGTCGCCATGGCTCGCCTATCTGCTTCTGATAACAACCCTCTCTAGTTTCAACCTTGGTATCTCTTGCATCAATCTCCGCGTGAGTGTCCATTATTCTCCATCACGGGCTTCTTTATTCATGCGCATGCATAGCGATACGACGAGGCTGCGCAATACATATTGGATGCTCTCATATTGCAGGACAGCGACGGCGTCAGGGACAGTCACGAAGGACGCGGCGTTACATCGATGGCCTTATGGGACAGTTTGAAGATGGCATGCTTGCACATGCAACGTTCCGAATTGGCAACTCTTTGTGATTCGAGGAACCTCGAAGGTAGTTCAATGATTCGATTGTCAGTGCCAATAATTGACGGAACGTCTTTGTTACAGGATTTCGAGCAAAGTTTCAAGGTCAGGAGTGAGCCGAACGCGAAGATGACGTGGGATTGGGCATGGATATAGGTGGTTGTTCGCTGTCGAGGGTTTAGAAAGGTGTGCATGGATTTAGATGTGCTTGCGTAAATCAGCTTTTGCTTGAGGAAGCGCCTATAAAAATTATTGTTTAAACTTGTATGCTTGCTTGAGTTATTGAACGTGCCTACCTGCATCGAGACCCAGCCGCTTCGCTTTGTCCTCCTGTTTCTTCTCCTTTTGCTTTGTAGCCATGACTTTATTAAGGTATTCAAGCATCTGCGGATCTCCCTTGAGAAGCTCGGGGTTTTGAGAGAACTGCTTGATTTTCCGCAGTAGTTCCTCCTGCTTCTCGCGCTCCGCCTTTTGTTTATTGTACGCGTCTCTTATGTCCTGGACCTCAAGATCGCTTATGGGGATGAGAGTCGGGTTTCTGCGTATCATGCGTGCTGCTGCGACGTCAAAGGAGAGCTGCGGAACGGGATAGATAATTGAGCAGAAGAGGGAGATGCAAACAAAGAGCCAAATAGAGGAACCTGCTGCGCGCTTGAACGCAGTGTACTTTTAGCTCAGAGCAGAGCACGCAGTACACGCAACACATCCAACACACTCTTTCCCCTTTGTACGACTACCACTTCAACGCATCTACCAATGGAACACGCCTTACGCATAGTCGACAAGATCAAATCCCTTCGCGTTGGTCGTTTTTCTGAGCCACTTTCGTTAGGAACTATGTAAAACTGATGCAAACTTTTAGGAGACTAGATTTTCTGGACTGAGACCTCCCACTGAATTCTTTGACTACCAACGAATCTCAAAACCGGCAGATGTTAACACCGCTACATCGGTGCGTTTACCTCATGGGTCACTTCGGTTTCCTAATTAATCCTTCCACCTTTCCAGCGGATATCATACAATACTCGCTATTTTTCAGGTGAATAAAAGCCATCTCAACCTCGTGAAATTCAAAGGCATCAAGAATTGACTTGTGCATGTGTTACCTTTTTATCTACCTAACAGGGAACTATGGTCTCATCGTGTCAATGCTCGCGGTGTATGCCATGTACGTCTAATTTATCTCATTGTCATAGGGCAAACCTAGTTCATTCCTAACTTTTTCCGATCGTCAATAGCATAACAAATTATCATCTTCTTATCGCTATAACTTTCCTAGTGGGCGGGTTTGCCCTAATCAACAGATTCGGTATGTCGTTTTTGCTTCAAACGCGTCACCTTGATACATTACGTGTCATCATCATTTGGGCGCTTCAATTGCTTTTCTTATTATGGGCATTGATTTTGGCCCCATTGCCACACAAATTTATTTGAAGAGACACTGACTTTTATTTTCCTTTGTAGCACCCGACGCCACTCAATTAGGTGAACATACGGTCACCCAAAAACATCTCTATCTCGGCCTTTTCGTCATTGGTATTCCACTTGTTTGGTTTGCGGACCCCTTTGGCACTGTTTTCTGGATTATCGGTGCTTCAGCCGTCCTTATTCTGGTACATGCCAGCATCATGGAACCAGGCGTTGAAAGCGAATATGCTTCCATCGATGGAGAGACTGTCTGAATGGCTGGCGACGTGGACTTACTAGACTTTCGCCACCCATTTAATTCGTCTTTGTTTATATCAGGACCTTTCTTGTTTTTGTTTTTGCCTCTTCTTTCTTTCAACAAATTATTTCTTGGCATCTCAGTCCCAGATAATTTACTTTATATGAAAGTCTACAATGTGAGCGCATCGCAACACGTCGGATCATTGGAATACCGCAAAAGAGACCTCGGAAATGAGCAACGGCTCATTGATTATCCCGAAGACGACCTATGACCATATGTTTATTTCAGTTTACTTGTGTAATCCATCGGGTACCTCGCGACGAACTACCGTTGTGTGTGTGACCGTTTCCTTTTGTTGGGACAATGTAACCCACGACTTTTCGGATCCGTCGGATACCGTAAAAAAAAAACCAAATTGAAATGGAGCAGGTCACATCGCCGGAACTCTTGGCGAACTGGCAATATACATAGGGGTTTATATTTTATTTTTTTCTTCCATTCCCGCTTATGACGTGCAGATCCTTTGCAAATCCTTGCAATGTTAAACAGATTGAGCACATCTCACGCGATAATCGACGTTTGTAATTTCTCTAATGCCTTTTTGTATATTTATGGTGTTGTAACACCAAAAAAATAGGCGATACGATATGCAGAGCATGAATAATAGTTACAAAATAATACATCTGACGACTTGATCAAAAAGGTTTTGGAGGTACTAAAGAAACCCCGTACCAGGAAGAGACAATAAACCAAGCGGAAGTGTGTTTGGAGGATATATACGCCTACGTGTAAGTGAGTATAGAAAAAACCAGCCGACAGCGATCGGAGAAAGGAATTCCGGTCCTAGATGGAAGGCTGATATGGTCACTATAGGTGAATATTTAGAAAACAATGCAATGAGAATGAAGTAGAATAGCCGGCTAAATATGAAGAAACCTGGGCCTCTACGGAAGGCTTTTTGTTGAAGTCGACGTGATAAATCGAAGAATGCTAGACCATGAGAATGCGGTAGATGCTAGAGATAAAGAATTGACACATTAGAGTCATGATAATATAATGCAGATCCTTGAGTTTTTAAGTTCCGAAGTTCAGAGTAGAGGTAACCACTGGCCTGCAAGATAGTTGGTTGATATGGACTCAAGATGGGACTGCAGTTCCTCACCGATTACCATGCTGGGTAGATCGAATAGATCTCGCTTTATGGAGAAGCAGAAGGTGGAGGGTACAGGTGCTCCAGAGGGTTTCAAGAGCACGCAATGCGAATAAAGCGAGCGGGTAGTATTTTCAAATGCATGGTTCGCAAAGCTTTCCCAATACTCAACGACAGATTGGTTTTCAAAGAGCTGGGAGACGAATGAGATGTTCGAATCGAACGAGCGGAGATGTAAACGCACTTCATAAATAAATTTCTTCTTGCCGACCAGGTCCTCCATGGGCCATTCCGTGAGCATACAAAACTCCGGAGCGACAAGACATATTTCCCCTGTACGCCTCCATACCACTGTCGGTGTGCCACTGAAAGAAATCAGTTTTTCGAGTTCCTGTAGAAGATAAGATTACGACCCTCTCCACTAAACCGCCAGACACTCACCAAGAGAGACCGCTGGAAACATTTCTCGACAAAGATTTCATCATCAAGTGACAATGGCATCTGAAGTGCAATGAGTGACGGGCGATATATTGCCAGCGCTCGCACTATTCGGAGGATATCATTCTTCTCAAATCTATTTTTAGTCAGCAGCATATGAGTATTAAGATGGAAGGAGGGCAAGGTCGGAAAAAAAAACACAACAACAAAAGAGTATGTCAGTGAAGGATTCTGATGTAGAAGTGGGGACCACATACCGCGTAGGCAAGTGTTTCATGAGAAAGTGATACCCTTCCGTATAGTCATATGGTGCCGTCACGCGATCAATGACACCCTGGAGTTGAGAATTACGGGATGGAGGCCGGAGCAAGTCTGCTGTGGTGGAAGGGACTGATATTGAATGTGGGGACATGCAGGGATTCGTGGATGATGACAGTGAGTCGTAACCGAAAGCGCCGAATATAGGAGACTTCGGTCTAGAATCCAAAGGATATCGCGGTTGAAGAGGATGAAGAGGATACGACACCTCGGCCGATTCTTCAGGTCGTTGCGGCGGAGCATAGGGATACGTGAGAAAATTGGTTGGGTTACTGAAAAGGATGTATATGAGCCTTATTAAGAGACAAATCACTTGGAATAAGAGCTTACGTTGAGCCAAATGAAGTATTGACTGCGTCTAATCGAGGAGAGGACAAAAGGTCAATAGTGTCCGAGGCCGACGACCAAGAAGGATATGAGGATGGCGGTGGTGGTGGTGGCGGTGACATTGTCATGTCTGGAGGGCTAGGATTGCCCAGGATAGCCGAGAGAATAGAGTACTCGAGGTTGGCGGCTTCTGAACCGAAAGAAAAATTCGGGTCGAAAGGAGACGCCAATAATGAGTCTGGCTGTGAAAAGGTTTCTGCAGGGGTAGCTATGATGGTATTAGATAAGATCATGGATACTGCACGTTGGAAATGGAGATGCCAACCACCAACCTGAGGGAGTTAGTGCAGCAGTTTCGGATTTACTGTCTGGAGAGCTTCTCGTGGCCTTGTTTCGCTTAAGAGCCTCTGTGCAGCACACGTGATCAGACGGATCGAAGCTTGATGAGGTGGTGAATGACACAAACGCACCAAGTTCATCGTCATCCAAAAGATATTTGGCCTTTTTACGATGGCCTTCTGTGCAATTATTGCCAATGCCACGCTTGATACAGCGTTGGCAAGGCCGAGCTAGAGAGGCGCAAGAGACTGAGTGATATGGTCTTGACTGAATGTCACAAGTGCTTACAGTCATCGCACGTCAAGTGTGCTTTCTGGCAATGAAAGCAGGCGCGGTTGGCCTTCTTTTTCTTGGGCCCGTCTCGAGCTTTTCGAGACTGGTGGCCAGAGGGATCAGTCGCAGTGTCCTCGGGGGTATCTGTGCGCTTGCGCTTCAAAGAGGGTGCAGGATCTGAGCCGTTCTTTTTTGTGTGTGGAGACTGGGACGAGGGGCCAGCCTGAGCGGTCTGCATCTGGGCAGGGTTGACGTAGGAGGGAGACGACGAGAGAGGGACGGCGAGGGTCGCGGGCCGTGGAGCGACGGCATAGACGGTAGACATGAGGGGGGCGGGTGCTATGAGGGTGGAGTAGCCAGAGTGGTAGCGGACGATGAGCGCAGGGGCTGAGGAGGGACCAAGGGCGAGACGAAATTGACAGGCCCAGGCAGAAATCAGCTGGCCCGCACTTTTATTTCTTTGCTTTTTCCCGCATTTTTCCTAATCGAGTAATTCGGCCCAGAGACTGTCACACCGGAGGCTGTCACGCTACCCCTTATGCTGGCGAGACTTACCACACACCTGGGCAAGCGGCAGGCAGCGCTCGAGTGGAAATGGATCAACGCCGCCGCCCCCGACGAGCGCACCCGCCAAGACTTTGTCCGCCGCCGCTGCCTCGGTGAGCCCCTCCAGTACATTCTCGGTATGCCCTTCCCCGTCACAGTGACCCCTCCTCACCCATCGGAATCCGCACAGGTACTCAGCCATTTGGCCCGCTCAATCTCCTGGTCCGCCCCCCAGTCCTCATCCCCCGGCCAGAGACCGAAAATTGGGCTATTAGGCTCTCAGAAACACTACGCCCAACCGCTCAAACTCCCCTCTCTCTATTGGACCTTGGCACGGGCTCAGGCTGCATCCCCCTCCTTCTTTGTCACCTCTGGCCTCCAGGCAGCTTACGTGCCCACGGCGTTGACATCTCTCCTCATGCGATCCGCTTAGCAAATGATAACGCTCTTTTCTCAGGCATCTCCTCGACTTCTGATGGCGAACATCCACAAAATACTTTTAAGACCACACTCGCCAACTTCCTTTCCCCGAAATTTCCTCATGACTTATCTCCCATCAAACCCCCTTTTAACATCATCACATCCAACCCACCATACATAACATGGCAAGACTTTATAGACTTACCTCGTTCCGTGTCAGATTTCGAGGACCCTAGAGCTCTTTTTGGCGGCCCTTCCGGCCTCGAGTTTTATGAGGCAATAGCCCGCCTTATCGCGCGCGAAGATGTCCTCAGTCCCGATGGTGTCGTAGCGTTAGAGGTTGGCCGCGGACAGTCCAAAGCCGTCGAGGCATTGATCCGGTCCACCGGGAGGGTGCGACACACCCAAGTTTGGGTGGACCCCTGGGGTGTTGAGCGAGCCGTTTTTGGTCGACTGTGAAGTCGGCACGCGCAGCCTGCATTGCACAAGTCATATGTTTGTGTCCAGATATGTCGGACCGACTAGCAGACCGGAAGGTTGTCATCTGAAAAAGGCGGCGTCCGATCATGACTTTCTCACCTCGCTAGTCTCTACGTCATTCCAACTTACTCCTCCTTATCATCTTACTACTGACACATGTTGCATACTCGTTGCTATAAACTCCCAGCTTGTGTCTTCATGACTTCATTGTGATTCGCGCTTCCGGAGAATCTGCTGGCGATTAACGTTAACCCAAGGCCCTCTTACGTGCTTCTCCCGGCAGTCGATCCAATTGACTACATGTTGCACGCCAAACTTTTCGCTTTACGTACCGAAAATAATTCTGCTCCACCACACCGCGCAATGATTGCAAGCTTGCTGACCACCAAACGACAGCATATAGCCTGCCCAGCGTCTCATTATCCCTTTTTCACGTTTCATAACCACGGTCATGAACCAGGACCTCTCCTTCAACGATCTACCCGGCGAAATTTTGCAGGAAATCTTTTCCCAATGTTTACCCCATCCATCCAGCATTCATGCACTCCCTCGTTTCGGGTGCCAGGAGTCGTTCGCCAGCCTGCGAAATGCTCCCCTACTCCTTTGCAATGTCTGCAAGCAGTGGCGCGCCGTCGCAATCTCTTCCCCCAATCTCTGGACGACCATGTCAGTGATCGTCCGGTCAGGTGTCGCGGTCCCTGCACCGGATCTGGTTTCGGTATGGTTGTACCGATCCGGAGCGCTTCCCCTGAATCTCGCTCTATATCAACAAAACGAGTCTACTGCAAACTGTGTTGTAACAGGTCATATCCTGAGCCTATTTCAACGACATATTTCCCAATGGGGTGACATCCACTTTGAACTTCATGGTTATGACCACAGCCAATCTTTCGCCATGAACGAACAAGTTGGTCTTCTACTCCACAGATTTCGACTTCATACATCACTACTATACCCTGAGCAGGAAAAGGCCCTGTTTAGCGTTCTACACCGTGCACCTAAACTCAACACTCTCCACGTGTCGCGCATTCCTGATCTTGACCTCTTTGGTGGTAGTCCCATTCCCATCCCATGGCCACAACTGGTCCACCTTTGCTTGGACTATGTCCCTGCTGTTGGAACAGCTCTCCATATCTTGAATATGTCCCCTTGTCTTGAGACATGTTGTATGAAGATTGATGCAGCGAAAGGCTCACTTTTATACCACTCATCGGGCCTTTCGCGATTACGCACGCTTTCAGTCAACCTTGCATCCGAATCCCTGGCCTGTTTCTTTGAGCAGCTTACTCTTCCAAAGCTCGTGGACCTCACCATCTTTGTAAGAGGTCCGCTAGAGCATTATGGATGGGCCCAGGAACAATTTGATGCTTTCCTCATCCGATCGAATTGCCACATCCGCCGGCTTGAGATTCATGACACTGGCATGAACAGTTCGGAATTTGCGGCTTGTGTACAGCATGTGGGCCTACAGGCGCTTGTTGACCTCATTATAGAGGATACCAGGGGTTGGACATGGGATCCATTTGTCACGCAAGAAGCTCTCCGTCTCTTGACTTTTCCGGTTCTCCTCGGCCAACCTTACGCATACGAAACCTTCACATCGCACCAGTCTTCCAGGAGTGGTGTTCTGAGTGGAGGTTCTATATCACACAAGTCTTACCTATTACCTTTCCTCAAGGAATTGACGATCAGAGGCAACTGCCTTCTATCACCAGATGGCGCGGTTGCTGATATGGTCGAATCACGCTGGAAGTATAATAGTGGGAAGGCTGCGCGTCTGAAACTCGTGGAAGTCGAGTTGCCGTTGAACCACGTGGAGGATATGAGGCGATTGAAAGGCTTACAGGGTGAGGGATTAGAAGTTGTTCTGTCGCAGCAGTATTGATGTCGGCGGTGTGGACTATCATCATATGTCAAGGGTCAGGCAATGATAGTCTGTTGACATTGAATTCACGTCGTGGCTTGTTGTCTGGCTTTTCTGATTGGTGTTCTGCGAGTGACCGGTAGCGAGTAGGTTTGAAGGGTCAGATTACCAGATGGTATTAATTGAATATTAAAGATAAAGCAGGGTAATTACATGGATACATAGTCGTTGTACCCAGCGTTGTGACTTTGTGTTTCATCTTTGTCGTTAGCGCCTAGAAGAAATAGACGACGCCACTGACTAACATCTACCTTAATTCATTTTAGTAGTCGCAGTAAATAATATGATTTTCTTGGCTCAATAAATTTGGTCCAGGGAACGGTAAGCTTTAGAATAGGTTTTTCTTCGGAGTTTCAGCGGCAGCTTAAGGTTTACGCTGGTATCGTATATAACTTCCTTGGACCCGAGCATTTTAGTTGATGTAACTCTCTATCTCAACGAACATTTTCTAGGTTTTCCGCCGTCCGGTTGGCGTTCTTTTATTCATGTCACTCTCGTTTGGATTTAGAGGTAATGGACCCGAGTCGGGGAGTTGATGGAGGGTTTTACTGAGTTGTGACAGATATGTGTTGTTCCAGCAATATACTAGTATAGTACACATTTACATATCCTGGCCGGCGGTCGGAACGTACAAATGATAACTTCCGTTATCGGCCAGTTAATAAAGAATACATCAATCTTTTTGTGAGTATCTCAACATGTCCTATAAAAAGCACGAGACAGGCGTGCACGCACCTATAAAGAAGAGCCACAAGGCAAAAGTGAAGTAATAGAGCGCTTTGAATAGGTAACAGGATTTAACTTGCCCGCTTTTGGACGAAACTGTTGCTGACAATTGTGAAAGAGTTGTTTGGGGATCGCCTCTCCATGCCTCCAGACGTCAAATGAGCATCGCCGTCCGACTTGGTCCTGCATCCTGCCATCGTCAGGAGCCAAGGGTGCTTCAATCGACGATGGGGCCATGTACGTTGAAGTCATGACAAATTCTGTAGTCGGGGGAGGGGCTCAGACGGTGACGAGGCAAAAGAAGGGTGGATACATCTTGCTGGCTGTCACGAGTCTACCAACTGATATAACTGAAGCGAGAGGTTGAAGGGAGTATCATGCCCGGTGGCAAGAGGGAGAAGCATGTCCAGACGACGTGCTAAAACGGTAAACACTTGTACTTGGAGGAGATCTATAGTTGCAGTATCGCCCATTCGTCGTGCTGTAGACTGTTACAAAATGGGACAGCTGGCGGCTGCAACGCACTGTGGTACCGGTAAGCTGCCCTCCTCAATGGCCGGAATGGCAACAGTGGGTGACCATATCGCTCCAGGTAAGCCAGTTTTTTGTGGGCACCTCTGCATTTATTATATTAGTTCAAGTCAATAATAGAAAAAAAGACAAAGCGGCCTACATGGTCCCCAATCTACATTGAGGTGTAATCTCCTGTCATACCAAAGGGACAGTCCTGTATCTGAACCGACACAGAAGCGCTCGTCCTGTAGCGGGATACCCCATCTCCTGGTCACCTCGAGATCTTTTGGATACTACAGGCTTCCACCAGCTGGGAGAGCAATTGACATCATCGTCGACTCGAGTTGAGCAAGTTTACAGAGGGCTGTATTGAATTCCGGTTCCCCTAGGCTAAGCCATACATCGCTTAACTTGGTGCCTTTAACGCGTTGCGTAAAAATATACTCGGCCTCTATTTTGCTGTCTGAGACAGGCGAGTAACCATATACCTCAGGTACAGTCAGTTCGGAGGAACGGAGAAGGTCCATATTGGCCAGTTCACTAGCGATAACCAAGCTCTTTGGACGTGTAACCGGGTAGGATACGCGCTGTCATTTGAAACTTATCGCGCATGGTGATGAAGAAGGTGCAATTAGATCCATCGTTGCCGAGGTTTGTAGAGTTGACAAAATCGTCAGGACTCCGGTCGATGGACTCCGCTGCGAGTTGACATAACTATCTGTGACATTAAAGACGCGTCTGTGTTCTGTGCGGAGAGGAGCATCGTTGATCCAGAACGCGTTTAGATTACGCATTAGACGTGGATCCCATACGTTGGAAACCTGCAGCCACCACCATGGACGTGGAGTCGAAAAGGTTGTTGGAAGAATGCGCCGTAATCGAGAAAACGCGTCGTGGTGGCAAATGAGTTGGGGTAATAGTGATTAATATCGAACGGAATGATAGAACAAACATAATGAGATGTGAGGGCGGCACAGAGCACAGACACGGCGCGATCGTAACTGAGAGAAAATCGAAGATGATCATGAGCCCGGCGCTCTCACAAGGGATCATTACGTAACAATGCTGTGTTTGAGCTTCAAGGAAAGGCAACCTTTTTTCACCTTCCCACCACACCTACCAAACTTCCCGGGTTGAATTAGATTATCATTCCAATCGCTAGCTAGTTGCATGGTCCCTTTAGGAACATTGTCAAATTGACAAATTTCGCGGCCCCACAATCAGCTGCCACGACATTCTTGTTATCCAATCCAATAGCGGCTTCCCACTGATCCGCTCGAAATAACCGCAGTAGTAATTGTGTGGCTGTGGCAGGTATCACGGTCCGAGGAAACAACAGTTAGTAATGGAGCGTGTGATATCGGTGGAAACGGAATCTTGAGACGGGACAGAACTGGGACAGAACAGATCAATGATAGAAAACGGGGTGTTATAAGTCCTTAACTCGTCCTTTTAGCTAAGTTACGTTTGACATCGGCTCTTTCGCGTGCTGTGATATGACTGATATTTGCGATTGCCCTTAAGGCCGCATTGGTTCTGCAAATCCAGTTAGTATGCCTTTGGGATGGTGCGTGTACTTACTTGGAAGAGTCGAGGCCAATTTATGAAATGGCATCGCCACGTGTGGATGAATGACTCGGATCTTATAAACTTGTAGAGTACCTATTTAGGGTCACCCTGGTTATTGATAACCCCTTCATTCTTGATACCTTGTTTCCTAGAGCCGCAGAGCAACCTGTTTATACCATCTCCTTCACACTCACACTCTCATGACTTTTGGATCTATTCCCCTCGACCAGTTTACTGATACTTTCTCAACCACAACAGGTAAGGATATATTGACCATTTTCACCTATGAACTCGTACGATCTGATTAATGGTTTAGAACTTTCAAGCGTCGCCCTCGGTGGTCGTATCGTCGCTGTTTCCGATGAATTCTTCGCTGAAGCTTTCCACCTATTGTTAGTCGAGGTATGCTGCAGTTTAGCTCACTTTTCCCAACAACGATCAGAAAATTGATGTATTCAGCCTGCTCCTAGTATGAAAGGGCAATTTGGACCGAATGGTGCGCTGTACAATGGCTGGGAAACTCGTCGACACAATCAGGATCATGATTGGTGCGTAATTATTCGTGACTCCTGAGTGTCCGTGGCCGATCCCCGTCACGCAGGTGCATCATCCAGTTAGGTATCGCCGGTACCGCGGTAGGTTTCGATATCGACACATCAAACTTCAACGGTAGGTTCTTGACCCCAAATCACCAATTCGGCTCGGGACTTGACTCGTGTGATAGGAAATGAGGCCCCAGAAGCCTCAGTAGAAGCACTGTACGCCGCAGACGGCGATCCGCATCAAAAGGATACTCGTGTAGGTGCTTCTGCTTTCAATGTGATACACGCCTCGCTCATGGAGCTCCTAGTGGAAGGAGATTCTTCCTAGGACACCCCTTGGACCTAATTCTCGCCACCTTTTCTCCATCGCGCAGACAGAGAGAATCAATTATATCAAACTCAATATGTACCCTGATGGAGGTATTGTGAGTCGAATAACTGTCTTAATGAAAGATAAACTCAGCCTTTATGTTTGTGATTCCAGGCTCGCTTTCGTGTTTATGGTCATGTAACGCCAGTATACCCTTCAGATAGGTCGTTCGATTTGGCCCATGTTTCCGCAGGGGGCCGTGTGGAATTTGTGTCTGATCAGCATTTTGGGGTCGGTTCTAATCTCATTCTGCCAGGGCGTGGAAAGAACATGGGTGATGGCTGGGAGACGAAGCGTACCAGAGTCAAGGGTCACAAAGATTGGGTGATTATTAAATTGTGCGTGCCGTAAAATCGCCATTTCAAGCACGATAATGACCATTTCTTTGTAGGGGAGCGGCGGGCAACCTTGAGCATGTAGAGATCGATACGGCACATTTCAAGGGCAACTTCCCGGAAAGTTGTGAACTACATGCATTATGTAGCGATCATGAAATTGATTGGAAGGCACAGCAAGACGAGGAGTTAGAGTGGATACTGATCTTGCCCAGAACCAAGCTGGGACCGCACAGACAGCATTATTTCCAGCTGGAAAATGTCGAAGACCGAAAGTTTACTCATGTGAGGGTCACAATATACCCCGATGGGGGACTGAAGCGCGTACGAATCACAGGGCGACGAACTGACACATCGACAGCAATGATTGAACCGTCCGGTGGAGCTATGAATGCTAAGCTGTCGGCCGTTCCCGAGGAGTCTGATTCTCAGCGGACAGAATTAATCCATGCAGCCATGATTCCTGTACTCCCATTGACACCAGAGGCGTTCGGACCGTTTGGTCAAGTCCTTCAGGCTTACGGTGACCACAATGCGGCGCCGAAAGGTACGCGAATCACGCTCGCTAACGATGGCACGGCGAGCAAGTTCCACAAGCTGTCACTGTTGTCTTCTTCGTACCCGGCAGATGCTGGTGCAACGGCCGGAATATCCATATACCGGTGCAAGCCGCTGGAGGAAATCGCGGCGGATGGGAGTGTGAATCTTACAGCGCTGGAGCGCCACCCAGATACAAAACAGGCATTTATTCCCATGGGTTGCGGACCAGGCGAGGGCCTGAGCGCGACGGCAGACAAGTATCTGGTGGTGGTAGCGAAGAACGGAGAGGATGACCGACCCGACCTGGGGACGGTGCGAGCATTCATGGCCACAACGGCACAGGGAGTGGTGTACGACACCGCTGTTTGGCGTGAGTGGTAGCTTCTGAGCGTTCTGTGACTGTGAATTCTGATGAGTGCTCACTGCACAGACCAACCGATGACTGTGCTTGGAAAGGTGCGTCGGGGTGTTTTACCACATACGGGTGACTCAGTGGCGACGCAGAGCCTGGATCTCGCGTGTGTGGAGACGCAGATTGGAGACGGGAGCGGGCTGGACTGCGAAATTGTGCGAGTGGAGGGGATTAGACTACAAGTAGAATGATTGCCCGATTAGGATGTACTGCGAATTGGTAATCAGCGAGTTGGAACTGTTTGGCCACCTTGCACTCCTCCCTTGTACCTTCCACCTCAATGTACTTAGACTCTCGCAAGAGACCGCATATAGACGAAGAGGATGATACTCCGTCCAACAAGAAGCGTGCCACAGCCAGCTCCAACGGCACTCCTCAGTCCAATGGTGTCGCCGACGATGAGCCCAGTCTCGACAACCTCGAGGTAATACGCGACCCCTTTTTTCATATCCTCTGCGCTGGCTCAATGCATATCTTACCAGCTCTTCAGGAAAGAGGCAATATTCAGGCGAATGCGCCATTATTCACGCGAGAACGAGCGGAGTCAGGCTCGTATAGCAGAGCTCGAGCATCGCAAAAATACATGCGAGGCCGGCTACGCCGCCATCGTCGCGTGTTGGTCCCAGGCAGGCCTTATTCATTTTCATGCAATAGTTATCATCTAATACGTCGCCTGCATTCATAGCTCATCGAGACAATCCGCCTCCTCGTCAAACCCGAAGACTTGCCACAGGTCAACCTCAATACAGAAGGTCTTGTATTTTTGCCCGATAATTTGCGGATTCTCTAACTTCCTTCAAAGACCTTTTTGATCTTGCAAGGCACCTACCAGAGCAATCCTCTCAAGACCTCATAGCCGCGCTTGAAGACAAAGCGAATGCCTCACGGATCCTCGTCGGCAGTTTTGTTCGCCTTGGGGAACAATCGCCTTCACGGCTTTTCAATAATAATAATTATCTTGAAGCTCAAAGGAATGCCACAACGGTAATTTCACTCTCCGACATTCGCCTGAGAACCTGTCAAGTGACTTGTTTTTGTTAGGTTGCCGCCCTTCGATCCGAAGTAGCTCATCTTAATTCTCAGCTTCAAGAGACTCGTAGCGAACGAGAGAGTTACTACAAGAAACTTGTACATGCAGAGAATCGATATGAACGTGCGCATAGCAAAACGGTGCAAGCGTTGGAGGCTCGTAAGGCGAAGAGTGCTCAGAGAGATGGGACAGAGGAGCTGCAGCAAAAGCCGTCCTCTCCTTCTGTGAGTGGTTCGGTATTCTGGTGGGAGTTCTTGAACAATTTATTCACGCTCCTTTTCTGATCTACGCTCAGCATTCACCTACGCCTTCACCAGCCCCTGTCAATGGTGTCCATGATACACACGATACCATGGTTTTAGAGCAACAAATCAAACATCGCGAGAATAAAATCATCGAGCTAGAAAGGCAGGTTGCCTCGGTTCATGATCAATGCATTGCACTTAAAACAGAGGTGTTTCTTACATTTCTACTTTGCCTACCAGACGAGCGACTTACATTTTCTCATCCAATCATAGATCCGTTTGAAAGAAAGTGGGGAAAATGTTTTCGAGAGCAACGCATATAAGGAGGTCGTAACCTTTGCCCTCAAGTTAGACGCAGACGTTGGAGAAAAGTACAAGCAAGTGATGGTGCTCGAGGAGGAGGTGGCGCGACTGACGGCAAATATGGAGCGACATGATGAAGAACTTCTGGTATGTACAATTTTTCGTGTACTGTTATTTCTTTTAACAAGAACGCAGGCCGGGACAAGTAAGCAACTACAAGAGCTACAGACCATGCTCCAAAAACGAGACGCGGATAATGCTCGACTTCGCGAGCAACGAGATCAACAGAATGCCGAGTTGGTAGAGAGGCGCCATAGAGATTCTGTCAAAACTTCGTCATCTGAACAACTGAAGTTTTTGGCCGACAGCCGCGCAGCAAGTAGTCTTTTCCCAGCCTCGTATCGATAATGCTAAATTGAAGTAGGAACGCATATCGCAACTTGAGTTGGAGATCGGTCGGTGTAAAGCTCACCTCGCCGCCCATACTGGAGACAAGCAGCTACTATTGACGTTTCTACTTGGAGATGATCATGCCAAGGAACGGTACCAAATCCTTCAAGAACAGCTCAAGTGTGTAATGGCATTTGTATCCTGTTTCTTTCTCATTCGGGTTTAGGCAAGCGGAGTATCGAACCACAGCATTAGAACAAACAATAGCTTCCTATGGAGAAGATACGGAGAAGCATGCAGAGTATCAAGCCGTGTCTTACCAGAAGATACTTGAGTTGACGGAAGAGTTGAAGACATATCGCGCGTTAGTTGGGAGTTCGTCGCCGGAATTATCTGATCTGATGCGAGCGCTACGCGAGAAGGAGGAGGAAGTGGAAAAATTGCGGCTGCTCGAGCTGCAGCGTGGTGAAGTGAGTTCAATGGTCTAACTGATAGCTGATTTAACTCATGCCATTCAACTTAAATAAGGCAGAGAAGTCACTGTATTCAGAACTAGAGAAGCTATCCAGCGCTTGGGAAGCTCTTGACCGTCAAGTAAAAAGCAAAGTGTTTGATCTTTCCGCGATGGAGGAGCGCTTATCGAAGAATGCTATGGATGTGAGTTGTGGTCAACGTCTCCCACACGGGTACTTGACCTGATATCTATAGAAAGCCAAAGCGGAAAATAAATTTTATGCGGCGATGCGAGACAAGGAGGCGATGGAGATCGAGAAAAAGAGCTTCATGAGGATGCTGGAGAAGCAGGGCAAAGCCGTCGAAAAGTTGGTCGACACTGAAGGAAGTCTCCAAGCCCAAATTGTAAGATTTTAGGCATTTGCAGTTGTTTATCATGCTAACGTTTGGATGGCAGAATCTTTTGGAAAAGGAGATCGCTACACAAAAGAAGATTATCGAATCCACCAAGGAGACTTATCGGGTGCAAGAGAAGACGATTGCGGAGTTATATTCAAGAGTGGAGGTTGAAAGATATCGAACCGAGCATGTGGGTTTTTGCATATATCACCTATCCATGTTCTGTCTCATTGATTTGATTACAGTTGAAGAACGCATATAAGGATTCCCAACAAGAGCAGGAAGGAAAGAGAGCTGAACTACGACAGTTGGAGGACGAGCTTATCCGGTCCAAGCGAGATTTGGAAAGACACACGACCAGATTGAAGGAGACTGGTACGACGGCTGAGAGTTCAGAGGCTGAAAATCTCAAGGTGTGTGTCATCCATCGTCTGCATGTTATTGTTATGCTCAAAGGACACGCCAGTCAATCTTGAAATGCTCGACATGTCGGATAAACTTTCGCTCGACGGTTATCACAAAGTGCATGCACAGTGCGTTCCGTGTAAACATATAGTTTACGCGCCATTACTCATGATATCTTTCAGCGTTCTGTAAGGATTGTGTGGATAAGCGTATCCAAACACGACAACGGAAATGTCCAGCGTGCAATGTGTCATTCGCTCAGTCGGAGGTGCAGCAAATTTGGTTCCAGTGATTGAGATATTTGCATTGAATTTTGTGGGGTTTTTGGGGGACCAGCGTCGAGTCGTTCCAGTTATCTTTATTGTCAGTACATATATTCCTCTCTTGGCATTACGAGGACCTATGTATGAAGTGTTAATTGTTACTGTGATCATATTCTCTAATATATCTTCCGTCTGTAGATATGGAAAAATAAGTATTATTATAAGATGTGGTGAGCAGTAAGTAATGATCTGAGGGACTGGTATGGAGATTAACGCTTGACCCAGGTGTACTATGGGCGGTGTGTGAGAGAACGGATGTGAGAACAAGACTATAGGAACGTACCCTCTTGCGAGCCTTGGCCATTCCAGTCTTCTTCCTCTCTACCATACGGGGATCGCGCCTTGTAAGCTTGGCTGCGGTAAGATCATGAGAACTTTGCAAATTGTGAATGGTTGTGAACTTACATTTTCTGAAGAGAGTCTCAAGGCCAGGGTTGTGTGCTACAAGACCCTTGGCAATTCCATGGCCAAGTGCATCCGATTGGCCTGTCGTTCCTCCACCACGTACGAGTGCGAATACGTTGTATGCCCCCAAAGCTCCCGCGGCTTTGATTGGGCGGGTCACCCGTTCACGATCCGCCGGAATAGGGAAGTACTCGTTGAGGGGAATGTTATTGACGAGGATTGTAGCGGGTATGACGGTCGATTTCTTTGGTACATCCTCCAAGCCTAAAAGAACTTCTGGCGAGTCTGGCGGTAGCTGTTCACGATGTTCCTGAATGGGAATCATCCAAACACGCGCTGCACTGGTCTTGCGTTTTCCAACGGTGTAAGAGCGCCCATACTGGTCCAATACGACCTTTTTCCTCTTTCCGCGAGCCAACATGGCAGCTTTATTACCACTTTCGAAGAGCTCGATAATGTTGCGAATGCCAGTTGCGAGCGCGGAGTGACCGGCGGTATTCGCTATTCGATGGTAGTCGTTGAGTTGATTCAAAAGTCCAGTCACCCGACGGTATCGGGTCGTTGTGAGTTTGTCCTGAAAGTCCATTGCCATCTCTTGTTGATTCTTCCATAAGGGGTGAAGGGCAGGAAGACTCTGGCGGGCAAAGTCTGGCAGTGGAAGAAGATGAAGATTTTTTAGTGAAGTACGCGTGGTTGCGATGGCTTTTTCGAGGGAAGCGACCTGGTCATAGTAGACGGGTCGGGCAGTATAAAAATTGGGAGACTCGGGGGGAAGCTTGGGTGTGCGTGGGGGCCGTCGTGGGTTGTCTGACTGGACTGAGGCGAGCTGAGCGGGGGGCACGAAGACGGACCTGGAGAGGAGACGGGGCGTCTTGAGCGAGTGGCGGAGGAGGGACAGGTTCATAACGAACACCGCAAAGACGCGAAGTCGCAAATGCCGGGGAAGAGACATCACGTGGCCCACACACGTCTGGGCTGCACAGTGTACACCGGTCTCTTCTGCACTCATGTCTCACGAATCCAATTTCTCTGGCGCTCTGGCAACATGGCGAGGTCTGTCGCGTCTACCGTTCAATCGTGGACCACCTGAGTTCGTTGTTAGAAATAAATCTTGCCGAGTTGCAGAGGACACTTGATGCCCAAGGCATCGAGGTCGTCGACAACCAGAAGGAAAGCGTCATCGGACGCAAGGCACTCGCAGACAAAACCAAAGGTGCAGCCGTTGTGCGCGCATATAAAGAGTGTGCTCACATATCATTCAAGAATTTAAAAAGATACCCGATACGGAGAAACTGAATGCCTTCAAAGGACTGCTCAAGGGTACTATCTCCGTTAAAGCTGTCAATCCTCCATCTCATGTATCATTTCTACTTAGCATACCAGACGGAAATTGATAATCTCACAAAACGGTCAAAAGCATCCGAGAATGCCTTCTTGCACGTCTACAAAATCCTTGCGGAAGCACCAGACCCTTATCCCCTCCTCGAAACTGCCGTTGTGCGTCGTCGTTCCCTCGCTATGCAATGACAATTTCTAATCTAATCTAGGACCAAGCTGTCAAGGTTGCCGAAGCTTTAGAGCAAGAAACAGAGCTAAAACGTCTGCGCGAGGAAAACGTTGAACTCAGGAAACGTGTAGACGATTTTTCTTCTCTAGAGTCGGCAAAGAAGAAATTGGAGAGCAAAGTTGAGTCACTAGAGTTCAAGGTATGCGGTTTTTTTCGCAGGCATTCCGTGACATCACTAACCGGTACTTCAGATGGAAGATATGATCCAGGAGAAAGTCGTTCAGAAAACCAACGAGTTGAATGCGACGTACGACGAGAAGCTACGGAATTACGAAGAACGGTAGGGTGTTGACTGGTCCGACTTGAGAAAACCCTTGTATTCATACCATCCGTCGTCAGCGAGCAGGACTTGCAACGCCAGTTGACACTGACGAGGAATCAATTAAAAGACCTCCGCATGTCCAATGACACGAACCAGGCGAAACTTATAGACCACAGTCAAAGGCAGGGTGAGTTGGAACCTTTGAATCAGCGCGTCGTTAGTATTGACTCTATCATAGACCAGGAGGTTGTGGCAAAACTAGCCGAGCTTGACATGACTGTGGCAGAACTAGAAGCTGCCACAAGCAGAGTTGCTACAGTCGAGCGTAGAAACGTTTGTCTTATTTTCGTATTGGCGCTGAATTATGTGATAACATTGTCCGAAGGAAATTCTGCGAGCGGAAATAGAAGCCATGAAGAGTGATAATGAATCATCGGACCAGTATGCGCAACTTCACCGTTAAGCCATTCTACCAACTGATTATCTTTCGTAGCGTGCGGGGTCTTGAAGCACAAATTTCCGACTTAGAAGCGGAGACCGGGCGACTGTCTCGTGCTTTTGAACAACAACGAACTTCATCAGCCGAAATAGAAGCTTTCGCTAATAAGAAGGTTGAAGAGTTTAGCCGCGAACTTCAGAAGAAGGTGAATTTTCCCGTTATCAGTTTAGGATTTCTGATTGTGACACCTTTAGTAGACATCAGATGTTGACCAGCTCAAGCAGAAGCTCAGAAACTTCCATGATTACGATGAGATTAAGCGGGAACTAGAAATTATGAAGGTGCGTATTTTATAACCTCTCTTCGAGTCAGGTGACTGGATGGTGTGCTTCGCTGCAGTATGTCGAGTTTGCCGCCCTTGAAGACGCGTCAGAAGAGAGCGCCGATGAAGAGGATGACGACCTCCGCCTTCCTAATCCTAATGCAGAAAAAGCAAACTCTAAACACGGAAAATCGCTGGAAGTTTTACTCGCTACGAAGAACAAACGTATTCTCGAAGAATTAACAAAATTCCGTGTATGTCGTCGACTTTTTGCCGTCAAGGTACCAGCACCTGATCGTTCTCTCCGTGTCGGTCACGCGGGCGTCTAGATCCTTCATAGCGAGCTCGAAGCCTCCATTGAAGCTTCACAAGCACAGCTGGAAAGTTTGACTTCGGAATTACAAAAGCAGAAGCTTCTCAACGAGAAACTCGAGAATGACCTCTTGTCCATGGGTACCAGTGATCGAAAACTCAACGGTGACGGTACGCATATGTCAGCTGAGGACGTACTGGCAGGTTTGGAACTTCCCAAGAGACCTACAGTAGGTATCATTCCATCATACTTCTCGGCACAGCCTAGTGTTTTCTACACAAATATCTCGTCACCCTCGCTGTTGTTTGATGCTGATCAAGATCCCTTTCTTTCATAGGGGGTAAATTCAATAAATTCAAATTCGGCACGATCGACGCCTATCCCTTTCGCGCCATCTGCCGACACGTCGATTCTCCCTATCGTTACCAGCCAGCGCGACAGGTTCAGACAGCGAAATGCAGAGTTGGAAGAGGTGAGTCAAACCTTACGTCCCTAATCTCTACGTTGTTCCCGCTTTTCTCCGTTTGGCACATTCTATAGTCCGGCTGGTCAACATTGTCCCGCCATTACGATCTTCTTTCTGTTATTCGATGTTTCACATGGACTGATCTGGTGCTTAACTGAATCGAAATCCAATAGGAATTACGGAAACAGTATCAGATCACATCAGAACTTCGTTCTGAAATTAAGAGCTTGCAAGCCGACAATCTTAAGCTCTACGAAAAGGTTCGATATATGCAAAGCTATCGGGAAGAGGCCGGATCGCGTCCACCTGTATCCCAACTTGATCCACTCCCTACTCTATCAGACCGGGATGACATGAGCACATACAGGGCAAGGTACGAAGAGGCTATGAATCCCTTTGAAGCATTCAGAGGAAGAGTGAGTTTTGATACTTTTAACTTGTTTGAACCCGTCTTTTTCGGGATTTTTGTAGCTTTTACGCGCTCGAAAATCCTGTATCTTTTTTGGAGATTCCAATTTCCCATTTTTCTGTTCAAAGCTTAGGGGCACGGTTTCACCGAGAATGCGGGTCTTTTTTTTTTTTTTTTTTTTTTTTTGCTTTTTCATAAACCGCACCGTTTTTATGTTGCCCAATTTATAATCATCCGTCTATCAGTGAAACATGCCGCTTACACATCCAACAGGAAGCAACTCGTGCATATCAGAACCTTAATCCCATCGAAAGAGGAGTACTGGTGTTCACTAGATCGATCTTGGGGAATCGCCGAGCAAGAACCTGTTTTGTCTTGTATGCTTTCTCCCTGCACTTGTTAGTAATGTATACAATGTACGAGTGCGCGGGCTCCTCGGATTTACAACTACAGAAACCTCCGAGACCATATGGATCGTAGATGTTCTCGTGGGCCTAACCACTCTGATCACTGTCCCTTTTTTTTTACATCATTTTCTTATTTATTATATGAAGAACATGTAGTATGCTATACAATTAATGGGTTCATAATGACAAGTGCTGCATAATATAGTGAAAGTTCTATTGGGATGGTCAAATTGTGATGGTGGATGTTGATGCACAGACTACAACTTAAAGGATAGGTTGGTGAGAGATTGGAATGAATATTGTGCAACAAAGACAATGTGGATGCCCGAAATTATCTTCGGGCCGGGGGAGGCTGGAGCTTCTTATTCTGGTGGAATTTTAAAGCATGATTTACTGCGTTGAGCAGAGGTCTCATGGCCTTGGTAGACATCATAAGTAAACGTAAACAAGCTGATGGAATACGGATAAATGGCCTTACTGTTTCAACCCGAGATCCATCGACGCCATGTTGTTGGGCTAAACGCACCAAAGAGTCAACTTTTTCAGAGGTTTTCGCGAGGTAACCGATCATTTTAGCCGCCTTGGCAGCTCGTTGCGCAGGAGTAGCAATTGAAAGAATTGATTGTGAATCCACGGGCAGAGGATATGTCGCCGACCAAAATTGTCGGAGGAACTCATTGGCTGCCGTTTGACATGTTGTCAACTGTCTGAAGAAGCCATCGGGAATATCGTCTGGATAGAACAGGGTCAGTGAATCGGCATGATGAATGCGGTGGCAACGGTTTTTGACATCGCCAAATCTAATGGTTTTCCATATGCTCACTTTTTCGTGACCTGACATCGAGTAGTGCCGCAACATTGTGCGTCATTCCTATCAACGCACTGTCTCCAGCTTTACGTTCGATCTTAAGCTAATGTCGAGAGATGATCCCATGAGCCAAGTAAAGACACATAAGTATGCCGGAAAGCTTACTTGTGTTAAGTTGACACCCCAGCTTTGGAGATTGGTTTGTAGTTCATGTAGAATGGCATCGTAATCCTCGCTCTGATAACATTGTATCAGTGCGCGCAAGAGAAAGAAGCATCAACGAAGACCCGCATTTTTAGCCTCTGCATCCTCTGCTTGGCCAGCCGTCCGACCTTCAAAATAACGTTGCCGGTCTTTCATTTCTAGCAGAATGCCAGCGGATGCCTCTGAATCATTAAGATCATCCAATTCAATCGGCGCATAACGATCCTAAAAAAATGTGTTTGCCAAGCCACATCATAGTTTGACTGCATAAATTCACCTCTCCTGGATCAAGCCGCCGTCGTTTGGCGGGAGGTACTTCACCCCTGTACTTAAGCATATATAAGACCGTTCAGGAAAAAGTGCATCCACGTACAAAGCAGAATTTAGAAGCCGTTCTGAATGCTCATTAAACTTGCGTATCAGAGGAAGTGCGCCCCTTTGTCGCCCGGCTTGCATGGTAATATCTTTCTCATTGCCAGTCTATAGATTGGAAGTTGGAAGGCTTGTAAGAACTAAGAAGGTCCAAGCCATACCTCTCCATGATCCTCCAGAGTAGCGGCCAAGTCAATTAGCGCTTCAACAGGATCTGCTCTCTGCCGTCGAGGTTCCATCTCTGGTAAAATGTGTATCAATAAATGTCCTATTTCAAGCCATGAACAGTACCATCATCATCTCTCTCTAGATATTTATCGAAGACGTCATCGTCTTTGACAACATGTTGAGTTGCCGAGGACCGAATAGATGCACGATGTACGTTGAATAATTTGGACTGGAAATATCGTTTCCAAAATTGCTCTTCGGTAAGCTATCCAAGATAGTCAGCGAAACCATCACCAAATTTATTTCAGCAAATTGATGTTACTTGACTGGGGACATTCTCGCTATATGCTTTAGCCACCACGGGGTACTCGTCAAAGATGTCATAAACGAGCTGCGGGGTAATACGAATCTTGATTTCTCCGCCGTCGACTGTCTCTGGTCGCGGGTCGACTAATTGACCTGGCTTACCCTTCCGTTGGCTGTCCGTCGCGGATTGAGCGAGCAACAAGTGCTATTATTGCATATGTAACTACTGAATAGATAAGAATGGATGAAAAATACCTCTCTTCCGTCCCAGAACTCTGCTTCCGTGATTTGACCACCGATGACAAGATCCTTGTGAAGCGCTGCGAGGTCAGGATCGCCCATTAGGACTTTTCTCCGAAGCTTGAAATCGTTGACGGGGTCAACACCGACGATGACTGGGGTAGATGCTCGTCGTTCACTCGCGACAGACGCGGCGCGAGATGCAGGAATAATAGGAACGCCACCAGAGGGTTTAGGTGTTGAAGCATTCGAAACGGTCGGCGTAGAGAGCTTAGTGGGCGTAGAGGATACAGCAGCAATAGGCGTAGGTGCAGGTATTAGGGGTTTTCGAGCTCCAGCATCAGCAATGGCCTTGTTAGTTCCAACGATTTGCGTCAACTCTTTTTTGAACTTGTCGCGTTCATTCCGAGCACTGGGCGAGACGAACGTGAAATTGTGGCCATTTTCGTCCGTGAAGAGCGCAATTTTAAGCCTGACTTGCGGTGCGCCCTCTTTGCTGCAGAACAACGCTAGTTCACAGTTATAAAGCAATTATAAGACGCGATCGGTCTACAACTCACAAGACAAATCAGCCCGAGGGAGGAGTATTGAAGGGGCCTTATGCCCTTCCTGAGTCCATTGTAGGTGGCTGTCTGTGAGCTCAAGCAAGCCAGGGAGTTTTTTGCAGGATACTTTTGCCGTACACACTATGGTAGGCATAGAATCCGCATCACCGTCCTGGGTCACGCAAAATGAAACTCCATGCTTACGTAATCATTCAACCTCGGAACAATGAGTCTACCATCTCGGCACCGACTTGTCCGTGTGATGAGTTTCCTTGACTATGGACTCTTGATAAGCCACTGGCTTTTACCCATATTGCAGGCCGCGTTGTTGATATATTCCAGTAGTAAAGGCAATGTGAGTGTAACGCTCGATCATAGATCGCATCAGCTCTATTTTTATGTGCCTGGCTCGATCTGTACCATCAACAGCTTTTTTAAAGTGCTCAGCGACGACGTCGACACTTCTTGGTTTCTTTCTATCGTTATACTATGTCCGTGCCACAGCAACTGATCGTATTCGACTTTGACTGGTACTTTTTATCATCACTCAAATCCCTTGCCACAAAACTCTTAAACCATAATACTTTATCATAGGTCGATGGCAGACCAGGATTCCGATGATTGGACATTCGAAGTCCTTGCTCCCGATATTCGCCGTAAAATGGTAACACTCAGAAAGGAGATTCAATGGACAGATCTAGTGTACGTTATCATCTGAACATTCAAAGATAAGGTCAGCCTTATATCCACTTTGATAGTGCTCAATGTCTACGCGAAATTCATGGACGTGGAATCAAACGAGAACAAATCGAAAACGCACTTCGTATAATGCCTTTTGTGCGTATCACACTCCAACAAGAGAGCTCTCCTTTCTGATGATATTCATATAATACCTAGCATCCAGCCATGGTCCGAGGTGTAACTCGACTCAAAGATTTGGGAAATACAACTTTCCTCTGCCTCTCCAACGCCAACTCCATATTCATCCCCACCATACTCAAAGAACAAGGTCTACAAAACCTCTTCACTGAAATCATCACCAACCCCGCCGAATGGGAAAACGAACTCCTCAACCTTCGTCGTCGTATCGATCCCTCTGGACCTCAACATAAATGCCAAGTCGGTTGTAGTCCCAACATGTGTAAAGGTCAGAAGCTCGTCCAGTTATATCACGAACGTGCCACTCATCTTTTCTATGTTTATTTTTAACTCTGTAATAGGTGAAGAACTGGATGCATTCCTTCAACGCCACGGTAAACAATTCGACCGAATCATCTACGTCGGCGATGGCTCCAACGACTTTTGCCCAATCCTCCATCTTCGAAGGTCCGTCCTCTCATTCCTCACCCTAACAATCTAGGGGCCTAATTCTCTCTCAAATTTTAGCCAAGACTTTGTCTATTGCAGAAACGATCGCGGCCTCCAAAAACGAATTCGAAACGAAGCCGAAAAAGAAGGTCTCAAATGTCAAATCCGATATTGGAGTGGTGCTTGGGAAGTGGAAGAGATGTTCAACGCACTCTGAAAATTCTTTTTTGAAATTATAAAGAATCGATATCAATGGAACGAGGATGATATACATAGCTCATTCAATGGCAAAGCAAAATAATGTGGTCATTGCAAGGGGGTCATCTGTCAGAGTGACTATTAAGGGAAAAAGGTCATCCAGACTATGAAATAGAAAAAAAAGGAACGCAAAAAAACTCATCAACGTCATAAACGCAACAGTGCAAGTAAATAAAAGTGGGTGAGACTCGACATAACAAACGGAAAAAGGGAAAAAAACAAGTGAACTCAATAACACATGGGCGCATTTATATATGGACTTTCGGCGCAAAATAATGAAAAGAAAGAAAAAACACCAGCTAAGACTGGGAGTCAAGAAAGAAAGAGAAAAAAAAGAGATTGAGGGGGAACTATCGTCCGCTTCTAGAGAAATCACATCCGAACGAATTGAATGGATCAATCATCTGGGCCAGGCATCCATCCCATTACCTCTCCGTACATCAGGTTTTCCAATTCCTCCCATTCCAACCCCATTATCTGGCATCTGCATCGACGTAAACGGGTTCCTCTGTTGATGTCCTTGCTGTCCCTGTTGCACTTGTCCTGGCTGTCCTTGCTGTGAATGCGGTTGTGCGACGCCACTTGGTACAATTCCAGCCCCATAGAACGAAGGTGCTGCCGCTTGTTGAGGCGGGGCAACCATATGCCGAGGAGTAGCTTGAGGTGCGGAATTGCCAGAACCAGCATACTGATGTTGATGATGTTGCTGATGATAATTGTCCGGTTGCATAGGGACATACATGCTCCCCATATCACCCCTTCTATCAATCGAATCAAACGAAGGTACACCAGTTCCATTCCCCCCGTTGACCTGATGTTGTTGTTGCTGTTGTTGTTGCTGTTGTTGCTGCTGTTGTTGTGATTGAGGTGGAGGTGCTTGTGGGCCACCATACGCCGCCGCATATCGATTTCCTGTAACAGCCATATTACCACCGTAAGTCTGCGGAGGACTTGCAATCGTATTGGCAGAAAAAGCCGCACCTCCACCAGCAGAACCGTACAACCCTCCACTTTGTGGTGGAGGCGGAGGTACTTGCTGTGCCCCCCCAATCGATTGTTGCTGTTGTCCTTGTTGACCTGGATTATCCCCTCTTGCTATAGCCCTCACATTTGACATGATTGCTTCCCGCCTGTCATCGTCGACTAGCAGCGTTTGTGGATGATAAGATTGAGAGAGTTTACTGGGAGGAGGGGGATACCGATGATTATGTGCATGAGGGTGCATGCCCAAAGCAGCAGCAGCCACATTAGCACCCCATCCACTTAAACCGCCAGCAGAAGCCATCTCAGCTTGTTGCTGCAAATACTCCAATTGTGGATACGGTTGCACCTGCGCAGGTTGTCCTCCTTGTTGCCTCCTCTCCCACTCTTTCAGAGCATCATCCCGGTTCAAAACAGGTGTCAACGCGTTCCTTCCGCCGATGACGTCTTGATTCATATGCTGCAACCGGGCCAATGCGGGAGGCACAGTATCCATCTGGTTAATTGTGTTGGCTCGAGCACGTGAATTAGGATAATAAGTTGCGGAAGCAGGGGCACCGCCAGATCCAGAGGAAGGTTTGATGTGTGGCTGATTGGCACCTCCGCCAGCAGCATAAGGGCCAGCAGCAGGGCCAGGTGCAGAACCAGCATTACTCGCCAGTTGCCCAGCTGAACTTTGATGAGAAAGTCCCCTACTAGCATTTTGTCCTGCGTACTGAGCATGCGCATGGGAGTGGTGTTGTTGTGGTTGATAAGGAACGACGTTGGCGTCCGGTGAATTTTGATACGACGGAGGGGCTTGACCTGATGCTTGTTGGGGAGGATGAGTGACTATATAAGGGTTCCGTGTGACATTTGCAGCTTGACTCGCGACCTGCGCCGTATAAGCTTGATGTTGAGCCAGTTGGTGATTATAAGCCGCGGCATCAAAGATGGGTCTCTGCCCTTTTGGTGCGGGAGGCACCAAGCCACCATACGGTCTCTTCGAATCGGAGATTGACGGCGACATATGTGAGACCATAATTGGGTTGTCAGGCTTTTGGTAGTTAGTAATAGCGATACGAGACAGCGAGGTGACATACGACGAATGGCTTTGTGAATTTTTCTCCCGTGATGAAGGGGTGCATCCTCGCCTGTTGAGGAGTCCAGCGTGTAACTGGGTTGAGGTTCAGAAGACCTTGGCAAAAGTCGATGAATGCGGCGCGATTCGCCATTTCTTTCTCCACCTCGTTGCCCGAACATCTCGACGATTTGACTTGGGGTATGGGAGCCGTATTAATGATATCCTGCAGCGTCGTTGCCTTGAAATACTGTTTCCCAGGTTGTTCATTAGTCCCGTGTTCCCTGGAATATTGCTCCATGGACTTCATTTTGTATTTCCGTTCGTTTTGACTTGTATGTGCATTCCAAACCTCGTAAGAGTCGAAAAACTGACCGACTTGTTTGCCAGTGTTCAACATACTCAGCGGCGGCATACTGGCGATTTGACTTGAGTACCCAAAACAAGATGGATCGAAATTACACTCACCCAAGCATTTCAATGATTCTAGTCAATTGGTTATACTCGCTTGTTCCCGGAAACAACGGAAGCCCAAGGAATAGTTCAACAGCAATGCAGCCCAATGACCACATGTCAATGGAGGCCGTATACGACATCCCTAACAGCACCTCTGGTGACCGATAGAACCGAGATTGAATGTATGTATAGACAGTCTGTCGCTCGTGGCACGCAGAACCAAAATCAATGATTTTTATTTGAGGTGACTGCAATCTGCCGATGGATATCAGTCAAGGGATTGAGCAGCGGAAAAAAAGAGACTCGCGATTTTAGGAGAATATTTTCTGGTTTGAGATCGCAGTGAATGAGCCGAGCGTCTTTGAGTACGGTCAAGGCATCCAATAACTGCGCCATGAAGACTTTAACAAGCTGGGTGCTCAGGCCCTGGAATTGATTTTGCTTGATCAGTTCGTAGAGGTTTGAAGACAAAAGCTCAAAAACAAGACAGAGATGGTTTCTATGGATGAACGAGTCCTGTAGTCGGAGGATGTGATGCTCATCAGTGGGGTCAAAATTCTTGTTCAACTAGAGAGAGTATGTGAGATCGAAAGAGGGATAAGTAGGCGAATCCACGCACGAGCTCCAAAATGGTAACTTCCATCATACTCTGATTGAAATAAGCGGGTTTGTTTTTGACTACCTTGACGGCGACGATCTCGTGCGTTTTCATGTTTTGGCACTTTACCACCTGACCAAAGGTGCCTTGACCGAGGATGTCGAGGATCAGATACCTAGGGAGGCCATGTCAGAAAGCCGCCACACAAAGGAGAACAAAAGCTGACTTGTGGCCTTCTTCGGTACCCAGCCAGTCGTTGACGTAGAGAACGTAATCATAGTCCTCGTTATCGTAGCCATCGTTGTGTGCGGGCTTGCTTGGCTTTGTAAGGACACGCCTTGGGTTGTGGGCGGATTCGTATCTGAACTGGGGGTTGCAGATGTGATAGGTTTCGACAAGATTGGTAGTCAACTGGCGTAGAGGCTATGAAATAGGATGAGAAATGCTGCTTTAAAAAAAGGATGGTGAAAACGCACGGAAAGATAGATACCATCAGAGGTTACACGCCGGGCGGCCGAGTTGCCCTCGACACGAGGCTGGAGATCGTGAACGGTGCGGACACGACGAAAACCGGAAGCTCGACGTTTTGGAGGGGGATCGACGACCATTTGGGACTCTGGAGTGTAATATCGAGTGCTGGGGGTGTGTGGACCATGCGGGTAGGAGATGGGAGTGGATGGGTTGGAATGCGAATGGGACCGAGAGGAAGGTTGTGCGGCAAGATGGGACTGGGGTGGATGGGGGCTGGCTGTGTCCATGGCAAAGGGAGGTGCGTAGGAGGAGGAGGAGGGGTGGGCAGAGGGTGGCGATGCATAGGACTGGGAGACGGGGGGCGTGATGGGCTCCTGCTTTGGATGGGAGATGGTGCGATTGTGTGCGTACTGTTGCTGGGCTGGGGCTGGATACTGGTACTGGGTGCTGGGAGAGTACTGGGCCTGCTGGGGGGCATAGGGATCGAGGAGCGGGGTGGTCTGCATGCGCATGGGCGATCTGGAGGCGGCGGCGGGGGGAGGAGGATTGGGATCCGGGATGCGTTTTGGGTAGTAGACGTCGGGGAAAGACTCGGAGGGGGCGGAGTTGGGTGGCTGGAAGTGGGGTGGCGGAGGATAAAAGGCGGACTGAGGCTGCATGGGGTGCGAGTCTGAGTCAGCGAGGAGGGAGTGGCGGCGAGCGGAGGATGCGCCGGCGAGCGTGGCGTGCTGCTCAGTGGGAAAGAGCGAGTGTGCGGTGTGCCAGCGGGGAAGGTCGAACTGGTCGTTGGTGTCTGGCATTAAGAGTCCCTATTTACTACCAACAGCCCTACAATTCCCCTCTCCGCTACCATCATCTCTACCCCACCATCCACAGACACTGCCATCGCCTTTCCCAGTCGTTTCGCTGCCCCGTCGTCAGCCATGTCTACGCTCTGCATACCGACCCACTCACCGAGTCGCCGCGCCATCGATAGCCCCCCGTCCGAGTCTTCTGATCGGAAGAGCCAGATGCCCGCCCCCGTGTCTTCGCCCTGCACATCCTCAGTCTCGCTCAGTACACACTTCATCCACGCACCTCTCGCGGCGGCATCGCATATGCCCAGTTCTTGCACAGGCGCCCCTGGAGGGACGCCGTCTCCGCAGTCTCCGCAGACTCTGCCACTCCTACCCACACCATATACGAATCTACTAGCTCGATCACCTCCACCACCATCCCTGGCATAGACGGCTCCGCTGGCGCCAAATATTCTCTCCTTGTTGAAACCGCCATTCAAGTTGTTGGTCTCAGAGATTGGCCCATTACATAATACCTATCTGACACTTGTCTCTCTCCATCTGCGACACTAGCCTTCTACCTCATCGCTGCCGGCCCTCTGCCCAATTGCTACGCGAGCGGCACCCATAAGATTACGGCTCGCCGAGTGCTCCATTTTTTTTTCTGCATCCAGCTATTTCCCCATATAGTAACACGTTCAATGGTTCAACAAGTTTCTCCCTACGACGAGCAAGGTAGACTCGTCTGCCATGCTCACAATGTCCTAGCCGTCTCCAGGACATCTCACACGGCTGGGAATATGAACAGGTATATCTACCGTCTCTGACCCATTTCAATCAGCTCAGATCAATTCCGCCACAGAGATTTCTATACTTGTCCTCGTCGCGCACAAGAAGGCCCAGACAATTGTAGATTCTTCTGTATGATTGTCTATGGCTTCAGCTTCATGAATCTCACACATCTTACAGACTGGAAAGACCAACTTCCTCCGCCACCAGAGACTGGTCCTGCCCGTCCGCACACTCCTCCCGCAGCCCACTATCCGATCATGGAGACTCCCTCAAGTCGACTCAAGCCTGACCCATCCCATCAGTCCCCTTTCCTTCCCTCTCCCTATTCCCCGACTAAGCGCGGCTCTCCGTTCGAAAACGGCGAAGAGGCAAAGCGAAAGCGTCTTAAAACTATCAAAGATGCACTTTCCCGTTCTGGCGCAGCTGACCGGGCTTTGAGGGATTCTCAGTCCAACTCAAAGGTACTGAACGCACCCGAGTCACCCACCCGCATTTCCCTTGACAAAGACCAAGTCATGTCTACACCTCCATCGTCCATGCCAAGATACTACAAGTTATCAAGCCTCGGTCTAGACAATGTCCGAAGCCGCTCTTCCACTATCCTCGACGATGAAGAGGACGAAGTATGGAGAGATTTGTCTCCGTCCTCGAGTGCAGAAAAGGTTGCCATTAGTCTTTTGAGATCGCAAGATAACGTCAAAGGTAAACGACGTGCTGTAGATTTGGCACCCGAAGACGACGACGACGTTCAATTCTGGCAAGTATGTCCTGTTATACAATCTCTGGCTACTTTGTTCCCTCGACTGACTTTTTTTCCCCGAGGACGCTCCAGCTGCTGCTACCTCCCAGGGTAGCCTTTTTCGGCAGCGCTCGCCTAGCCCAAAAGAGGGCTCAACTACAGCATCTCCGGTCACGGAGACGTCAGATTTACCTGGAGACAATATCGAACGCTTCGTCTGCTCTACTGTGAACGGTTTGACCGAGGTTTTGGATTATGTTCGCATGCTTGAACGCAAGCTGGCGGCGACGGAAAAGTCGAATGCGTACAAGGCGAAGAGGATTAAAGAGTTGGAGGCTGAAAGGTATTTTGCCTGCTTTGATTTTTGCTGATGGTCATTGAGGAATTCAATTTCAGGCTCGAATCACCTCAAGCAGGGTGGTCATCGAGGAGATGATTCGTCTTTGGGTTGCCTGACCCTTGTGTTTGGCACAGAGTTCCTCGGATTCTAGTTTCCGGTTACGAAATTCTTACTTTGTCATTTTTCTTACTTGATCCATTTTTTGGGAATTCGCCTGTTGCTCATTTGTTACGACTGACCTCCCTTTCGTCTGTCTCCGTACCGTCGCCAAAAATCCACGTCATTCCCGATAAGGATGAGGTGGATAAACTATGGGACCGATAACTACTGCCCTTTTTTGCTTGCACGGTCATCGGTCTCGTAATTCGCTGTCTTCTTTTCTTCGTATCAGTTTTCCATCCCACGTAACATCACTACTGCCATTGTTACCTGCCGAAAGAGACGCAACTATCATAGTTACTTCTTCATGAATTCACAATGTACATACAAGCTTTTGACAGATCACACGGCCCATGGACAGATTTGGGTTACGTCGTTAGTTGTGCTGGTGGTCAAGAGAACAGTTGATAAGATGTGATAATGGAGAGAGGGTGCCATGTGGAATTCGGTTGGTGCGGCTTGAGCGCTCATTCTATAAACACATCTTCTGACCTTTTTTTTTTTTTTCTAATGCACCCCCAGGTTTGGCGCTATATGTTCCGTCCGTATAATCGGACACACGCCAAGGGTTTTTTTGGGATAATCAGATTGACTCCAAGTAGTTGAATGCGTTCAATAATGGATGTGTGGTTCTCTTCGCTTATCAGCGTTTCTTAAGGCACGAAGATGAACCCTGTTTTTTTTGTTGCTTTTCTCGTTTCTGACTCTTACTCTGACAACACACTAAACTCCTATGGGAAACTGTGCCTGAGGCAGCTTTAAATCCGAAGTGTTGATGCTCTGTTTTTGAATGTTTCGTCCGATGTACCGGCGGAAAAGGATCGTTTCATTGGTGTATAGGGTAGGGGTTGCCCTTTGTTCTCCAATACAAGGAAATAATTTAAACTTCTCGGTTGCGATCTATCGTGGAAATGGCTACGATTGCACTAGGTGACCCTCAGTGTGTTTTTCTTCTAACGAAAAATACAAGTTTTCCGCGGCCTTTGTTATGACAGATGATCTAATTATTTCCCCGCTCATCAAATAATCAAATAATTGCTGCTCAACTTTTGGCAGCTAGCCCCACTTTTGAATTAAGAAGAAGAGAAAAGAATATATATAAAAGAAAGACTTCTATGGGCCTTTTTGACTGATCGGGCGGATTTCTCTTTTTTACTTTTAGACGACGAAAAATTGACTTCTTTTTCGGGATTATCGGAGTGATTACATTGTTTGCCTTTCTCTCTCCTGCCAACTGGCCTTCCTTTGAATGTATTCACTATATGTACTGCTGATGAAACTTTAAAAAAGTTTGTCGCTATGTTCGATGCTAGTCTTCTTTTTTTCCTTTACGCGGCGCCAGGTCGCCGGTATATGTTTTCTCAATTGTAGAAAAATTTGAATACCTGGGCCCCCTCGAATCCAAGAATGATCAAAATTAAAAGAAGTAAGTTGTATACTTTCGCTTCGGAGGTTTTTAAAACGCACTCCGATTGTTTTGAGACAATTTTCCGATTCAATGCTTTTTGAAAACATCCGAAGTGACTCAATAAAACAACTGATGATTGAGTTTTAAAAAAGAGTTGTTGTTATTCTGTGTCGGTAGTTTCAAGCCATGGGAATACCTTGTTGTTGTTGAATGACGATTGAAATGAATTCTTGACTCTTGATCATGAGCGAAACTCGGAGGGTAATAATCTTCTCTTCGGCCATATGACCGATGATACTGTCAACTATGCTATGGAATGTAAACTTTAATATACCCATCATAATTTTACTCCAAGATAATGCGAAAGGAATATTCTTTAATATTCTTCGGCGTCTACCAGACGTACTGGTCATTTGACCGAGGGTTTCACATGTGCATCATGATATAGGACTTGCCCGCCGTCACAGTTAGCTCGTGCAAAGGCCCGTATAGATACGCACTACCCCCATAATATAATTTACGAATAATAAATGGATAAATGATCTATCTCGAAGGCGGTCTACGGCGGCTTAGCACTATTTTACTTGCGGCGCCTTAGAGGTCAATCTTGGGATCAGCTCATTGGGTTTCAGAGCTATCACGGCTCTGAACCCCGCTTGCAGGGAAAGATCCAAAAAATCCACCCTAAACCACGGTGAGCGACTCCACTGACAACTTCCCGCCGCGAAGAATCAACCCGTTATGTTCTGGGATTGGCGGAGATCACGCCGACAATGAAACTCTCAGATTACCTGTATACTTTATTTTATTTTTGTAAAATCTGAATCCACTTTGTTCAACGTTTTTGACTTTTTTTGATATCGAGCTCCACTCTCGGAAAGGAAGCGATTTCGCGAAGTTTTACTACGGCCTATTCCATGGTTTACCAAAATATGGTGCCCAATCTCTTGAGTCGGATTCATTTCCAAGCGAATAGCTCGCGCCGGATTTTCGGTCCTTTAGTTATCGTCTGAAAGCTCTCATTCAGCCGCATCGTTTCTGAATATCCACAAGGAACCGCAAAAGTTGACCAGAGTTGGTCCGGGCCGGCTCTAATTCTTTCCTACTGTACTTAACACCCACCGTGCTAGAATTGGTGTCGGCCCGGGATATGCTACTTGTTCGATTGAATTGATGGTAGTCATTCGACAGACAATGAGTCTTCAAAGTTCTGGTCATAATTGGCAAAGTCCCCGAAGATCGGTCTTCAGCTGGCGTAAGAATCCCAGAGTACAGGTACCATGGGACGAAGTTTGTCGTCCGAAAATCATCTTCGTTCTCGAATGGCTATCAAACGACCACGGAACCTTCGACGATTATATGACTTTCCCACCAGAGTCGACCCTTCTTCTATTAATTTGAATGCTCGAATAGCTTCCGGGCCCTCAGATATTCTTGAACATTCAATATCAAAATTCAAATCGAGTATAATCTAGGGTACGCTTGAGTATTCTCGATTTCGATTACAATTACTTACCGTACTATAGGTTCACGGTAACGTTCAAGTAATATAACAGTTCACACAGTATTGTGTCATCACACGTTCTCTAGATCTTCAACGAGCTCACGTTTCCGGCCCTACTGATACCGAAATAGGTTCACTTCACCGCCGGTAAGGCGGTTAACCTACGGCTGTTACTTACTACACGCTGTCGACAACATAGATAAATGAATTACTGCCCACCTATAGACCAAGTATTGTCACTTTTTGTATTCTGTATTTGAAGGAAGCTCCGCTCGGAACGGCTGTAACAGAACATCTTATGTTGCTATACACTCGACTGGTATATGTGCTGTAAGGTCCACGCTACAAGTAAGAAAACCTAATCGGAATGAGGCAACAGATCTGAATTAGAGAAACAGTCGTAAAACTCATGGGAAAGTGACTATTATTAGTGTTACAGACGACCTGAGATCACAGATTTGATTTCATGCCTACCATTGAATATTTGAATAGTCAAAACAGTCTTTTCCGCGGCCTTTATCCTCTCCTAATTTCTAGCTGATCATAGGACTCGTATGTACAAGAAATGGGATCACAGTAGGCGACCACGGGTTTCCTGTTCAACTGCCGCCCCCTCATGATCAGATCATATCCGCTTGCTATCTAGTACTTCATTCTTGCTGAACACGCAACTGAAATATCTTTTTTTTTTTTTTTTTTTTTGAAATCTGTCGGCATCGGCCCTTTCTCAATCTCTTCTAAAATTTTGGATCTAAGAATTGAAATTGAACGGCCTTATTTTTTTATAACTCCCCCTATTATTACGTGCAGGCTCTTCGGGTAAGTATCCTATCGTCAACCTTGTTAAGGTTATTATCACTTGACCAAAACCGCCTAAGTGGCTACGTACAATCTTTTCACTGAGATATTTGTGTCTGCACTGTTTTTCTTCCTTCCTATCTTTTTGCTCTTTGTAACCTCTTGTAAAAGTTCTCGTACTCCTTCAAAATCGCGTATTAGATGCGCTGAAAGATCTGGCCAAGACAATATACAAGATTCTTAAAACTTAACTAAACTACTAAAGAGCGTGTTCACAATGTGACTTAACACTTAGTATTCAGACAACAGGTTCAAGTCACCTTCGAATTCGTTATAAAATGCCTGCTCCACGATATTATCGCAGGGCTTGCGCTGATCTCTGTGCACCGGTGAAACAGAGCTTTTAGAGAGAAGAAAAATGGACGGATATCTTACTGCTCGAGAGGTCAGGAGACGACACCAGCTGCATTCCATGTACCAGATGCCACCTCGATAATTAGCGCGCTATTGCATCCCCCAGGCTGCAGGAATCAGATTCAAGTATTTACTATCAGGATTAATACGTGTGCCCTGTCCTTTCAGAGCGGTCTAGACTAGGTAAAGAGTCCTGGTGGTATGTCATCGGATGGGTATCTTGATTGCTCAGTATTTCAGATAGCCATCTAATGAGTTCTCCCGGGCCAGTAGTGGGGAAAGGTCAAAACGTCTTTAAATTTCGACGCTCGCATTTCATCCTATGAGACATATCTATGTGTAATGTGCTAATTATCCATACTGTAGCGACGTGAGGGCACAGTAATATTTCCTTTGCTACGGCCACTGGCAAAAGATCGACGCCGCTAAGTAAATAGCGGCCCACCATCTCACCAGCGTCGGCCATTATTAGTTTTAAAGTCTCATGCTATTAAGATCCACTGGCATCTTTTGACGTTTCGGCCTCATCGGAGAAACAGGTTATTGCTGGTGCAAATCAACAAGAACCGGTTGTGATCTCAACAGCTCAACTGTTGCGTGTCAGCGGGAATAGCGTCTACCATCTTGCGCCCTCAATTTCACTTAGGTGGAAATACTCATCATCACAACCGATGGAATATGACTCGAATCTGAGCTGTCTGTCGGTCAATGGGGAGCCACTGGCCTAGATGATAAACCCCCAACTCGGACGTCGTGCCATTAAACACTGTGATGGTGAACAGCCGGAATTGCTCCGCTTATCACCGTCACAATCAACATACTGAGAAGCGAGACGGCGAAGAGAGTATTACAAACTACATCGCCTGACGTCTAAATGCTGATGACGGTTACCGATGCCAGTCAACTTTATGACTTCCCATCAACATCAGATTCAAGCTCGTCGTCAAGAGAAGGCGTATATCTCGAGACGTAGGGAAATTTCTCCATAAGTATACAGCGCGGCAGCACCTCCTAAGCACCTCCTATTCACCACCACGAGCGTCTCCGTCAGTTCCAAGGATGTTTCCATCAGAGCGTTAATTACCAAAGTGAGAGTCTACCTCCGTTAGGTGCGGATGAAGAGGAGTGTTTTCTGCTGAAACACCAATGTATCTGCTTCGTAAGCTCAAAAATATTTTTAAACATATTGAACGAAAAGAAGCATTCGGTACCATGCCTTTCACAGTGGATTGCAGCTCTATAATTGCGAAGCTACCAAAAACTGTCATATCATTCCAATATGTGGGGTTAAAATACCAACCAATCATTTCAATTATAAAAACGGACTTCGAAACCGCACGCGCCACTTTCCGTCGGGAGAAGAATCCAGTTAATCATAGGATTACTCATGATCATAGAGGTTGCAACCACTCAGCGTATATCAACCACATATGAGCGGCAATGGCATGCACTGGCCAGTATTGCCGTTGTGGTTTATCTATAGTACTGATAGTGACTAAAGGATGTGTTTCCCAGTAAAGCCCCATTTGCGGGACTTTTTGCATCTGCTCAGAATCTTAGAGACGAAAGTCCTGAGAAAAGAATCTCGCCACACCACGTGGATAGCGGTCCCAATGTATCGATACATTTGATAGAAATGACGATCATAAGAAGGAGGAGTTCTTCCAAGATGACATTCATTGTAAGGTCATGGAGTTCGAATTTCCCCCCAAAAATTTATCGGAGGAGATTGTCCAGAGTGTCTCCCTCGTAGGTAGTCTAAACCTGGACTTGGTTGTTTGCACAGTAAGTGTGCACATGCATTCTTGGGTCATACCTTTGATGCCGTTTGAGAAGGTACTGCGCTTTGGTTGCACTGTAATGATGGGCAGTTAAGGATCGATTACCTTTGAGACCAACAGGCAACAGCCATAATCTATATGACGTTGGGCAATGCATGGGGAAGCCGAAGAAAACAAGCTATCCATTCAAGAATCAAATCATAATACTGTTAGTTAGTCAAATTTAGTAGTCGTTAAGGTAAGCTCGGGGCGGGGCCGTTGACTGTCATCACTTTATTGTACCCGAAGCAGTGGAAAAGAGAAGGCGCAAATTAATGCACGAGTGGAGGACAGTTAGTCAGTTCTTGGCATCTAAATTTTCCAGAATCAGTGCCAATTGAATAGGTTTTGTGTTACGTTTTCTTCAGCGCGAGGAAACTCGATGATGATCAGATCTTCGCTTGGACTTGAAGGGACCCTTTATTACAGCGGCTCTCCGTGATGTGGTAAAATAAGAATAAGTTGGCAGGATTAGATTTTGGCTGGATTTTGGTAGGCACACTGTTGGTGATCCGGGGTTGCAACGTCGGGCATCCGGATATGATGGAGCTGATTGTGCCTCAAAGGATTCCGTCCCCATACCGTCATAGACTACGTGATATTTTTTCGAGATAGATAGTATATACGCCCATTCATGATCAACAGCAGAATTTCTAGTCTGGGAAGAGCACGCGCTTTTCATACGTCACAGTATACTGAACACGAAACTAGATTAGCCTCGCTCCCTCTGCGAGAAACACAATGGTTCCGAAATGCCCCAATAACCATTACAAGTATGACTTCTCAAGGTCATATTCATTGAAGGTTATTGCTGATGGTAGATACTACATGTCAACACCAGGATGACTCTATGGAAAGGATGTCTGAAGATGAAGACACGGCGACTCAATAGTGTAGTCAGTAGGGTCCTGTCCGTTAAAAAAAAAGATATCTGTTATGGGATGGGAAAATGGGAATAATCAAGGATAGATCTGATGATGCGACAGCAGAGAATAAAATCAGCAAAATAACCGCTTCCACCAATGGACAAATCTTGTCCACCAACTTCCATTCCAGCCATCACCGCGCTGTCTCGAACTAATCCACATCGAACCGGTGCCAAAGCGAACGCGTATCTTTCCATCTGCATCCTCTCCTCCCTCAATGTCGGTGGGACGTGAAGCAGTAACCTGAAAGCGAGGAAGAATACGACGAGACACAAATGAGGGGAACAAGCCAAGCAGCTGGAGGATCTCTGGATTTGCGAGATCTGGTGACGTCCATATTCGCATATACTCTTCTTCCATGTCTTCATCACCACTATTTTCCATTTGTAACACTTTGCTGATATCGTATCCCATTGCGGCGGTTGGACTCAGGGGTTCTTCTGAAAGCTTGACCGCCGTTGCAGCGAATGATGAATGGGTCGCGATGGACCGCGAAGGCGGAGGCGTGTCCGAGAAGGGATCAGCCGGGGCCCGGGCTCGCTTGGCTACAGTAGATGACGGAGGAGTTTGAGTATCAGGGTAGAGTGGTGGAGGATTTGCTTCATAAGCTGTTCCGAAATGTTTAGATGAGGGTTGCTCTTCAAATGCCAATACCTAATAAAACAGTCAAGCAGTTATCATCATAATTTATGGGAAGTTCTAACCCCTTTCAAAAGTTCGACCGCTTCGAGCATAAAATCCTTCCCGCTATACGATATATTTGTTAATAACCATGGGTATCATGAGAGCCAACTTCAACGTACGCTGATTCCTTTAAAACCGCGTCATCAAATTCCCATTCAATCCTGTTGCGTCCGGCTCCTCCAAGAGTTTCAGGTATTACTTGGAGCCGCAGAACGGCCCATAATCTATGGTTGATTACATCAATTTGACTAGTCTTTCAACACGCATACAACTTACCCTTCAAAAAAAGGCTTAGTTCCTGGTATACCTGCGGTGCACCAGCTGTCGATGAAACGTTGCATGTGATCGTACCGTTCTTGAAAAGTAAAGAAAAATATACCCGTATCCCTAGGAATAGAACAGTCATCGCTTACCTTTCTGTGCTTCCTTGCTACCGGGATTCGGCCTCAGGTGAGCAGAAAGCGAAGCACCGGGTTGAATGAAAGATAAGTGAGCTTGAAGTTCAGCATGTCGGCGTGCTGCAACGGAGCGATGGAAGGCTTCACGAATAGATGATTGTACTCGGGCAAAAGGGGCTTGGTGATAAGGAGGAAGTGACGAGAGCGTCCGTGCGACAGCCTGGCCTGCTCGTTCGTCCTGTTTGTAGAACCTGACATAATTCAGAATCAGGGGGCAAGCAGAGACTGGAATGGCACTACCATGCGGTACATAGTTCTGCAAATTTCTCTAGATCACGCAGAGCGATGGGGGTCTGAGCACGATTGCGTGCGCTCGGAGGAGGTGTCGGACGTCCGCTCTTGCTTAGTTGGGAGTGTCTGGCGAATGTGGGTGACGTAGGGGTTCGGGGAGATTTGGGACTTATTGGAGGAGAGGTTGTGGACAAAGGAAGGTCGTAAAGGAGAGTAAGAGAATCACGGTGGCTGCTTATAGTGGATGCTCGCCGGAACTTGGTATCATCGAAGGCGAGAGGTGGTGGGGGCTGTCGGGGCCGGGGAGCCTGTAGTCGATAGGAAGGACCTGCCATGGAATGGGAAGATGAAGCAGAGATCGGGAGGGCGGGACGGGGTAGGGACTGGATAGGCTGACTTAGAAAACAGGCCCGGCTGCTCTCCACTGCTCCAGAGGTCGAATTGGTGGAGAATACTCAGAGGATCTCGGTGGCAGCCAGCATGGGCGACTATGGCCTGTCACTGTCACACCTGCACTCGGCACAGCATCCACGCGAAGCACTCGACCGTTCCATTCCGTCCTACACGCAACATGTCCAAGTACAAGTCCATGCATCGACTTCATGTTGCCCTGCTACATTGTAGATCATAGTCTCTGATCATAAAGCACAATTCGGCGTCAGCATCATGCCAGCGGCTGTGCGATAAAGCCTCAGCATCGAAAACAAGTTAACGACGACCAACCACCGCCGATTAGTGGATAAAATGCTAACAAAAATAAGCCATAAATGCAGAAACGGAGTTAGCTCCAAATGACATGGCTTATGGCACGACGAGCATAGCGTCACTCCTGCGGCAACTGTAACCCCTTTGTGTGAATCCAGTGTGAACCAGATAAGAGCCACATGGTTGTCGGGAAGTGACAGGTCTAAAATTCAATATAATTTTCTAGAAGGTGCACTGGGCAATGGACATTGCACATAGACGCCCACCTAATGCCACTGAGAAATATATGACTGCGAGTGGTGAAACTCATGAGCAGGAATGTGCACTCGTCGGTTCTCCGCGTGTTCACATATATGAGCCAATTCTGCCCAAATCTGCCGTGGCACAGAGGACATTTCTGAAAGCAATCAATTCAAGAGGAGTGAGATTACCGGATAGAGTAATGCTGAGAAGGAATCTCGGGTGCAAAAAAAGACCGGGTTGTGAAATCCGGGCATTCGGAAACCCCAAATGTGTAGGATCAAAGCCGTCAGACAAATCATTGACCATATTACTTTGAGGATTCCAGGCTTTAGGCAGCTAATAACAAACAAGTCCCTGATTTTTGATAGGACGACGCTTTACTGACTCAGTAGTAGGATCCTGGTACCGAGGGGGTGTTGGACCATGCTTTGAGTTTCGGTCTAGAGAAGTGAATAGACGAATGTCTAAACTTGGAAAAGACATAGGTACCACTTATGTTTGATCTTGGAGCCTCGGAAGATACCGATTAAGATCGTTGATGGGATCGAGGTGGGGATATCTAATTCCGCCGACCCACGCTGGCCATACATGCAGAAGACATCTCAGAGGTTGACTAATCTGGCGGTCAGGCGAGTACCTCAGAGCGGACAGCTCGAAATACTTCGGAGTACCGATAGGTTGAGGAAGCATCGAAGCACAAAAATCCCGCAAAGGTGAGCAGAATCAATTAGGGATTTCATGTTGTCTGCAATCGAGATAGCAACGGCCATAGGCAAATCTCTAATCTAAGCTGTAATCGGAATCCGCGGCTTCAGGAGGACAGATCTCAGCGAAATAAAGTTCAAAATCTGATATAAGTAAGGCCTTGGTCGCGTTTGTTCGAAGTTCGAAGCCCGCTTTACTTGTTGACCGACATCGCTTTGATCACTCCAACACCCCCCCTGTACATTGAACTAGTAGGCTCTGTGGAGGCCACTACGATAGGTGGGTTCATCAGCACATTTGCTTGCCGACCTGCTGTAACTTGTATTTTCCAGAGCGAGGCAACAGCGTGCAAAGGTATTCAAACATACTACTCAAGTATAATTTCATTAACCGTTATTATTTGCAGGCGAGAGCCCGCATACTCCAATCTTTAGGACCCGGTTTTCTTAGTCGAGCGCTGAGGAGACATCAAGCTAGTTGAAAGAGCCAATACTGACTGCGCTGTGACTGACTGCCTTTGTCGGCTGCATTGTGTTTGTCGGCAGCGGGAAAAACCGAAAGCCGATCAAATTCTGACATTGACAACACCAATCATTCCTCCTCGTTGCAACCCCCCGTCCTATTCCTGCCCCACCGAAAATCCCGTAGGGATCTTCCCGACGCTCTAAACCCTTGTTTTCTGTCACCGCCGCAACTGTAGAATGTCTCTAGACTTTGCTGCCAAGGTCCCGCAGTCCCACCATGGCCTCTATGGCCAATCCGACCTCGATCAGTCCTTTAATTTGCCCAATTCAGAGAGTGTAGGTCCTTTGTCCTTCAGTTTTTCTTTGTCCTGAATGCTCATACTCAATATTAGACCGACGCCATGGATACAGAACATACGAATTACGACCTTTTCACTAACTCTGTCTCCAATGGTTCCCTCTCTTCTCAAGCTTACCGGACAAATGCGTCTTCGTCTTCATCTTTAGGCCATAGCTATGGCGTTAATTCCGACAATCTTTACAGTCACCCTCCATTCAGCGATTCTGTCCCATCTTTTGCTGGCTCCAATGGAAACAATCCTTACGATCTTATGGGTGGGCTACCATCATCCTACAATAGTAATAGCAGCGGAAAAGTCTCACCTTTGACCCCCAACGACTCCGTGAGCGGCTTTAATGGCCCTCCGGATTTTCCTCCTTCGCTTGGTGTGAAGGATTTCCAATCCAATTACCAAGACATTGAACGTCGCCTTCCAGGCGCTGGTTATTCCAACCCAGGTTTTGATGAATATGGCATAAACAATATCAGTCCTATCAACTACCCGGCGAACAGCCTACCATCCTACCAGGAACGTATGGGTCGTTTCCAATCCGAACACCGGTACAACCATACAGGCCCTGTTCCCAATGTCTCTCACATGCCGCCCGGCGTCTCTCCGCATGCGACACATGGCGTCCACTTCGATGGGATGTCATCACATTATCAACCAGATCCCCACACAGATATGTCCCTTAGGATGCCTGAGGACACGCTTGCTCGCATGCGCCTTCATCCGATCATGGGTCAATCTAATGATCTTCAGACATTCATTCGGTAAATTCATGTCTCTGTTGACGTTATTTCGTGCTCATACCTCCGGTAGACCATACCTCGATCAATATGTCCGAACGGCTAATCGACTGGCCTTTGGTGAGAGGACAATTATCGTTATGTCGAGCAAAGTGGCACAAAAGTCTTACGGTACGGAAAAACGGTACGCTTGGATTCCCGTACTCTGTAAAGTTGTTATTGACTTTCTTCTCAGATTTCTTTGTCCGCCGCCGACAGCGATCATGATCGGCAATTCCTGGTGGACTGATGTTATCCGGAGGGGTGAAGACCCGAAACTTTGTCCTCCTAGAGTTGTCATTTCCATCTCTGGAGAGCCAGTCCCTCAGGAAGGTTCAATCGAGTGGACGAGTTCATCGGGCAAGGCGTTCGATACCAGTGACCCCCCTACCGGTACAACATACATCGGTCGTTGCGTTGGAAAGCAGCTATTTATCTCGGATGTTGATGAGAAGAAGAAGAAAGTTGAAGCCCTAGTCAAAGTTACCGCTCCTGCTTCGGATGACGAGCCCGAAAAGGTTATTGGTATTTTCCCTAGCCGACCCATCAAAGTTATCAGTAAACCAAGCAAGAAGAGACAAAGTGCTAAAAATCTCGAATGTAAGTTGGAATGTCAGCCGTTATCTGAGACGCTATTGATGATACTTATGCAGTGTGCATCAACCACGGTTCAACTATATCTCTCTTCCATAGACTGCGGTCACAGACCGTGTCTACAAAGTATCTTTGTGTATCAGGATCTGGGTCATCTTTCAAAGGATCTGACGGAGCTCCTTTGATGGGTCTTGACCATCGATCGCGTTCGACTACGCCCTCTTTTATTGCCCGAACTGCAAGTTGGGGTAAGTGGTCGGTTGCCATGATCTACAATTTGTTTCTGACGACTTAAACTCATAGATCCTTTCGTTATGTACATTGTGGATGTTAATAAGCCGGCAGGAAGTATCGATGCGCCGCCGCCGCCGCCGCCTCAGCCTGATTATCCCTCTCCTCCTCCCAATGCAATAGCTTTCACCAACAACGGCTCTCAGATACCCATCTATTATAATCAGACTGTCGTTCTACAATGTCTTACTTCTGGCGTCGTCAGCCCGGTCCTTATTATCCGCAAGGTAGATCGTCAAACCACCGTTGTCGGAGGAGGATTACAAGAGGGTGCCAAGGGCGTTCCAGAACACTACTGTGCTCCTGGAGAGGTCTGTGGTGATCCTGTTTCACAACTTCATAAAATTGCCTTTGAAGTCTACGACTCTGCGAAGACTATGCCCGAGCCAGGGACCCCTGGTGCAACCGGTGCTTTCCTCTCGTGCATGGGAGAAAAGGTCAACACATACCGTCCGATTGATGGTCGCCAATGGAATAGCACAACGAGCAACGGCTCTGGGTCGCCTCTTCCCAGCTCTCCTGTCACTTCTACTCCAAAAGCAAACGGTAGTGAGTATTTTGGTCACCAGAACGGGGACAGTGCTCCTGCTTCACCCTCTGGTACGGAGTTCCCGGCTCTCGCCACTAATGATGGTGGCCGAGTCAAGAAACCCAGATCATCTTCGAGTGCAGGAGGTGTACCTAAACCTATGGCCAAAGGCCGTCGTCGTCCGAGCTCGGCCGGTTCGGTCTCTAGTCGTCGCGGGTCTGGCAGTGATGCTGGCGCATCTTCCGGTGCCCTTTGGCTAGTGGATATCGGTGAAACAAGTGTATGGACAATTGTTGGTACTGGTATGTGGAATGGCGTTTCCTCCCTGTCTTAGAATTGTAACTAAAACCCATTTAGATCAAGTCCGCTATAACTTCTATGTCCCTCCCGTTCTGTTTGACAACCAACATGCGCCCCAGACAGGATCCTTCCCTATACCCTCAAAACCCGTGACACCCTTCCCTGGTGTTGTCAAGTACCTCCCTCCTGATCGTGCGGCAGAAGCACCGAAATCAAATTGTGCATCGGCACGAGCTATGCTAGCAAAACCTAATCCTCATGCTTCGAAGATGCTAACTGTCTACGGTGAAAACTTCTCGAAGACCGAACCCGTTAGCGTCTTCTTCGGTTCTGACCCATCGCCATATATCGAAATCCGATGCACGGAGGTACTGGGTTGCCTCCCGCCGGATAACCAGGTGCCGAAACGCCGTCCCATTGTCCTCGTTCGTGGAGATGGTATTGCATTCCCTTCAAACGTCATGTATCCGTAATCAGTCTGGAACACTATATCCTTCGTATATCTTTCGCCGTATGCTCGAAAATTTCGTGTTTGCTGTCATCTGTACATTTCTATGTTCTTTTATTTTCTGTAACTCAGGGTTTCTTTTGTGGAACATAAGGCTACCTACCTTTGCGGATGGAGTCCGTTGCTAACTGACCAACTGTATTATGGTAAAAATGTCGCGAAAATCGGCTTTATGAGCTATTTACTCGATAAGCGGTATCGTTATGCAATTAAATTAAAAGTAACATCATTTAAAATGTCTTGGCAAGGCACGAGGAAGAGGTATGTAAATGAAGGAGTGACTGTGGCGGCCATGTGGGGTCGTAGGAGCCTGCAGAATGCGTTTAGAGCGGCATGCACTTGGATGGAGGTAGGCGTCGATGTAGTCCCGCCATTCCTATTGTAGAGGATTGACCATACAGCAGTTGTCATGATCAGGGAAGATAAAATATCTTCGCTTAAACGGTTCAAAACTGCAGTGGAGCCAGTACCCTATTATCATGTGATTGCGGCATGGAGCGAAAGAAGCAGGGAACGCTCTTTGAGATTCCCCAACCCTCTTTCGAATTTGCCATTGGAACCTAGTGGCTACTCGGATGACCTGAACCCCAAGTCTTTGTAAAAACAAGATGAATGTCATCATATCAAACCTTTCCTCATTTGCCTCTCGGGTCTCCTCTACTCCGCCTTCAGCTGTCCCTGGTATTGTATTCAGTGGTTACACAAGATATCTCTGCGATTATGAGCAGGATTCTTGGGTGGCCAAGATAGCTTCCTCGTACCGGCTTCTCTCTCTCTTCATTGCCATCCCGGTCGTTATACTCGGTCTATTGGTGCGTGCGTTTTCGGGCCTCCGTTAAGATACTAACGGCACAGTTTTTGCGGTTCTGGATTCAGGATATCGTCTCTTACGGGATAGCGAGGACCCTCGGGATCGTTGACGACGTTGAAGCCTCTACAAGTGGTCAATCATCCAACGCTACATCAGCCGGTGTTCCTCTGATTTACATTAATGGAGAGAGTCCGGCGTCCGACAGTCAAAATGACTCCGATCGTGAATTTATGACGGAGGATATCAACGCTCAACGGCGTGGCGCAGCATCCAGCGTTGCCGTTTCTCAACCGAAAGCCTTTTATGCTTCAGACCCAGATGGTTTGAAGCTTGCTGGGGCGGACGTCTTTTCGCCGGCTGTATCTACACCATCTTCCCCGACTCTATCGCGCAAGCCTACTTTATTTGAAGGAGATACGGAGGAAGATTATAATGAGATGGTGGAAGGTTTACGACGGCGGTTAGCACAGAGTGTCAAGCAGGGACACTGAAGACACCGTTATCTCGCAAAAAATATTATACACCAAGCAGGAATATAGTTTACAACACAATAACACATTGATACATAAACGAGACAATCTATATTACCACCCAAAACGTAGCTGTTCTCGAGTAAACACAGGCGGCTTCCACCTGAGTAACTCTGAATGAATTCGTTGTCGTCGTTTGGCCACGGCTTTCTGATGTTTATCTAGAACGGCATTATTCAAGCATATCATATGTTGTCCTTTGTAGTGTTTGAACAGCTGCAGTGTTGTACACCTAGAACTGAGATGAGCGCTGTGCAGAGTCGGGGGATAGCAAAAGTGACATACGTATTCATGACGTCCGCATGTGTGATTGATGTCCTCTGAGCTATCTCATCAATGCTGAGCTCGCCCTCTGGCGTATTCAATAGAAGGTCGACGATCGTTTCCGCCCAATAAGCTCGGTATGAAAGTAAACCCAGATCACTGAGGGGTTTCTCAGGACTTCCGAGTTTATTTTCCTTTTTGCTGAGCTCGTAGGAAAATTCGATTAAAAGTTTGCCATAGCCGTGGCGTTGGTGGTGCGGAAGCGTCAAGATACAAGCAACATTGTAGTTCTCAGCGGATTCCTTCTCTTTTGAGAAGTAGCCGATAACATGGCATCCCGACGAGTCGCGTTTCGCCTGCGATAAGTGCTTAGTAGGGTAATCAAGATGGGTATGACTGGATATCGAACCATGACATAGTACATGAATGGAGTAACATCATAGTAAAGGGTCTTACTGAGCAAGAGAAATGTCAGGAATCGTTGAGTAATCTTTCAAGCGAAGGCCACTCACTGATCTAGGAAGCATTTGGAAAGTAAGCTCAGATTTCTGCACCATGTCAATTGGCGTTTGCCGTCTATCTCATAGAAGGATATATCCTCATGTCGGTATATTTCGTTCCCGGGAGGATGTAGCATCGTACAGCGTTTTCGGTGGCGAGAAAACATGAACTGCGAAGGGAAGAACGATAGACAGTATTCGCAAATGAATAAAATAGGCAGATGAGCGAATTCTTTCGGATACGGGCTAAAGTACCACGCATCCACCTCGTGCTTTCCAATCTGCAAGCGATTGAGGTTTTTCACTCGTGTGATCTCTGAAATTGATTGAGTCATGGATCCCGAGGTCCGTAACTTCTCTATTTCCTGTTCTTTGCTAAATTGGGATTGTGGTTGAAGATCTGGAATCACGTCCTGCATAGTGATATCAAACGCTTGGACTTCCCCTTGGGCATCGATATCCATCTCTCCTTCAGCATCCTCCTCGCCTTCAGCATCTTCTTCTTCTTCTTCTTCCTCCTCTTCGTCATGAGGAACTTTCCTTTTTAAAGACGATGGTGCAGGAGATGGCGATGAAGGGTAGTCACCACTGAGGTTAGGGGTGGAAGGGGCAGGAGTGGGAGAGGAAGTTTTGGCAGCATTGGAAGTTGCCCTCTTTAATAGATTCTGGCCGCGGGATACTTTGCTGGGTGCAGGTGCATTTTTCTTGCCTGCTGAGACTTTCGGTCTTGGCCATTCAAGGTCGCGACTGAGGACCAGTCGCGAGCCGGGCACCCAGTCATCCAGGCGCTTGTTGAAGTGTTCCCAGTGAACGAAAAATTCCAGATTGTCCTCCGACTTCTCGAGACCATCACCCTTGGCAGCCTGTGGGCGAGCATAGGGATTCTGGGGCTTCTCGCGTATTGATAAAATTTCGGCAAGCCGTTCTTCTGCCTGGCCATCTGGGCCAGGGCGGCGGATGTAGAGTTTGCAACCAACCGAAACGGTCTGATCAAAGCACGTGAGTCATCGGACCTCCACAGTCAGATTGAACAGCGGCAGCCCTAGCTCACCTGTATGCTGTACGTGCCGCCCGCGGAGACCGGTGGTGGCGGCGTGTCGGTAGTAGGTGCTGGCTGAGAAACCATCTCTTTGTACCGCAGCGATTAATGATGACAAAATTTGGTCGAGCGGGCGAATAAATGCGCCACGTCACGGTAGGGGCGGCGGTCTCAAGTCTTGAACAAGAGCGCAAAAGCTTCCGTGTTACAAAGATGGGGCAGAGAAACCAGAGGGTCAGATAGTCGGTGTGAGAGGCCTAAGCTTCTGGCGCGGCCTTTGCTTTTTGCCTTCGCTGCTGTCTTCAGGTTTTTGCAGCATTCCTCGATTTGCTTACAAAGCTTTTCGAGGTCTGTGACGACGTGACCGGGCGTGTTTTCACTTATGTCACACGAAATTTCTGATTGTGCTCTAAAAACATGGACGACGATATTGTGCTTAATATCGACCTTGATTCAAAGACCCCGTTGAAGAAAAAACCTCAGAAAGGTGGAAGATGGGTTGATAGGTTCCACCTCTCGTCTAGTTGCATGGGGCCCAGAGTCTGATCGAGTTTGCAATATCAGGCTAAAGGTGAAGCGCGCAGTCAAACGCAAAGCGCAGACGCCTACCGAAGTCGCAGAACCCACCTCTCAAATACATACCAGACCCACGAAACGGCTCCGCAAAACGGATCCGAACGTTCTTGAGTCCACGGAACCCAGTTCAGCTCCTGCACATTCCGGACCTTCTCGATCTACCCAGTTTATCTCATCTTTATTCACGTCCAACCCTAAGATCGATGTACCTAAACCCGAGAAATCTATGCACAAACCACTATCAAAACCCAGCAACGCTCCCCTGGATACGTCAATTTTCTCGGGCCTCGGTCTCAACCCACTTCTCGTTTCGCATTTAACAAGCAAGATGAACATCTTAAAACCTACTGCCATCCAAAAGTCAGCGCTTCCTTCTCTGCTTCCACAGTCAGATGACAGTGAAGAACGTGATGCGTTCATTCAGTGTCAGACCGGGTCTGGAAAAACGCTGGCCTATCTACTGCCTATAATCCATGACCTCCTTCCACTCGGCTCGCTCTCGTACATCGACCGCTCGATCGGAACACTGGCTATTATCATCGCTCCGACTCGTGAACTTGCCAAGCAGATATCTGACGTTCTTGAATCGCTACTCAAGCTCCGTCTACGCGCAGAAGATGAGTCGGCCGATGATCCAAATACCACCAACAGACTTACTCGATGGCTAGTATCTGGCCTTCTGATAGGAGGAGAGAACCGTACGCATGAGAAGGCCCGACTACGAAAAGGTTTACCTATTCTGGTCGCCACACCAGGTCGATTGTTGGACCATCTACAAAATACATCTTCCTTCAATGTCGGGAAATGCCGGTGGTTAGTTCTCGACGAGGCAGACCGTCTCATGGAGCTGGGCTTTGAGGAAACAATCAGTGACATTCTCAAAGGACTGGAGGGACGTCGTCGTTTGGCCAAGAAGGCTATTGAAGAGGGCAAGAGTATGGAGGTTGGTGGCTGGGATTGGGAACGGAGGAGGAGAACGGTTTTATGTTCTGCTACCATGCGTGAAAACGTACAAAAGCTAGCAGGAACGGCACTTATAGATCCTCTTTTTATCAAAGCGGTTGAGATTGACGAGGAACAAGAGCCCATAACAAGTAACCCAAGCACCCAGCCTTTGGAGAGGTTCACTCCACCATCGCAACTAACTCAGAAATACGTCGTTGCACCTCCGAAGCTTCGTTTGGTCACACTAGTAGCACTTCTCCGCTCCCTTGTTGGTCAGAGGCATGGTCAGAGCACGAAAATCATTGTTTTCTTCAGCTCAACGGATTCAGTGGATTTCCATTGGAGCTTATTGGCGGGGACATCCATGAATGGGGGTAGGATGTCTGCCGATGGTGATGACACCAATGACGAGGATAACGCGGAGCACGAAGGAAACCAAAAATCGAAACTACCTCGAAATCAAGGAAAATCTGAAGTAAATGGAGTTGAATGCCCCCTTCTTCCAGGCACTTCCATTTACCGGCTGCATGGATATCTATCCACAAAAGCGCGCCTTTCAATTGTCAAAAACTTTGCCGAAGCCCCTACGAGCCCGGACGTTACAGCTACATCTTCGTCTATCCTACTATGTACCTCGGTCGCTTCACGTGGTTTGGATCTTCCATTTGTGCGAGCGGTGGTGCAATATGATCTTCCAACAGAAGGCGGTGTCACGGAATATGTTCACCGAGTCGGTCGTACAGCACGTGCTGGTAAGGGTGGTGAGGCCTGGAGCATTCTCGCTCCCAGCGAGACCCTTTGGGCCCAATGGGCACAGGACAAAATGGAAGACGGCGGGAAGTCAGGTGGCAACAAGGGAAACGTATCTCTCACACCGATTGGAATCGACGATGTCTTACGGTCGGGTTTCGGAGGTAAAGGGCAAGAATATGAAGATCGCGCTACCGAGGTACAATTGGCTTTTGAGCGGTGGGTTCTCTGTGAGAAGGAGGTAAGTACTTGTGACACACCAATCCTTTGCCAACCCCGTGCTGATTGGGATGAACCTTTTTTCTTCTTCCGTATCCAAAGAATTCGGAAATTGCCCGCAAAGCATATTTATCACACATGAGAGCGTATGCTACACACCCTTCGAGCGAAAAGCACATATTCCATATCCGTCATTTACATCTCGGTCATCTGGCGAAAGCTTTTGCGCTACGCGAAGCTCCGAAATCCATCACTGGGGTTGCAACGGCCGGGCGTAAGACGCAGAAGAAGAAAGACGTTCGCTCATCAGGCACACGCTCCGCTGCCAATAAAAAACCCGTTAAAGTTCATCAACATTCACGCGTGGAGAAGGCGGTTGATAGTTCAAGAAATGCAGAGAAGCGAATGCAGGACATAGTGAGGGCTCAAGGACGCCTCAACAAGAAAGGAGGGATCATGATGCGTAGTGGAGTATCGGAATTTCAAATTGCTGGAAGAGATGCGCTGGAAAAGCTCGTCCATGATTCTTAATTCATTCCAATTATTCTTTTCTTCTTTTGGCCGGCTGGCGTGTGCCTTGCGCCAAAGTTTGAATATGTTAAACCTGCAGATATATCAATCTTCATCAGAAAGTTGAGAAGCATCCATGAATGGTTTTGACATTGCTAATGAGTTGAGGACATGACCACGTCGATAAATTGATTTCTCGAAGCCATCCTACAATGGCGTTATTCTCATGTCCGAGTCCGCTGTTTAACACTTCAATGATGCCAGTTCACACCGACTTTGGGTGTTTATTTTTCTCATGACATTCATCAACTGATTCGAGCAGACACAACAAGGAGTCTACCTAGTCTCTTTGCAAACAATCTACCGTTTCCACGTTCAGACTTACTCGGTGGACGACGATGTACGTACTACGAGACCAACAATCGGGCTTGTGAGCCAATTGAGTCCCCCCACGTGAGAGCGATCAAACGAAGACCCTGTCGCCACGTCTAACCTCAAAGCAGGATACGAATACACACTTCCTTCAACCACCACCAAAATAATGTTTGGTCGCATCGCTCTTGCATTCGTGGTGGTGTCCATCGCCACCTTCTTCTGCGCTCAGTCCGTAGAAGCTGCCAAGGGCCCCAAGATTACCCACAAAATTTATTTCGACATAAAACAGGGTGATGACGAACTTGGACGAAGTACGTTTCCTCTTATGTTCACGCTGAAGCTTGACCTCATTGTTGTATTCTAGTTGTCATGGGTCTCTATGGCGGTGTATGTGTTGCAAAAGGAACACGTTCATATTTGATTCTTTTTGACGTTTATTACTTTAGACTGTGCCCAAAACCGTTGAGAACTTCCGCGCACTAGCCTCCAACACAAAGAAGGATGGTTCACCACTCGGTTATGGTTACAAAGGCTCGAAATTCCACCGTGTTATTAAGGACTTCATGTGAGTCCGCTGTAACCGTTACCGAGGTTAGCATCACCTGACAATAGATGCCCTGCATAGGATTCAGGGCGGTGATTTCAGTAAGTCTGTCTCGCATGAGTGCATTCTGCTTTCAGTGTTGACTGAAATATGAAGCGCGTGGGGACGGTACCGGTGGAGCAGTGAGTATAACCAAGAATTCAGTTTGTGCAATACGTTAACGATTCACAGTCTATCTATGGTAACAACTTCCCGGATGAGAACTTGTAAATTGGCGTTGCTTTTCTGTTTTCCGTGTTCTGACAAGCCATCTATAGTAAACTCAAACACACTGCCCCCGGTATTCTTTCGATGGCTAATGCTGGAAAAGACACTAATGGTACGTTCTTTCCGCTTGTCATCTTTAGTGTTTCCTTGCTAAACCTTTTTTGCCTTTATTGTATAGTCTCTCAATTCGTAAGTTATTCTTTTGAACAAGACTGCTCGTTTTATTTTATTCATTGGTTTTGTAGTTCATCACTACTGTTGTCACTAGCTGGTTGGATAACCGCCATGTATGTTAATTCTTTTTCACTTCTTATTGAGAGGAAAGATTGAGGTGGTATATTTTAGGTTGTTTTCGGCAAGGTTATAGAGGGCATGGACGTCGTTCGCACCATCGGTAGGTTTTCAGAGCTCAACGTCGGAGTAACACAATGCTAATAGTCGTCTTTTGCGTACAGAGTTTACCAAAACGGGTAAGAACGATCGTCCTTTGGTAGATATCGTCATTGCGGACAGCGGCGAGGTATGTCTAGCTTGTGATCATTCATCCTTTTTATTCTCTGACAATCTTTCCTTTTTTCATTCAGCTTCCGGTCGAAGCCGTTTACGATGACGAAGGAAAAGAGGTACCACTCCGCGCTGAGCTTTAATGCTTCCGCTGTCTTTAAAATTGAATCCCGTACCAATATAAGTATATTTGTTATTTACAGGACAATAATGTCGATGGTACCCCTACACTCGTAAATGATATCGTTACAGATGTTATTACATCTCCCAAGACCGAGGCTACGTCGGAGACTACCGCTGAGGAGCAGAAAGTGGCCGAACTGGAGACCATGCTGCCGAAATCGGTAGATTGGACGATGTTGGCTTCTGGAATCATCCTCGTTGGTGTGTTTGTTGCCTTGTTTTTGTGGCTTGGAGGTGAGCGGTGCATGAGACGGTTACTGAACGGCAATGGTGCAAAATATGGGAACCTCAAGGGATCTGGCAATGACATGTGAGGGTTCTGTTGTCATTGACTTGTCCTGTATAAATTATTTGGTATATCAGAAAACGTATCGCTTGAAGGATTGCAATTCAGACGTGTTTTTGCGTCTCTGGGACTTTTACATATATACCATTTTACATACAAACAACAATCTGGAAATAGATCACAATAATGATAAGGGTATCGCGCTGTCAAGTATGCAGTTATGAGCGGAAAAGAGCCAAAGAATATAAGAAAATGAGCAGAAATGAATGACGAGCAGAGAAGGAATGACAGGCATTACTAGTGGTCGTTGTATCAGGCCTTTAAAAAAATCAATGAGATGCTAGGAATGTGTGGAATGAATATATACATACGGTATTCCGTTTTGGTCGGAAAAGGAGGGGCAGGTATCATTGGGGCTTCCCTAGATTAAAACATTCGTATAAAGGATTGGCGTAGATGACTTTAGGAGCGTACAGTTGGATTGGCGGGACAGCAGACACCGGTGCCCAAGTTTGCTACGCTGCCTAGGGCAGCAGCATTCCGTGCTCCAGGCCAGCCCGGAATGCAAGGAACGATAGCATAGGTGATATTCCAGACACCAAAATCCTAAAGCGTGTCAGCACACAAGGAAGCCGCGATTAGAGTTTTTTCTTGAAACCTTGTAACCATATAAAGATTCGTCTGATGGGAAAAAGTCATCGGGTATGGCGTCGGAGGGGTAAGCCAGATCGAAATTGAGGTATGCGCCCCCACTAAAAGCTTTGAGATGAGGCGAATAGACGCCAAATGGAATAGACGAACGCGTTTGGCTCGTCCGTGGTTGCACCACACCAACCACCCTGAGTAAAGGGGCACAAATCTGTTATTTTCACTGTGATGGACTTGGGGGCGGGATGAAACGGGGGGTTTGCAATGACCGGGTTCTGGAGAGTGAGCTGGAAGCATTGACCACATGCTGGGCCTAGGCGAGCGGATGAGACGGGTTATATTAAGTAGTGCCAAGCGCTACTGACCATAGGCAGTACTGCTACCAAAGGCCATCTGGGACAAGGCCGCGGTGGGGTAGTGGGTGCTGGAGGGCGTGCAGCCGCATGAAGCGATGTAGTCGGTAGGGAGAGTGTAGTGAGTCAGTGTAGCGAGGCCATTAGCAGGGTAGTCAATCCAGGAACTCATATCACAGTCTGTGACCAACCATGAAGAGGTCCTACCCCGCCTCCACCAACCCCCGCACACTCGACACAACCCAGGCCTCCCTCAAGATCGCCCGTCACTCACCGTGCTCATCCTGCACAAACTGCCAGGGCCTCCGACCGCCGCTCGGCATTGACGTCGTTCTCGACGACTCTTCTCTCAACTCCCTCTTCTCCAGCTTGGACCAGTATGGCTCAGACGACGACGAGGGCACTCCTCCCTATCTCGAGTTCTGCGAATGTGGTCACGACGTCATCTACCATGGCGCCAACGAGACCGAACTTGGCAAAGTAGAGTTTGACCGTCGTGCTCGTGTCGCTGTCCGGATAGACGAGCTCCTCCAGGTAGGCTTCTATTCACCCACTCCACCTTTGCTGAGCTATGTAATCAACTAGGTATGCCCTAACCATCCATTTGTGATTGTGTTGATGCCCATTCGGCCAGGACGACGGCTATCTTCTCGATTTCGACTATACCAATGATGACATTACTTCCTTGCGCAAGCAAATGAGTCTACGGCCACCACCTTTGGTGAACGCCACTTCTTCTCCAGGCACGTCATCTGGTCCTTTTCTAAAGGTCTCGACTGAAGGATATGCCCCCGCTAGACACACAACCAAGTAATGCTTTATCACCCGCCTCTTCCATCCTCAGTGATCCGTCACCTTCATCTCCTCGTGCAGCCAAAAGACGTAGATTATCGTCTTCTTCATCGTTAAGTGACGCAGATGACGACGACGACGAACAACCCTTGGCATCGAGGGTTCCAGCGAAACCACGACCCATCCGTCGAAGCGGAAAGTCTGGGAAGGGCGGCAAGAAGAATCCAGCTCTGTCAAAAAAGGCGCATACAGCGCCGACTTCCCTGGCTCCGCCTACCGGGAACGAGCAAGCCCGAATGAATAGACAACCCAATGGTATCAATGGCTATGATTTAAAAATCAAAGTGGAAGACAGGATAGATGAAGGTCAGTTGAACCGCCTCGCCGCAGGAGTACCCGTAGATGCGACGAGAGAAACCACTGTATGCATTTTTCTCGTTTTACGCCCCAGAGTCCCATGTTTGATGTGCTTCCAGACAACAGTCAAGGCCGAAAAGCCTGCCATAACGGAAATGCGCAAAGGTGTCATTCAAATAGCGCCCATTGAGAACGATGGCCAACCGCGGTCATGGATCGTTCTGACAGGACTCAAAACTCTCTTTCAAAGACAATTACCCAAGATGCCACGAGAATATATTGCGCGGCTCGTATATGATAGCAACTCGAAATGCTTGGCAATCATCAAACGAGGACTCAAAGTCGTTGGAGGCATCTGCTATCGACCTTTTGACCATCGAGGGTTCGCTGAAATCGTTTTTTTCGCCACCAACTCAGCCGACCAGGAAAAGGTAAGGTTATATTGTAAGCTCAGACGAGCGTTCTTGAATAATGGATTCCTTCCAGGGCTATGGTGGGATGCTCATGGATCATTTCAAAGCCCACATTCGCAACGCATACCCCAACATGATGCACTTTCTGACATACGCCGACAATTATGCCGTGGGCTATTTTGAAAAGCAAGGTTTTTCAAAAGATATCTCATTAGATCGCTCCCTGTGGGCAGGTTATATCAAAGACTATGAGGGCGGCACTATCATGCAATGTAAACTCCTCCGGAAAGTGGACTATCTCAACAAACCAGCATTACTAGCGAGACAGAAGGAGGCAATTCTGTCCAGAATAAAGCAAATGTCCAGGTCACACATCATATATCCCGGACTGCCTCAATTTCAGCCCGGACAACCTGAAAGAACTTTTGTCGACCCAAGAGATGTACCAGGACTTCGTAAGTACTCTCGAGTGTCTTTTGGGTTGCCATCGTTAGTAAACGCTCCTCAGGGGAAACTGGTTGGTCGCGCAGCATGGCGTCTGAGTAAGTGCTCTGCCTTACTGTTGTAAAATTGTATACTTAATCTTTATTCAGTGCTGGTGTTTCACCACCTAAGAATGCTGATCGTCTTTTTATGGAAACAACACTCAACGACCTGCTACGAAACAACAGATCTTGGCCGTTTCGAGTTCCAGTGGATGCTAACGTTGTGTTGGATTACTACGATGTGATTAAGAACCCGATGGGTGACGTATAATCCTTAACATCTTTAGTTCGTCGCCATTTAACCTTTTTTTCCCACTGCAGACCTTGGAACAATGGAAAAGAAACTTAAAGCAGACAAATATAGCACGGTAGCTTCATTTGTGGAGGACATGCATCTCATCATCAATAACTGCAAGAGTTATAACCCAGAATCAACGATATACTACAAGAATGCGGAGAAGCTGGAGGAACTGTTCAATGAAGCTATGGCAAAACGACTTAAGAAATCATGACGCTAGTCGCTTTTTAGAATCCGATATCTAACTCCTATGTTGGGCTTTGGACTTTGCTGTGTGTATACTTTCACGATACCTTATTGTATTCTTGGTTGCAACCTGTATTCCATATAATTTCATGCATTTCACGCGACAAGGCATATAATACAATTCAAGATAACTCATAAAAAATGACCTCCATTCAACCCTTTAACGTTGACCATCTGTTGGAACTCGTCAGGACTCAAACTTAATTGTGCAACTTAGATTGGGACTCACAGGCTTTGGTTTCATACTTGCCCAAACCGATGATGATGTTTTGCGCCTCCTGCTCTGTGTTGTTGAAGTAGTGCTCCAAAATGCTCTTTGTACCATTGGCATAGCGGGCCTGGGCATCGAGGGTAGTACCAGAGTAGTGAGGTACCATGCCGTTTCCACCGTTCAACGGGTTCTTCACGGTACGCCAGATGTGGTCTTTGGGTGCGGGTTGGACATTCCAAACATCACCAGCATATCCATTCAATTGACCGCTCTTGACCGCTGCTGCGACAGCATCCTTGTCACAGATGGCACCACGAGCAGTGTTGACGAGCCAGGCACCCTTCTTGAAGCTCTTGAGTAACTCGGCATGATGAGTCCGCGAGTTCCCTCGTGGAGGGGGCAGTTGACCGTAACGACATCACATTGTGAGACGAACTCCTTGAGATCGTCAACTTTGCGTGTGTTTACGGCTTTGGAAGCGGCTTCAGGAAGAGGAGCATAGTCGTAGTAGATGAGCTCCTTGCAGTTGAAGGGAAGCAGACGTTGAAGAACACGGTAACCAATGCGACCAGCACCGATGGTACCAACGACCTTTCCTTCAAGATCGAATGCGTTCCTGGCAATGTCGGACACTTGCCAATCTCCACGTTCAATCATCTACAACAGATTGGAGATAAACGATTGGGATCAGAGGACATCAATGATTCGAAAACATACCTCGTGAGCAGGAACAAAGTTCCTCACGAGAAGGAGGATACTCATGACAACATGCTCCGCGACAGAGACTACATTGGATCCCGATACCTGTACAGAATTAAGTAACATGACCACCTCTCGTGACTGCGACATACCTCCAACACCTGAATGCGATGATCAACGGCGGCATTTAAATCGATATGGTCGGATCCAACTCCAGCCGTGATACAGAGCCTGAGATTCTTGGCCTATTTAGGGGTTGCACATGCGAACACCCATAAGGAACGGAAGAGCGAAGAGCATATGGGCAAAATAATGAATAAGACTCCAAAGTCATATGAACAAGTACAGCACCTTTTCAACCAAGTCGCGGGTCAGATATCTGGATCATGGGTTAACAGTTTCAGAAACCCTATTTCATCCACGTTATTTCATATCAGTGCCTCACCCAGGATGGAAAGGTGTTGTAATGAGGACTTCAGCCTGCAGAAGATTAATTAAGAGGTCGGTTCGGCTATGCCAAGTGAAGATCTGAAACTCACGTCCGCGATGTGCTTCTGGAAGTCAGAGTTAGCACCTTCCTTGCTGCTGGAAACCTGGGAGTAAATGTTCATAATAGAAGTGGCTGAGACACGGGATTATTCGTACTACAGTTACACCAAATGTCATACGTCAACAATGGTCATATCTGTGAACGTTTTGGCAGCTCACCAACGAATTCATGGCCAAGTGACTCGAGCCAAGGTCCAATGCCAAGCTGCATGATACTAGTGTCAAATTCTATTATGAAAAAAAAAATCTTGATGCTCGCGCACCCCGTTCTCAGTCGTTCCAAGCAGGCGACTTTCCTGCCTAGCAGCCTCTCCACCGTCATAGAGGATAGCGAGAACCTAATATCAGCACACAAAGTTCAGTAAGATTCAGACGCATGCAGTGATGCCACCGACCTTCATATTGCCAAGTGTTGTAGGGGGTGAGTGATAATGAGGAAGAGAGATGAGGAATGAGCTGTCGCGCACAAGAAGCTGGCTTTTATCCCCAGAAATCTCTCAACTGGAGGGAAAATTTGGTACGCTATGTGATCATATGACAATAGTCACTGGTCCTTCCTAAAACCTTGGTACTTGCCAAAAGGCGTAGTGATTCATCTGTCTCGTAGAGACTCGCTACGATTTCTATTCCTGGACGAAATTGATCCTTTGACCCTGTTGCACTCCTTCCTGTTTTAGTCTCACTAGCTGACCGCGTGCTTCTTAAAGATGTTCTGAGGCTCTGAAGAGTGTATTTTTGATAATTCCTTTCTCCATTTCTTTCCGATATGTACTTTGAATAAAAATAGTGGTCTTCCGCCGTTTCTTCATTTACTAGTCATGAGAATCAAGACAAATATAACATCTGCTATTCGTCGTGCGCTTGCATGTGAAGATTTGTTTCTCCTGAGCCCCAGTCACCAAAGCGCCTTCACGAAGGCAACCGTGTGGCGTCTCTGCAGAGGCCGAAGTAGCCAAGTTGAATCTATTACCTCTAAGGGCTAAACTTAATGAAAAAGTAACGTGGAACCGACACGGGCAACGCGGAAATCTACGGGCAGAAGATTGTCAGCAAAAACTATCAAGCGTGTACTGGGAAGAACAACCCATACGGTGTAATCTTCACTGGTCATGCGTGAAAAAGTATTTGATCTTCGGAACTGGTAGGGACCATTTCGTACTGAGGATCCGCCCCATTCGAATTAGCACGCCCCTTAGATGTACCATTTTGAGCCCCCTTTATCAGCTCCCACTCTACGCGAAGGAAAACCCACAGCCATCGTCTCAGAATCTCTGCCACTTCTAGCCAAAAAATGCCTGCACTTCCATCGGTCACCGAATACAGGTGGCTCGATAGCTTGATTGACCATGTCATCCTTAAGATTAAGTTAAGGAATACAAGCAATGGGTAAACGGGCAATGGGAACAGAAGAACAGAACGCAAGCCCCACGGGTGAGGTCGTGTACCAGTACCCGTCGCCTGGTTGGATTGGCGTTGTCCTTCTGTTGATATGTCTGGTGCTGCGGAGTCATTTGACGTGCGACCTAAGGGGGAAGTGTGTGAATGAAATTGGAGCCGAGGCAAAAGAAGCTGGCGTGGTGGAGTTCGGCGGTGTACAGACTCAGTCTGTCTCTGCCCCTTTTGCAGCAAGTCCAGCCCCCAGTCATTGGTCACGTCCCACCAGAACGAATAGCTTGAATTAATTATGGTTGCGATCAACCTGGCATCAAGAGTCAATCAGCCCCAATTTGGATCTCTTCTTGGAAGTGGATCAACTTACCATAGACGAAATGTTCCTGGCCAATATTGGATGGAAAAGCCATCACCATGGAGCCTATTTACCAGTCGCGATGGACCTTTTTGGGCGGCTGAGAGAAAGATAACCGGAAACGCGGTGGCGTACTTGATCGCGTTGTACAGAGGTCGCCGAGTCGCATTGGGTGGTGAGGAGTATTCGATCAAGCATTGACGAAACCGCAAGAGGTATGGAAAACTGCCAGGTCAAATTAAAAGACAGTTAACCTCGCCACCCCGGAGAATAACAGACCTCATAATCGTTGGTAGAATCCATCTCTGCCAACCTTCTTCCGGAGGTGCTGCCAGAAGTGTGTTTCCCGGAAGCAACATGAGTGCGGATAACCAGAAGTCACCGAAAACCTTGGCAAAAGACGTAGCGATATCTGCAAACACAACGTCGGAAAATTCTATAGGTGAATGGGAAGAGGGGAGAACGCATCGGCCGAGCGCACTGCAAACATCAGAAAGAAAGTCGTTGGGAATGATGCCGACTTACTTTAGAAATTTTTCGCGTTCGTACTTGAGGGGTACACTCATAGGACAAACGAGAAATATGATTATCACCAGAATCGTGACGAGGGGTATATAACCAAATGCATCAACAAGAACTTCATCTCCCTTTGTGCAGGAGCGGTATATAGTCCAAGAAGCTATGCAGAAGGCCACATATACAAAGAATATCTTATAGATAGCCATGTAGGGGGTGGATGTTATGACGAGGTTTCCATGAGGCATCTGTCTTGACGCTATTCTTGCTTTTTGTCCCTCCGACCATAGGTTAAAAGCTGATATGGGGTCTATCCCGGAGAAATCGAGGCCGTGAAGGTTGGTTGCCCAGCCGAGTATGCCGAGTCCAACGAGAAAAAGGACGCGGTAGGGTAAAGGAAATGTGAGATTCAGGTTGGTTTCCGCGTTCAGCGAGTGAGAGGGCATTACGATAGAGTCGTACATAAGTGAGAGAGGGTAGACGCCGTAGCCATGCAGCACACGACGATGATTGTTTGCGACTAGCAATGGTATTCAGGTGCACCAAAATACAAGCGTCCCTTTGATTTGTGATCCCACGCCTCAGCTCCAACTTCCATGGCAGACAAAGGTGGTGCATATACTAGCAAAGCTTCGGACACCGACTTTCGCAAGAAATGGGACAAGGATGAGTACGCAGAACGCGCGAAGCAGAAAGACGCAGAGGAGAAGGAGCGCATGCAAGAAAATGAGGAACGTGTGAAGCAAGGTCAGTAAACACGCACTTACTATGCATTCCAACTTCCTAATATCGCTGCTCAGGAAAGCGACCCAGGAAAGGTCCCAAGAAAGACCTCCCGAAGCCTACTGAGTTAATGAAAGCTCGGGATGCACCACTCGAACTGGACAAAAATTTAGGAAAGACGATGGTAGTTCAAAACCCGGGCGGTAGAGGCCCGGGGCAACCAGGCTTTTACTGTGAATCTTGCAACAGGACGTATAAAGACAGCGTTGGCTATCTCGACCACATCAACTCCAGAGCGCGTACGCCTTTAAATCCCTTTTTCTATATGTGAAAAATATTGACACTAACATTGGGCAACAGATCTACGAGCACTGGGCCAATCTACCAAAATAGAGCGGTCTACGGTGGAACAAGTTCGCGCTCGAATAGCAATGCTACGGGAAAGGACAAAGGAGGCGTCCAATGCCAAAGCTTTTGACTTCGACAAACGGTTGGCTGAGATCAAGTCCAGAGAACTGGCTCTCCGGCAGGAGAAGAAAGAACAAAAGAAAGCAGAGAAGGAGAAAGCTCGCCTAGAACTCATGAAAGACCTTACATCGAATGCTGATGATGAAATGGCCAAAATGATGGGTTTTGGTGGTTTTGGCTCTTCAAAGAAGTAGTCCAGCTGTCGTCACCTCTAACCGTCAGTCCTTCCATATGACACTCATGAACCCGTATATATTCATCAATTACTCTAAGATTACACCATTTGCTTTTTACGTTCTTCCTGTGTTCAAGGGCGTACAAGGTATAACACAAACTTGGCATCCGCAATTTCCTGCGCCTCCGAGATCAACTCCTTACCGCCTGCATTTCTATCCTTGATATCCCGAGGCACATTTCCGATAGTTTTCCGGATGACAGCCTCATACTGTCCAATGGCCGCTTCCAACTCAGCGCCGGTGCTTTCTTCAAGTTTATAGTAGACGTCAACATCATCCGTGGCTTGCAGTCCCGCTTTCTTGCGAAGTTTCTGCACGCGATTCGTCATTTCGCGGGCTAGCCATTCACCCTGCAAATCAGGGTGAATCTGAATATCCAGGCGAACGACGACATCGTTGTCCGTGTGTGTGGCGTATTGGTCCTCAGCGCTGATAGGTAACTCTAAGTATCGTTGAACGGTCAAATCTCCAACCGTCAACTCGATTCCGTTCACGACAATCTTTCCTGTGTCGACATATGCCTTAACAGCATCGCTGGCGACTGAAGGGAGCGCATTCTTCACTTTCCCCAGGTCCTTGCGCAGTTTTTTTCCAAGGACAGCCCAATCTGCAACTGCACGGTAGCGCACTCCAGAAAGCGTCTCATCTGACGTGAAGATGATATCACGGACATTGAGTTCGGACTCGATGTATCTTTGTAGGGGTTTTATATCGGTGAGGTACCCGGCTTCGGGATGGAAGATTAAAAGCTCTTTGAGGGGCACCTTGATCCAACTGTCAATCCGTGACCATGATATTGCACCAAAAAAAAAACTCACCTTCAGTGAAATGTTGTTCTTCTCACGGATGTTCCTGGTCAACTCGATGACAGACTGCATCCGTTTAACCTGCCGTTCAATGTCCTCGTCAAAGTATTCTTCCTTGACGATAGGGAAGGACAAGAAGTGGACTGAGCGAGTATCACCTGCAGCAGGATCCTCGGGAATGTATGTTCTCAGTGTCTGATATAAATTCTCGGTCAGGAAGGGAGTGTAGGAGGACTATTAGAAAAAATCAGCCAATATTCTAGAAACATACATAACGATTTGATGCATACCATGGTTCTGCAAAGAGTGAAGAGGGTTTCAAACAACGTATTCAACGCCGTGACTGTATCTTCGACACCGTCCTCTCCTTTCAATCTTTTTCGGTTAAATCGAATGTACCAGTTCGTCAACTCATCAATGAGGTCAAGCAAACGAGGAATGATGGTATACAGGCGATATGCAGCCATTTCTTCGCGGACGAGTTTAATGAGTGATTGGCAGCGAGCGAGGATCCAGCGATCCATGACATTCGTCGGATGGGGCGCATGGGGGTTATATTTGAAATCAACACCGCTAGTTTTTTTCAACAGAGCAACGTGCCCCAAGAAAAAGCGGAAAGAGTTGAGCCAAGGAAGGAGAACTCGGGATATGACTTCGCGCACGCCCTCTTCACGGAATCGCAGGTTGTCGCCACGGACAATGGGCGAATTGACAAGGAACATCCTGTATCCATCAATATCGAAGGCACCTTCAGAAGCATGCGGCATACCTAGTCGCATCGGCGCCATACTTCTCAATAATTATATTAGGATCAGGATAGTTTTTCAGACTTTTGCTCATTTTCTTGCCATCCCTGTAATTGATGAATGAATAGCGTCGATAGCAGAGTTGGTTACTCACGCTGCAAGTACAAGCCCAGTGACGATGAGATTCCTCCAAGGAGCCCTCCCGAACAGATGCGTCGAAAGGACGAGTAATGTATAAAACCAACCACGCGTTTGATCTATGCCCTCTGATACGAAATCAGCAGGGTAAGTGTTTTCGAACAACTCCTTATTTTCGAAAGGGTAATGAAGCTGAGCATATGGCATGCTTTGAACGACCAGATTAAGTCGAGCCGCCCGTCACAGATACAAGCACTCACCTTCCAGATTCGAACCAACAATCGAATACTTCTTCAATGCGTTTTAATTGACCCTTACCTTTCTGCGAGGGGATAGTAATGTGGTCGATCTTATCTCGGTGGATATCTGTGATTCCTTTTGTCCCAGAAAGACGCTCAAGCTCGGCAACAGAACCGATACAGACAATCTGCCTCCATTATTCAGGAGCTCCATCACGTTGGAAAGTAAGACGCCATACCTCTTCAAAATCTTCGCTGACCCACAAAGGGATGGGTGTGCCCCAGTATCGATTACGTGAAATATTCCAGTCCCTAGCATTAGCTAGCCAATTTCCGAACCGGTTGTCGCCAACATGCTGGGGTACCCTAGTGATATATTGTAGCAGTAACAGAGGAGCAGCAAGTTAAAACACAAACCATCGTGTGGCCTCATTATTGGAAACGAGTTCATCCACAATGGGGGTCACCTTGACGAACCATGATGGAATAGCGCGATAGATAAGCGGCGTATGTGAACTAGATAGCCACTAAGAGCAGCTCGTGGATATCTTAAAATACGGTCATACCGCCAGCAGAACGGATAACTGTGATTCAGAGTGGCTTGAACGATCAAACGACCCTTTCCTTTGAGCATTTTTTGAATAGGTCCATCTGCTGCCTGAAATTGGAAAGATTTCAACCACTTCATTTCTTGTAGGGTACTATATAAACTTACCTTGACATGTAGACCGGCAAAGTCAAAAACTTGGGAGGTGAAATGCCCCTTATCATCGATAGGACAGGGTGGCATTTCGTCTGGTTGCAAAATGCCATGCGATATAGCGATGCGGTGATCGTCCTCACCAAACGCAGGTGCTTGGTGGACAATACCAGTACCGTCAGAATCCGTAACGTAAGTATCGACAACGACCCGGAAAGCTTTGTCTTCATACTGCAAAAGGTGAATATCTCCGCTTTTCCAATGGGAGAAGAACTTACTAGCTCAGTGAAATATTCGAATAAAGGAACATAACGCCATCCTTTCATATCTGCGCCCTGGAACTGGCCCAGCTTTTTAAACTTGGCCTTCTTCGGATCTTTATACAGCGTTTTTAGTAGACCCTCATATAGAATAAAATTTTGATTGCGTTCTTGGTCGTGTATTTTTATGTAGGTGAAGTCAGGGTGCACACAAAGTGCCAAGTTCGAAGGAAGTGTCCACGGAGTTGTCGTCCAAGCGAGTAAAGAGGTGTCCGGGTCATCTACAAGAGGGAACGAGACGGTGACTGGCACAAGATAAGTAAATCGGGCGTTATGGAGCTAGATGAGTCACATACCAGCAGGGTCGTTAACGTCGCGGTAGTCTTGTCCTGCCTCGAAGTTCGATAATGGTGTGGTACAGCCCGTAGAATAAGGCATAACTCTTTGACCGCGATATACGAGATCTTTCTTGAAGAGCTCAGAGAAGGCCCACCACACGGACTCCATGAACGATAGATTGAGAGTCTTGTAATCATTGTCAAAATCGATCCAACGACCCATCCTCTCGACTGTCTGCCGCCATTCAGAAGAGTACCGCATGACTATGGCGCGGCACTTCGAGTTGTAATTGTCGATGCCCATGCGCATGACGTCCTCTTTACCAGTAATGTTATGTTGTTTGTCAATCTCATGCTCAACAGGCAAGCCATGTGTATCCCATCCAAAGCGACGGGTTACATGATGACCACTGACATGAGCATGACGAGTGACAATGTCCTAGTTGAACTGTAAATCATGGGTTTGATTATGGATCGCAGCGCCTACCTTGATAGTGCCTGCGAGGAGGTGTCCATAGTGAGGTAGTCCGGTGGCGAAGGGAGGCCCATCGTAGAAAGAAAACTCGGGACGACCTTCAGAAAGCTTGAGACTTGTCTGGAACGCGTCGATCTCCCTCCAGAATTGAATGATCTTTTCTTCCTCTCGAGCAAAATCGAAGGACACGGAAACTATACAAAATGTTGTGGGATAGGTATGAACGATCGGAAAATAACATACTGTCGTGCGGGGAGAACGACATCTTGCACGATTGTGAGTGTGCAATAAGGTCGAGTCAACAACTTTTTTATGGATGGACGTGATTGGGTCAGCGCTTATCCGATCAACTCCTAGCGTAAGATCATCTAATCGTAGAGCTTGTCACCAAGGTGAATAACATGTCAAAACCCATGCCACTTGTATAGCGGACGGAAACAGCACGCAGTCACAACTGAAGAAGATATGAACAACAAGTGCAGTGCCCCGCAAACCAACGAGAGACGGAAGCAAAGCTCATTGGATGAATATTCCGATGAAAATCAAGATATATTGGATCACAATAAAGCGAATAAAGCGAGCAATTGTTGAAATATGTATCATCATGAGGTGAGCATGAAGCGGAATTCGAGACGAATGATACCCCTATTTTAAATCAACGAACAAACGTAAAAGCTCTGAGGACACGTTACCTCATCAGCCACAGAAAGGAACGAGCTCTTCCTTGGTCCACCGAGTATCATCCTCGTAGTACCCCGCGCCACCGAGTCAAGAGAACACGTCAACATCAATAAGCTTCAAAGAAGTAAAGGAACAGGCTAACAGTGATCCAATTTCTCACAAGAAGGTTCGGATAGGGACATGGACCGTCCGACGCGACGTTCGATCTTAGTAGAACCCTCATCTAGAGTCCCTGGGATGGTCATCGGTTAGAACCCAGTACGAACCAACAAAACTCGTTCACTTGAAAGCTGATACAATTCTTAGCGCTCTGCAGATCCTTATATGACTGGTTTCTCGCTGTCCTTATCACAGGCATTATGATGCTTACTGCGTCTCAACGCTTTTTGTGTTCTGAACCGTCTCTTCCCACATCTTCATCCACCGCCATGCATGGTCCATGGGTGTCCAACTTAAGGTCTACCCTGGTATTCTGTTTTCCCGTCGAAGCGCTAACCGTGACGTCAATGCTTGATTGTCTGTGGGACTCTCAACGACATAATAAAAATACTTTTGGGGTGTCTACAAGCTGAGATTGGCTTATACGGCGCCAGGGAATCTTTCGTCGAAAGGAAGGCAGGCGGAGTTGAGCTTGTGTTGCGGCAATCCGCTGTATTCGATTTTCACCTTGTGAGATTGTGTACAACTTGACATGCATGTTCCCAGGTTCTAATCAAGAAGATGAGGATTTCGACGCTTAAAAGGTAAATAAATAGGAGCAGAACGGGCATGGGAAATGTAACTTTGTCTTCTCCGGTCTCGTGGTTCCGTCGGTGCGTGCCTTCCGCTCTCATTCACATTCATTCCTACGATGGCGCGGATCTACTGATCAGGTGTCTTGCTAACAGGGAAAACAATGTTCGGCCGCTACATTCCTTAATGACGCTGTCATGCATTGCGAGGACTTTCAGAATGACTAGCTATCCGATCCAATATACGTTATCCCAGAAATTCCTTGCGTTCAAGGATAAGTAGGTATTCTCTGTATCCATTGACCATTTGCACTTTGAACAGGTACCTTATCCTGCAGTTGCGTGGATGAAAAATTTCCATTTATATCGACAGCGTGCGGAACTTTAGCGCTTACAGAGAACTGACATCTCGAGAATACACAATTCTATCTCGTTAGAAATCCCCGATATCTGGGTACCTGATGCAGCTATCTTCCAGCTTCTAATTGGAGTAGGAGGAACCCGGATTCTAATTGCTCAAGAACCTCTCTCATGAAAAATCCATCTAGATGCCTACTGTTGGGATTCTTCCTCATCCCTTTCGATGAGCTTGGTCTTCTGAAAACTCTTTTCCCAGAGGCTCGCTCCCAAGTTATCCCGGTTTCGTCGATCAGCCGACCTCGTAGCAAACATGTGTAAGAATAATGTAGGTGGTATGGTTACCTTTGATTAATTGAGACGTTCCTAAGCTTGCGGTGTCCTTTTCCTTGGCAGGGATCGCATATTGGCTTCTACATGTTTCCTGGCGAATTACCTCCTGAAAACATGATACGGGCCTTTGGGCTATGTTCGCCTCCACTATTGATCAGTAACCACCAATTTCTACCCTCATTTTATTTTGGGACGCACGCGTGGTTCGCCGTTTCTTTATATTCAGAGGTGGGTAATGATACTTTTATCTTTGCTGCTGACTAAATAAAGCTTATCCGACATGTTACGCAAACTCCAGGTAAAGTAATAGATCTCTAATGAACCTCACAGCCATCGTTCAATGCTTAAATTATCGGTCCGAGTTGCACCTGGTAAAGGAATAAGATCAAATTATGAAATCCTCCGTTCGATGTCCACGAGATTAATCTGATCTTGTGCGTACGACAGTATCTTTCAAACTGGAGGCATTAATTCCTTACATTCATATACTAGATTCTCATTTAGTCATCTAGCTTGAAAAATGTCAAACGATAGTTAAATCAACGATCACCGAGAAACTCACCTCATTTTGTCTACTTTGGAGTGTTGCCACGCAACTTTGCCCTCATAACCAATCTCGCTCAAGAAATATGCAAGCACTTTATGTCAAGACCGGATAATGCGCTGATATGGTCTAGCGGCCATGACGGCCAGCCAGGTGTATGTAAGTAGGAATAGGCGAATTCATCACGTTCTTGGGCGCCCGATATCAGAGCAGTGCATTCATCGTGCGGTTTCAAATGCATAACATGTCACGGAATTGATTAGGAGCTAGAACAAGATTCGCGCCGCCGCACGATTTATTATTTGGACTCATCCTTACTCTCAAGAAACTGCTTGCATGGCAAAGGATTTGTTAGATTCGCGTTCCATGGCTACACAACACATTCCGGGTGGCCAATATCTACCGGAACGAAATTCCCCTGGCACCCACCCTTGGTCACACATAATGATGGGACGAGGTACGAATCATGATCCATTGCCACCTACCGTGTAGGCCCTTCGAATAAGCATCGTTCTACTCGAATATCATTTACATAAACCAATTATATTCGTTTGTTAGCGTCACGAAACAAATTCTAGACTTTCTTTCATGAATGTAGCAGGCGGCCAGGGATAAACTCGACCATCTATTATACAATTCTACGATCTGTCATTGCACGCACAATACTACCAACTCCGGTGACCTCAGTAAGCTGCAAAAACAAAGAAGAATCGCGAAAGGTGTGTTCAATATTTAGTTTTTAGATCATTGAAATATATACACCCGAAACGCACCTTCTCATGCCAGCCAAGTAAAACACTCCCACTAATATCACCCCATCCAGGCATCGCCATACCCTTATAGATATATTTCATCAATGTATCTTGAGCATCTTGAGATAAAGACTTGATCACTGGTGTGATTTCGGTCGTTTTCGTCGAATTGAGGATGGTTAGAAGTGTAGACAATGTGATTTCCTTTTTCCATCAAAATTATAGCGATCGTTCGTAGAATTGGAAAGATACGTACTTTGGCTTGTTCTGTGTTTGGACCATAAGGAGGGCTGTCTAGAATCACGGCTAGAGCACCGGCTGTGTCGTTCCTAATGGGAAGAATGTTTCAATATCATGCGTTACATTGGGAAGTCAAACAAATAGCTGTAAGTCATAAGAAGACCCACTTTGCCAATGAACTCCTGACGGCCACTTGTCTCTGCTTAGCCTCTTCTAAAACCATGGCAGGATCTCTTGGATCAGCATCGTAGAGATCTTCATCATTCAAGACATCCTCATCGTATTTGTCAATATCAATTTTACGGAATGAGGTCTCCATGAGAGGGTATAGATAATCAGGCGTTGAAATGGGTCAACAGGGAACCTGTTAATGAGGCTGGGACAAGAGATCTGAAGTGTTGTTAGTCCTTTCAGGGGCCTCTAACGGACTTGCGTACAGTATTTGGCTATATTTGACACTCTTCCTATTGTGGTAACCGAAATTCAGAAGACAATCTAACCCAAAGTATATACTTCATGGAACAGTGATATATTCTTAAAGAAAGTGAGGACAGCAGTTGAGTGAAATTCAGTCTGTCGGCATCGATTGGTTGACAGCGTTCCAGCTACAAGCCTTGCCCTAGTCCAATTTATCAGCAGTAGCGATCTCTTCATCGGTCAATATAAAGTCAGGGACATTATTATTAGAGCGGATGCATGCGGGTGTATCACTCTTCAATAGCGGTCTGCATCGGTTTTTCTTGAACTATGAGCTCAGGATAATGAATACACACAGGCACCCTTTTTGAAGCGACCACCTGACGAGGACTTGAGCAAGCTGTTTGTTATACTAGTATGACACCGGAAGAAACAATCAGAAATGAAAGTGCATCTCTGGAGAGATGGCTTACTTCGATTTGATTAACGACAGGTAGAGGGTAACCTGCCTGCCTGATCTCTTCCAGATGCTTCACGCCACTTTGAAAAAAAAAGAAAGGTATTAATTAAAAGGTTATGAGATGTGGGCGTTTGTCGCTTACTAGTTGGTGACACCGAAGAGTTTCACTTTGATGGCCTTCTATGCTTTGTACGACTCAAGACGTTTGTCTTAGACAGGGAATCGTGGATAAGGAACATATCGAGGTAGTCTATGAATCATCTTGTTAATTAATCGGTGCGTTTCGACAGGATAAAGCACTAACCAAAACCCAACATGGCGAGCGATTCGTCGATGCCCTTGGTCACCGAAGCTTCAAACACCAAGCCGATTGTTCACGAATAGCAGTACCACTTTGACAAAACCAATAACAATACCCGACTTGCAGATACACGGACGTATATCCAGCTGCCCCCAAGAACCAAATCCATCACGGGTAGTTTTTCGCCTATTTTTTAAGCGGTGTCAAAACGCCATAAATTGACTTCTCGTGATTAATATAGTTGAATGTATATATAAATGTAGGCGCGGCTTACCGGTCTAACATGATGAGCATTGAAATGAAAAGTCAAATAAGACTTTTTGTAAAGGTTAGGTGTTCGAGGGATTGAATCCCCTTCGCTGGGTTTCTAGACCCATCCTGGCGTGGTTGAATATGTGAAAATAAGGAGTTGAGTTCTGATTTAACTATGGTTGGGAGGACCAGAGTATTAATGATAACACTAGCACCAAATATAGGTCAATGAAGTAGATGAATGAATTTAATGAAGTCGTACGCAGATCTACAGAACCCATCCTTTGTTAGAATGGCCCTCGTGGCATTAGCCTGTTTTAGCTCTTGAAAAAGTCTAATATGACATGAATTTGGCGTGAAGCGGTTTCTTCCCCTTTCTGGAACGACGACGGTGTATCAGTTCGGCGGACTAGATGGGATTGCCGGGGGTTTCTACTCCGACGCTTTAGCGAGACTCGATAGGCTGATGCTTCTATGTGGTCCGTGCGGCCGAGTGCGAGCTTATTGTCCTTGGTCAGTGGAGAGAAAAGCGAGTTAATCTATAGATAGAGCATGAGCGTTATCATCCATCATGTGTTTGTGCCACCGAAGTTGACGTGGAGAGGGTCGATATACTACATACAGTAGTTTCGAATCATTGATGGGAACACGATCTTCCTCGCCTATGAAATGAATGTTCATGGATCTCGAACAGTAGGTCCTAGTGGATGTTTGTTTCCTACCATGTCTTGAGAGTTATCGAGTTGACTGAGCAACGTGTCCAGATGTGACAAGAGGGCGTATGGTCGGCGCATCACCGTGAGCCTGAAAGACTTATTTATCTAATCACGTCTCACCGCCCGCCTAACCACAGCGCTCACAAGGTTCAACCTCACATCCACTCAACCTCAACCTCAGCTCTCGCAACGTCACACGTAACGTCTTCTTCACCCTGCGACTAGTGAAGCAATGTCGCTTTACACTTATGTTGATCACCCCAATACCAACCTTGTGAGTACTTTACCCTGAGACTCTGCGACACTTCGAAACCCCATATCCAACTCATTCTAACGTCTCCTCTTTAGGTCTGTTGTATCTGTCGGTGAGTATCTCTTCGTACTTAAGACCCTTATTTTCCAACTCGGGAGACGACGACTTTGACAACTCTATCATTCATTCATGTGTGTTGTTTCGTAAAACTGACATGATGCTAGGACGCCATTTACAGAACCGACGACGACGCTGACGTGTACACATACGTTTTGCAAAGATTGCATCCTTCGTGCATTGAGTCATGCTCCATTATGTCCTATTGATCGTTCACCGTTGTCTGAGAGGGATCTCGTACCTTCGGATCCTATTATTCGAACTGTAAGTGTTGTGTATATCCCAAGGTTTTATGATTTATGGGGTTTTCTGTAGCTGGTAGAAGAACTCGCGGTGGAATGTGTGCATAAATCTTCGGGATGTGAATATGTTTGTCAAAGGCAGCTGTTGGCTGTTCATCTCAGAGATGAATGTGTGTATGGACAAGTGGAATGTAGTGAGACAGAGTGTGATATGATTGTTGTGAGGGGTGAGTTGGAGGCACATCGAAAGGAGAAACATGGTAAGGATACGAAACAAGAATCTGTGCGGGGTTACATTTGATTTTATTCATCGAGTTTACTCATGACATGGGTTTAGGTTGAAGCTACAGAACCAGATCAAGCACAACCTTCATGTCCAACGCCAACCACTGATAAGCCACAGCAGAAAGAAGTGGAATTGCTAATGGAACAAAACTTTCTTTTGCGACATCGAGTGGAAATGCTTGAAGGTGCTATGCAGGTTATGAAGAGGGAGATGAATGCTGTGAAGAGTGCGCTAGGCCCGTGGTACCGTATGCCTACAACACGCCCGACCTATTCCGCCCGAGCTCGTACCTCGCTACGGCCAGAAGGGGAAGAAGTAGCAGCTGAAATTACAAATGGGAATACCGGCCCATCACTCGATGCGGCAAATTCTTTGGGCGCGGGCGAGGGCAATACTGTGCAGGCGAGGGCGACACACACGCGTAGACGATCATTGCCTTTGTCGGGAGAAATGATGGAGAATGGCGGGGATGGGATCCGTGAAGGTGATCCCTTTGCTGGATACTTTCCTACGATCGGGGACTTTGGTGGATTACTGTCGCATCATGGGGCCTTTGCGCAACAGCAGCAGCAGGGAGGAGGACCTGGTGGGCTTCAAATTAACCCGGGGGCTGTGACTAGGGTGGCGCCTTTGGATTTGGGGACAACTCTGATTGGGACATTGGAGGGACTACGAGAAAGCGTGGTTGGAGTTGCTGCGGGAATAGACTCACTAGGAAGGAGAAGCGAAATTGCGTTGGCTAATGAAAGCTTACGGTTGGGAGAAGAGGTAGTTTCTATGCGGGGGGCTGTTCATGGGTTGAGGATGCAGGTGGGTTTGCATACGTCTTTCAGCTGATCGGACCACTGATAAGCATTTAGATCCATGCGATGATGATGGAGAGAAATGCGCAGATTACGGGGAGAGAGGAGGGGATGGGTGCCGGAAGCTCGTGGATGGGTGGGGGGATGAATTTTGGTGGACAGAATGCCTCTGGACCGAGGATGTATTCTTATGGAGGACCACCGCCGAACATCACAAAACTATAAGGCGTCTATAGTAGATAGTAGTGAATACAAGTGTAGATTTTACGGATTTGAATAGGCAGCCCAGGCCGAGTCTAGATTGTCGAGAAGCTCTTGGACTTCTCGGACGGCGGCCTTGCGCTCTGCACGGGCGGTCGGCCAGTCGCGCTCCGGAGCGATTGCGTCGAGACGGAGGAGAGACTGAAGAAGCAATTCGCCGAGACGGGTGTGGTCCTGCGGGGTGGGGGGCATGTCGGATGGGGGGCGGAGGGCGGCGAGGAAGGCGTGGACGTGGGGGGTGAGCTGGGAGCGGACGGAGGAGAGTTCGGCTTGGATGCGGGAGACGGACTGGTGCTCAGAGGCAGAGGCAGGGGCGGAGGACGGGCTCGGGTCGTCTCCGATCAGAAAGACGGTGGAGTTTTCGGTGAGCTTGTAGGCGGACACTGATACCAATTGTGAGCGGGGGTTGAGTGAGATAACGAGGACGTACGGGGGGCGGCGTCGTCCTTCATGACTGCGCCGGCATGGACGAGCTTGAAAGCGGCGGGGGGAAGGTGGGAAAGCTCTGCGGCATGGTGGCGGAGGGCGGCGAGGGGTGCGGCGGGGCCGGGGAAGGTAACGGTGAATCTGGAGGGGGTGAGTGTCGGTCAGTGGGTTGGGAGAGGGCGTGCCTTTGTTTCTGCCACTTGAGGAGCATAGGAGAGAGATCTGATCGATGGCATCTGCTGAAATGACGCAGCTTTCTCTCTCTCCACCTCCGACCATGCACACCCCACCTCCACCAGACTCTGGCCCAGTGCCTCCCTCCCTCCAGGCCAAGATGCTTGCAGTACTTCTTTCCTTTTGCTTTCTCATCCTCTATCTCACCTCTCTCTAGTTTGCACAGCGCGCCTCCGTCCTCAACAATCAGAAGAACGAGGCCCTCCAGCGCGCCGCCTCTCTTGCAAATGGCCCTCCCGACTTTCCCATGCCCATGCCCCACCACCACCAACCCATCCCCAACGTCTACGCTGTCACCGCTTCCGGCCGCGGTAGGCCTCCCATCGGGGGCATGGCCGGGCGTCGTCTAAAACCCGCCCTCAACCTCCACGATATCGCTTCACCATCCCCACCGGCTCCTCATCTCAACCCCGATGCACCCCCTCAAGACGGCCAGGACAATCCAGACGATCCATCCTCCAACGCCTCCAATCTCAATCAGGCACAGATCCCCCCATTCGTCAACCGGGCTCGTCTGGGCGCTGGCCGTCCCAGGGATTTTCCATCTGCCGCTCCTTCAGCCGCAGCCAAGCGTCCCGAGCTCAACTCTCCTTTTGGTAACTTTTCGAGGATAGTGTATGTCTCTCTTTCTTCTCGGCCTTCCATCGGCATGCTCACTCATCCCGCCTAGCGATCCTTCCGGCACCCTCAACTTCAAGGACAAGGCCATTCTCCATGCCGAGGGCGTCAACTTTTCCTCCGGGGCCAAGTTTACCATCAACATGGAACAGCTTCAACTCGACGAGGAACTCGGCAAAGGCAACTACGGCACCGTCAAAAAGGTCCTTCACAAACCAACCAATGTCTTCATGGCTATGAAGGTGCGTTCTTTTCGCCCATCTAACGATCCCTCCTCACCTCCCCCAGGAAATTCGTCTCGAGCTTGACCATGCCAAACTCAAAAGTATCATGATGGAGCTTGAGGTTCTTCATAGAGCCGTTGCCCCGGAAATCGTCGAGTTTTATGGCGCCTTCTTTATCGAATCTTGCGTCTATTATTGTATGGAGTATATGGATGCTGGAAGTCTCGACAAACTCCAGGGTGCCGGTGTCCCTGAGGGTGTCCTTGGCTGCATTGCCCGCAGTATGGTCAAGGGTCTCAAATTCCTCAAGGACGACCTCCATATCATCCATAGAGGTGAGCCCGGCTCTCTTTTCGCTCTTGCAAAAAACTGATCATGGCCAGATGTCAAACCGACCAATGTCCTCGTGAATCGAAGAGGTCAAGTCAAGCTCTGTGACTTTGGTGTATCCGGTCAGCTCGAAAGGTCCCTGGCAAAGACAAACATCGGCTGTCAGTCCTATATGGCTGTATGTTCTTTTGATCCTTCTCATCGAGGGTTCCATCCCTGACTCTTCCTTTTCAGCCCGAGCGAATACAAGGCGAATCCCAGAATAATTTGGGAACATATACCGTTGCTTCCGATGTCTGGTCCCTGGGCTTGTCGATGATCGAAATTGGCATGGGCAAATATCCTTATCCTCCGGAAACATACTCGAATGTATTCGCGCAGTTGACCGCGATCGTTCATGGAGAGCCTCCCGAATTGCCGGAGGACAAGTATGGTCCATCGGCTCGGCAGTTCGTCGCCGGCTGTCTTGTGAAACATCCCGGTGGCCGATCCACTTATCAGCAATTGTTGGTGAGTAACCAGGTCGGCACCTATTCTATCTTGTGGGGCTCACTTTCCCGGCATAGGACCATCCATTCCTGAATGACGGCATTCTGCGCGAAGTTGATATGATAGGCTGGGTCTCGAAGGCCCTGGTCTACAAGGAGCAACAGCTTGACGAACAGCGTGTGAGGATGTTTGAGCAGATGCGTATGTCTTCATGAACCCGGCTGGTGCTACCCCCTTCCTCGCTCGACAAAGGAGGACAAGGGACAGAGGGTATATGTTATTGGTTACTTCTCCCTTCCTTTTCTTCTCTCCCTCGCATTCCCTCTCTCACATTTCATCCCCCTCATTTCCCCTCATTTGCAACAATTATTTTGAGCTCCGTCCACCCTCTTTCCCCTCGCCCCGCTATTTATAGCGCCTGTGTTGGTGACAATTGTCTTTTCATCCCTATCTCTTTTCCCTGCTCTGCTCCCCATCTAAGGAATGCGTGGCTATAGACGGGGTGGGGCTTTTGTTGTCTTCGAAATGCGTTTGAGCCAGTATTTTGTGATCGAGTATTTCTTTTCTTCTATTCCCTTCCTCTATGCCATGCTATACCGCATTTATTCTTTTTGTTTTTTTTTTTTTGCGAGATATATCCCGCAGAGCGGTAGTGATTTTCACGACCAGTATACGGATGCGTTCATGATGGAGAATGCTGGAGCCTCGAACGCTCGGCTTACTCTCTCCAAGCGTTGGTCCATGGACAATATCATGCACCTGGTTCGGTCGTCGAAATGTGCGCTCGCGAGTGGCTGACCTGATTATACGGCAAGGCGCGAAGCTAAAGACGTGCCACTAGCTTCGTGTCAACAGGTCAGAAGGCTTGTGTTGAAGTGTTGGCGGAAGGTTGTTGGTGAGGAGGGTAGGACCTGAATGTTGAGCCTCTCGCGGCCTCCGTAACAGACTCGGAAATAAATGACGCGCTTGCTCTTGCGACCTCGCCTACACATACATAGCTGGAGTATGACTGAGCTCTACGACGCGAGAAGAAAAATAATGGACCGATGAACTTACAGGTCACTTCGTTCGTCAAGTCTTTTAGTGCATGCCTTTTTCCAGGCAGAGTACTCCAGTCTTGTTCGCGTTCGGAAGTAGACGTCGCGAGTGGAGAGAGGCAGTTACCGCGCTCTTCATGTACTGGTGAGATATTGAATACAGTCAAAGAGCAGATGGAACTTACAGGTCTAGGCAGGCTGTTTCGTTGTTCTGTCCCGAAATGGTTTTTTCCTCGCCACTCGGTGTCGTAAGTGGCACTCGGTTTGGATCCAGAGAGTATCCGCGTTGGCGTCGTTTCCGACAGCCGTCTTGAAGATATTTTTCCGTTTAATGTTAAGCACGGAGCGCGCCGAGCGGCAAGTAGCCGTGGGTGGTCCTGTGCTGAGGTTATGGCACCGCAGAGTCATGTGTGGGTAACAATATGATGTCCGTGGACTGCGCGTGTGGCTCTGTTGACGAGACGAACCTGCGCTTGGGATTTTTTTTTCTGTCATGAAGAATTCTAGATGATGTCAAGTCCATGGCTCTCCCACTTTTAGCGCCCAAGTACATTTTGGGTGCTTGTCGGTTGAGAGAACGGTCATCTATCCTGGTTATTGTTAGTCCAAGGCTGTTCAATTGTGTGGCTGATGGACCACCGTTCTAGAGTGGCCATGCGTGGGACGTTGGGACAATTGGGCTGAACGGTTCGAGTCAGCATATTGTTTATGGCCCTGAGAATGGGGATAATGCTTTATGGATCAAACTTTTGTGGCTGTTAATTATGTCGATGGCGACTGGACATTCCTACGGCGTTGGCGACTCCTCGTATACATGGTCCTGCGTTGGTCCCGCCGCTCATGGACAAGGCAAAGGTCTCATTTACCAACTTGGGGCTATCAAATTCACCGTGCCTTCTATCCTCTTCACACCGGCTCCATGTGGCGAACTTTACCTTCAGGCCTGGAAATGAAGAAACCTGGCTACCGAAATTGTCAAAAATTCTCCCTTGAACGTTTTGATTTGGCTGCGGCTTATCTCGTCAACTAAAATAACACGCGCGCATTACACAGATCACTCCTTCCATCAGCTCATTATATGCCATCACCCCTTATTTGGTCTAGCATGAATATTTGGGGCGCTGGGTCCTGACCCACGAACCACGCTTGAACTTTCCCATCCTTTCGTAGAGATTTGCCATCTCATATCTTCGGCCCAAGCCGATCACATTTCCCTTATTTTTGGTTTTTTTCTTCCACGCGTGAAGGACCCAGATGGGGTGCTTTACGTCTTTTTTATACATCAGGCGTCTTGGTGATGATGAACGGTTTGGACGGGGAAATGATTGGGAATTAGACCGTATTTGGGGTGGTGGTGGTTGAGCTAGAATATCTTGGCGACCCTTGTGCGTCCCAGGTGTTGGTTTTGGAATGTCAAAATTGTTGGCGCGAGAAATGATCGGTTGAGAAAAGTCAAAGCCTCGGCCAGAGACGAGTACAGCAGGATGTGATCAACAAACCGGAGTATTGACTTTTTTGAGAGGGAGAGGTTGGAAGTTCCTTTCCCCCCCAGCTCTCTGCTCTTCTTCCTTGTTTTGAGAGGTTCAGATCCCATCGACAGAGATGCAGCGTGTTCGGAACGGGGGAAGTTGTCTGACGTTGACCTTGTTCCTGAAGAAGTCACTTCGCCACTTCAATTTGACCAGGTTCAGAGCTGTGTGGAAGCCATCGGTATTCGTATCTATGCGAAAATCACCCCCAAAATTTTTTTTATATTCCGATTAGGGATTGGGATGAGCCACGAAGCCACAGAACGTTCTTTTCTTTTTGACGAACACGAACAGGGACGGTGGGGAGCTTCTAAGTCTTGAACTACTACCAAATGGATCAATTAGAAAGAAAAAAAGGAAGGCGAAGAAGAATGATATCGGTTTGTGCGATGGCCTCGTGCTTAATGGTTTTACAGAATTTTCCGGCGGTGTTTTTTTTTTTTTGACCTTGCTTCTTGATGGGAGGGTTGGGGAGGAGGATATAAAGTGTGGGTTGGTTGACCGAGTTGTTTCTTCGCTTTGTGGGACTTGTCAGTTCTCTCGACGACCATCCTCTTGCGCCTCTCTCTTGTCAGGAGCTTTCCCCCCCTCTACTCTTAACGACGACGATGTTTGCACGACTCTTCACGCTTATCACCACAAAATTGGGTTTTGGACCCAGAGAAAACTTTATTGTCTTTCCGACTTGGAAGCCGCTTGAAATCCAAGTGACGACTTACACCGAGTATCGTATCGTGCCAGATGGCGAGCTGTGCATGTGAAGGCTTGTCTCGGCTCGGTTTACTCAATGTTCTCATTCATCACCATGCGTCGCCCCCGATGCTGCGACTCTACCCAAAAAAAAAAAGCTTACCGTCCTCTTCTTTTACGATTGCCACACCGCCTGTTTTTTAAAGTCACCTTTGTATTCCCCGTGTCTCCCCCGTTTTATGCAGCACGTCAGATGACGTGAGATTGGGGGCAACCCATTATTTTCCTTTCCTCATGATCGATGCCTCCTTTTTTTTGTTTGTCTGTCAAGCTGTCGCGTTCGCTTTGCTATCGCCTTCTAAAGTAATCTGTTCATTTTTCTTACCCCGCCGATATTTTTTTGTTCTTGTTTGTTCTCTGTTTTTTTTTGTTTCTTTCGATTATTGTTTTTTTTTCGATATTGTTGTTGTGAAATGTGGTGTACGTAATTTACCTTGTGCGTATGGTTGTTTGCGTTTATGAGCGGGTTCGTTAGTCCATTTGTTCTTCTTGTCTGTGGTACGCTTTACAGAATTTGTTTCGTTGATTATCTGTTTTTTACTTTCAGAAGTAGTGTAGAGACCTTTTGTGTGCCTTTCGTATCTGTGATGTGGTAGATCCTGTTGTCATTTGTCTTGCGAAATACTAGAGATTTTCTCTTTTTTTGAGTGCGTGGAAATGGTGACGCAATGCAGACGGCGCGCTTAAGTTTGTGATCTCATGAGAATCAAAAATGATGGTTCAACCATTCTTGTTCTTGGACCACGACTTCTTGGTGTGGTATTAGTTATGGCCGTTGTTCAGTTGACGAAAAACTCTACTGTTAGGCTGAGAACAGGCGAGCACTTCATTCAACTTCTTTTTTGTTGTTGTGGGCACGATTGTTATAATGGAGTTGAGTTTGGTCCAATGGGGACGGCCCGAACTTCCTACTTTGGATTTTTTGCATTTCAACATCAATGCGGCAGTGACTGAACAATTGATTTATTGACTGGTCTTATTTTTAGGTTGTTGTATGCCTGTTATTGGACTTGGCGTGTATCGGAATTATACAACGAGAGATTCGGTCTTTGAGGCTTTGCGTGCTGGTTATCGGTGAGAGCCTTCTTTTCCCCCGTAAAACTCAATGTTAAGCTGAGATGGTATGCGTTCGGTTTGTTGGTTGCATGGTCTTTTCGTGTTGATGGAATTTTGGTGTTCGTGATATTGCTGGTTGGAATTGAAGGCTGGTGGATACTGCTCAAGCGTATAAGAATGAAGCACATGTTGGACAAGGGTTGAGGAATGAAGGTATTTCGAGGAGTGACGTGTTTATAAGTATGGATTGTTTCTTCCTCTCCTTGTCAATTAATGAAATGAACCTGGTAACATTTTTTAGCGACCAAAATCATCTCAAAGTTTCACGGATATCCAAGTACAATGCAAGCAGTAGACGAATCCCTTGAACGGTTTCAATTTCGTCAGTTGCATTTAACGAACCTTGATATATCTTTTCAACCGCTCATGATAGCTCATCTTTTTTTTTAATGATGCAGAGTATATCGACTTGTATTTGATTCATGATCCTTATGCAGGGACTAAACGACGTTTAGCAACGTATAAAGCTTTACAAGATGCAAAAGCGGCAGGAAAGATTCGTTCGGTCGGTGTATCGAATTAGTACGGCGGAAAAGTGTTTCTTTTTCAACACCGAACAGCACTGTTGATTTTCTTGATTTTTTTTCTTTTAGTGGTATCAAGCATCTGGAAGAGATCAGGAATGCGGGCTACGAGATGCCTGCAGTTAATCAAATTGAGGTCGGTTCTAATCCCCTGGTTGATCAAAACAAGTGTAACTTATGGTTTGAGTTAGCTTCACCCACACTGTCAGCAACGTCCCTTAGTGGCCTATTGCAGAGAACATGAAATCGTAGTGCAGGCGTATTCGCCACTGTTACAGGGTAAGATGGATGACCCCGTATTTTCTGAAATTGCGAAAAAGGTGGGGAGACGAATACAAAAACCCGGCTATTTTCGCACTAAATCAGAATTTCTTTGTTCTGTTCTTTTTTATATCCAGCACGGACGAGATCCTGCGCAAATATTGATTCGATGGTCTTTGCAAAAAGGGTGCGTTAGACTCTGTTATATGATGGCAATTCATGTTTTTTTTTTCGTGTAGATTTGTCCCTCTTCCTAAGAGTGCAAGACCGGAGAGGATTCGGTCAAACTTGGACGTTTTTGATTTTGAACTTGATGACGGGGATATGTTGAAATTGGATTCGTTGAACCGCGGGAAGGAGGGTGCCGTTACTTGGAATCCGGTAGACGCAGGGTAGACGCACAGTGAAGCTTCCGGCATACAGTAATTAATATAAATAGGTGCACGATGATGGAATATTGATCCTTCTATTGTGTAAAGGTGTAAGTCATTATTGATCTTGTCCTACGTTTAAAATTTTCTTTCAGAAGATAAGTACTTTTGGCGAAAGTTTGAACATAAAACAAACAAGACAGGGGTAGCTAAAGGGGTGACACATAACGCGCGTTCGAGTGATCTCGGGAATATGTCTCAGTGAAATCGCACGGTTGCCTCATTCAACCTACACAGAATGGCTCTGGCTATCGATTCAACTGTCCGTTTCTTCTCGGGTGAGTGCCGCTAACACACATGTCCAGATCAAGCTACACACCCTCCGTCAGGGAATCACATCTACCGGCTTGGTTTCGGAGTATACAAAATAGCCAAGGAAAACACGAAAGCAGCGGTTCTGGAAGCGCTGCGTACCGGTTACAGGTAATAATATTATTCGGCCGCATATATAATATACTCGGCATTGAGTTTATTGGTGAAGGCACATCGACGCAGCAGCACTTTACGAAAATGAAGGGGGGATCAGTGAGGCTATCCAGGCATCCGGTATCCCTCGAAGTGAGATATTTCTCAGTGAGTTGTGACAGCTTATGGCGGATCTCAAGGTTAGCGAAAATGTTTAATAAATGTGTTCATTGTAGCGACCAAGATAGCCACTGCTGGTCACAGTTATGATTCTGCCATAAGGGAAATTTATGATTCTTTGCAGCGCCTTCAAGTAGGTCAGTACAAAAGCCACTTCCTGCAGGGAAATGTAGAAAAAGTTGACACAATTTCAGATTATGTGGATCTATACCTTATCCATGAGCCTTTGGGGGGTGCTGCGACACGTATGGCCATTTGGAAGGCCCTTATAACCGCCAAGAAGGCTGGCAAGATCAAAGATATCGGAGTTTCCAACTAGTAGGTGGCATTATCTTGGAACCTACTACAGATATGAACGATAGGTTAGCAACATTAAACATCTCGAGGAGATACAAGAAAGTGGGTTAGAGCTTCCGGTACTCAATCAAATCGAAGTATGAGGTTATTGAATGTACCTGTCTGACTGGCTCACATTCTTTGATTTCTTGCAAGTTGCATCCGCTTGACCAGCAGCGCCCAATTGTCAAGTGGTGTGATGAACACGGCATCAAGGTATCAGCCCATTGTCCCCTCATTCGTGGAGGTTTCAATATTCCTGTTTTGCAAGAGCTAGCTCAAAAGGTGTGTGAGTGACGCGTTGTCATTGAATATCTGATAACATCAGCTTTTTTTCAGTACAAGAAAGATCCGGCCCAGGTTCTTATCAGATGGTCTCTTCAAAAAGGGTACGTGGTAGTTGAGTCATATCAGCTTGACGTTTCTGATGATAATCTGCAGGTACATTCCCTTGCCCAAGAGCAGCAGGGCTGAAAGAATTCGTTCGAACGTTAATGTTTATGATTTCAACCTCAGCGATGCGGAAATGGAGAGTCTGGACAAGTTAGATAAAGGGACTGACGGAGCGATTAGCTGGAATCCTATCAATGCCAACTAACTGTTAGTAACTCTGTATAGCACCTGCGGTGACCAATTCAAAAGCAAAGAAGGTAGACGTTTACCAAGTGAAAGTCGCCAACTAATAAGGACGACCACACCAAGAACGAGCACACGGAACTGAACACGAACAGAAATGGGATTGAAAGGAACTGGCTATCTGCTCGTCGCCCTAAAGTATAAGTACTACAAAACTACGTAATATAAAACCCCGAGCCATACTTCCCAACTTCTGTGGATCTCTCTCAGAATACAACCGTAGACTCTATAAGCTGCGGCCTTACATACTAGTACAGGAATACTTAAGCGCTGATAAGGCTATCGGTTTTCGCGAGGAGGATAAACGGAGCCTGAGGTATGAAAGTTCAACATGAAGGCAATAGCTGGATATATCCCATGAGGGAATTGAAAGTTCCATCCAAGTAGGCATGCACCGCCCGGGTTAGCCACAAGATGGGAACACTAGTGCATATACCGGGAACCTCTGAGACTCAAGAAAAGTCTCCATGCCATGCCCGTGCGCCAACTTTAATGCATCGGCTGCCGCTGAGAGAAACACTAGAGCGACTTCAACTGCCTTCGGCTACATAAATCAACAACTTTATGGGACGATGGGCCTCCGACGCCGCAAAGACTCCACCCAAGAATTGTGACAATAGAGAAAGATAAATACTACACGCGTTTGTGATATCAAAATACAGTTGCTTGAGAAGTTTTGCGACAATAACGGTGGATAAGGTAAAGTGAACTTCGAAAGCCGGTTGAAAGCAAAGTTGACCGTGAGAGAATGATGATGAGATAATGAGGGTGAAACATGTCAATCGAATGGTAGAGTAACGAAATAACCGGCCTATATAGCATTGCCCTACAGCGTGCTAACGCGGAGATACTGGTGTCCGCTTGGACATATCTTCCTGCCGGTGCCAAAGCAATTCAGCCCAAAGTGGATGAGGTGGGATATGGCCGACGAGTGCACGAAGGACCTCAAGCCTAAAGGTCATCGATCAGCCTCAAACAAAATTCCAAAGCATGTATTACTTACCATCTGACTTTCTCTTCGTCGGTGTCGGCAAAAAAGATGATCTCCTGCCCATGAGGGAATATAAGTCGGAATGACCGTTCCACACCATATAGTTCATCTTCATCATATCCCCGTCTGCGGGCGAGAGGACTGAGCGGATTACGTAAATCTTGGTCGTCTTGGACTGCGATGGCTTTCTTCAAATCAATCGTTGCAGTAGCCTTCTTGGTAACGTCATTGAAGGCAACCAATTTGGCGCCAATGACGCGAAAGAGGCGTCGGCGCCAGGTCTATGTTAGATTATATCAGTCGCGAAGTCCAAGGGTGAATCTAAAGTTACCCACACTACAATCCCCACCACTCTGTGTTAGGGTTCCTTGGAAATAAGTCATCTTATGCCAATTAATATGCCGGAGACCACGATGGCATTCTTCTAAGCTTTGAGGTAGTTGATCAGGTGGAATGCCGGGCAAAGGCGGCAATCTAAACATCTGCAAAACGATCTCTCCTACCTGTAGGGTAGAAAGTTTTCCACCCAATTCAACACGTTGTCCGATCAACGGATAACTTGTTTCAAATAAGCGCATGTCACATCGTGAAGCGATATCCCTGAATTGGATAAATGCGCGAGCAAGTGTGCCATCCGGTTTGAGGTGGCGCGCAAAGTTCTCCGGGAGTCGGTGAGGAGGTACAGGCGGGGGCGGTGTCAGAGCTCGCTTCTCCTTGGATGGCTTCTTAGGAGACGAAGAAAAAAATGAGCGCATTCCTCTCGAGGATGTTTGCTGAACAGGAGGTTGGGATGGTGGAGGTGCTGGAGCAGGCTTCGACGTCAATTCCTTGAATTGGGCGACGATATGAGGATCCTTGCGGATTTTCAATGTCAAGGTGAATTCAAGTTTACTGTGTTCAATTCTATGAATTGTGTTAGAATAACTTTATTGTAAAGCAGGTACCATGGCTCACAGCTCGAATTCTTGATCAATGCGGCAGTCGGGAGCAAGCTGGCTTTCCGGAGTCGTCACATAATGTATGCCATTATTCAGAGTACATGTAAGGACCGTAGGCTCTTGTGGCAGCGCAATGTTCACTCCTTTGATTCCCAGAACTAAACAGAAAATTGGCATCGAAAATTTTCTAGTCTTGATATAGACTTACCCTTAACGAAAACCTTTCCATATGATTTTCCTGAATTGGCTTGTGAACGGTATTCTTTGATTTGCTTCGAGTACTCATCCTGTTCAATCGGTCAGTATCTAGCCTAAAATTCCTCTTTATAATGCTTACCATATCAGAAGGTCGGCGGACTGTCTTCCATGCTTTCCCCGTGTCAACGTCTCCGACGCCCGTCATATGCGAAACCGTCTCATCAGGAGCTGAAGCGTAAATAGTGCTTTCATGTTCTCGAACTTGATATTTCTGAAAGAGGCAATGAGCTTGGAAACTTACCAGCAGGAGAAAACACCTACACTCTTCGCTGCAACAGATGGATTTCGGCGTAGTTTTTTCAGTTCACGCTCAATGCTCTGAGAGAGTGGATCCTCCTCAATGAGCTGTTCCATATTTCCAATCTTGGGCAGTTGCTCCAGCCGTTTTTTGACATGATCGTTTGCATCATCAGCACTCATGCTACGCCTCCTGGTTGGCCGTCCAACTCCTAATTGCGCTTGTAATTGTTGCCCGTTGCTCCGCGTGGGTATCGGAAGACCACTCTCAGCCCTACGAGCCTCCCTCCTTTTTTCTAAGATAAGCTGTTCGCGAAGCTTGATCTGGTTATCTTTTGGGGGGAGGGGAGGAGGTATCGATGAAACGGAAGGGCCAGAAAATATTCCTCGGGATGCTTCAGCCATATGTAACAAGTCAGAATCTGTTGCCGCTCGGTGAACCTTACGTGGGCTGATCTCAGCTGATTGATCATACGAAGTGTCTTCTTCGTCAGTGATCATAGAATCCTCATGGCCGCCCGCGCTGGCAACATCATCCATCAGCCTATCCAGGGCACTTTTCATGTCCATATTCACATCCACACCTCCCATCTTCACATTGCTACCACTATGGGCACTCCCGTCGTCATTTTCGTTACCACGGGAGGAACGGGCAGTGCTCGCTTTGGAATGCGCTGTGGTTTCACTACCATGGAAGCCCATGCCTCCAAGGGTGAACTTGTTACCAAAGGTTACTTGCAAACTCGGGCTGGAGTTGACCACTCCAAATTCTTTGTCGGAGAGACTGTCTGGTGTAGGTAAGCTACCTGCAAGATCCATCCTTTCCGCGTGTTGTACGGTGGCGGGCTCAAGGCTGACATCAGTCATGGCCGTCGAGATTGATATGCAATCACGCTCCTTGTCAAAGCTGGTAGCAACAGTGGGAAGTACTTCTGGTTGAGGGATGATGTCCTGGAATAAAGGTTCGTTTGGAGGTACCTGTTCCATAACCGGGTCAAACGGGCGCGTGGGTTCAGGACTGGCACTAAATGTGCTTCTCCTTTCGGTAAGACGACGACGAATGTCGTCTTTGCTGATGCGATGATGAGGAGACTGTGCACGAGGACTACTACTTTGGCTCAAGTTAAGAGGTGAGGTGAGAGGAATTGACGGGGAGGTGACACCAGGAAGCAATGATGGGGGCGAAAGCCTGGGCATGTTCCTATGATTGTCTTCACTGATACCCGCAAGTACTTCGTCGTGAGAGGAATTGGAGGCCGCGGGGGAAGGGATACCTCCTGCTTGAAAATCATTCTTTAAAAACGACGAATTACTAAGGTCTGATTCTGGGGGTGCCTGATTCTCGATCAGCGAACAATTACTGGAATTGGTTGCGAGAATTTTACCTCTTCACCGGAATGATAGCTGACACTCCTATCCAGACCGCTCAAGCTAACCTCAGAGTTGCCTATGGAAAGGTTACTAGGATCCAAAGAATCATTGCTGGACCGGTTATGTTCATCGAGATCAAACGTATCTGCTCCACCGGAAGGGGAACCCCGATCAGGATATTGAGATCCTGCAAGCTAAACAACTAATAACGACGAGGTGAAAAAACAACTCACCCCGCGGCCACTTGAATTTTGGAATAAACCCCTCGCCACGACCCATCGAAGACCTTGTAGTTTTCATCGGCGTGGGACTCGTAGGCAGTTGCCCGGCATGCGTCTCAGGATCATCTACTTCTTCCATTAATTCTTCAGGGAATTTTATGATTTCTTCTATATTTGTCGACCGACCAGGGGGTGGTGTGCTTTGCATGGGCTCCAAAGCATCGCGAAAAGATGTGATAGAAGGCCGGCGCGATGACGAGCAGGTGGGGGAATCAATGTTATTTGGGGATAAGGGATTTTTATCCCCGGGTGAGAGTGAAGGGATATTGATAGTTTGAGAAGGAGAGTGCGCATTTGGAGAAAAGTGAGGAGAAGGTTGATATTGTCGAGGGGAGCCTTGATAGTGAAATTGTGACGAGCGTTCAGCATGATGACCCCGACCGAAAGGAACACCATCCTCCGTCTCAAGATCGGTGGGCATATCGAATACGCGAGGAGGTGTTTTAGATCCTGATAAATCTGCATCAGGGAGAGCAGCGTTTGAAGAAAAAAACATCTCCTCAACGAGCCCGTTAATGCTGGTATCTGTATTTAAAAGCGTCGCGGCGGCTGGATTGTGGAGACCAGAATTTAGAGTGCTCTCGTGCGAGACTTCGTCTATCGACATGTCGGGTGCGAGGTGAAGATCCGGCTCGGACAGTTGTACTTCGTCTACGGCGGGGTCTTCGCAGAAGAATGGGTCGACCTCGTCATTATCCCGGTATGCGTGGCTGCGACCTGCCAGATCATCGGAGTCCTCCCAGTATTCTTCTTCCGAGGTATCACAGTCAAATTCAACAACATCGCATCGTTCGTCGAAGGTAACGGTTTTTCTGCGCTCTCGCTTCCACCCGCCACTGAGGCGCGGCCCATGTAGACGCTTAGAAACGAGGGAAGACCTTCCTGGTGAAGAGCCTGTGGCTGAAGTGGGAGTAACATCGTCAACGGGAGTAAGATGGGAATCGATAGAAGATAAGGGAGCTGTATGAGGGCTTGGATATCCAAATCCGGGGATGGAAGGAGGGGAAGGAGGAGCATCATCCACACTGGATACCCGCTCCTTCTGTTTGAAGGGACTCTTAGTGACAGGTTCTCTCTCCAGAAGGCCTTGAAATGTCATGCTTTGTTTTCTGTCACGCTTGAGAGAGAAGGGGCGATCATTGGCGGTTTCTGCATCCTCATGCATTGAAGATGGACGAGCTCGTTTCTCTCCAGACACTCGTCGAATTGGAAATACGACTGATATAGGACGAGAGGGAGTGGAAGGGGTGGGAGTCTGTGTTTTATTTTTGAAAGGAGACTTGGAGACAAGATTGTTGTTGCGAACGTGTTTGAAGCTTGAAGAGGTACGCCGTACGACATTGGGTCCTTGTGGGAGGGCGGGCGAGTCTCGCTTTGCGATTCTCAAGGGAGAGGTTACGGACCCTGAGCTGGAGGAAGACGGCATATGAATCGCTGCCGGGGAAGCCCATCCCATGCCCGAGTCGCGGAGGATAGAAGATTTTATAGGATCTGAGGAAGGAGAGAGGAGACGGTCCTGCAGGGGGATGGGTTTGCGAGTTGCCATGGACGAACAGTGTCACTGATTGGCAGATAATGGTTGGGGTCGTCGCCGGAGTCGTCGAGGTCGTGAAAAGTCGTTGGGACGGGGAATTGCTGCGCTCGATGGACGACGTTGGCACCAGTCAACAAACACTTATCGTGGGAAGTTACAGCCCCTGTCCCGCCCCACCACGCGTCAGTCACGTGATGGCGTTACTGCACTCCACGCAAGCGTTCAAACACCGAGACGACGCGCGACGCATGGCCTCTGCTGCTAACCACAGAACCAAAACGGAATCAGGAATCAGCTCACCAGCTCTTCCACAAGCCACAGGGGTATCCGGACGTACTTGGAGGACCATTTACCGGCTTTCTATGTCCTTGGAGTAGCTCTGTCAGCAGGTCCATGCAAGCTGTCCGGCTGTTGGAGAAGCCCGTTAATAGCAACCCAAAAAAGAATGAATATTTGTCCTTACTCAGTTATTTGCGGGGGTTCATGAAATTCAAAGCATGCTGGAAGAATCTTGACAGAGTCAGGGTTCTTTGACCGACCTCTGCTGGCGCTTTCGGCGGCGGCATGGCGGCGGATGAATTGTTCTGTGCCCTTAAAATCAATTTGTAACCATACGAGGACAGCCATAAAGATCTGCTTATCAAGCCACCTCGGTGAAATTTAAGGCCACATTGCTGACCTGCTATTGGCTCATTGCTGGAACCGTTACCTTGAGCCCACCATGAAGCGCTTTAAACCGCAGCCGCATAAACGTGTACTATTGTATTGACCGCTGGTTGAAAGCGGATGAATGCTAATTTCCTATAGTATTGTGCTTTCATCGTCATAAATATCTGAGCTTGACATTCCCCCCTGTTTTCGAAGGCTGATACTCCTAAATAACGTCGAACATTGACAACGGTGTTGCATTTGACAAGGCACAGGCTGCTTCCAAGACGGTGACATTTGGAGGTAAAAGTGACAGTCAACTGGACACACGCCTCTTCTCGAGTTTGTATCTTTCACCAGAGGGCATGGTAATCGCTGTAGTTGAACTGGACGGAATTGCATAGAGCATTCATTGCCATGATCATGCCTCCACCCAAGAAGAACTAGAGACGGGTAAGAAACACGGTCTCAATCTTCGTACATCGGGATTCATTAGAAATTTTGAATCATCCTTCGGTTCAAGTCGAACCTAACCTTCGTTCACATGTTAGGCTTCGCGGAGTTCCGGTTACTGTAAGTAGTCATCGATTCATAGGGAAATAATTACCGGCAAGTTCCGGACCGTGCTAATGTTGCATTATCGCCACCCAACTTCCGTTGTCTTGTACCATGTCTTTTCAAAGTTTGATATCGGGCTCAGAATGTGCTGTACCTGCAAATCCACTCTCACAAGTCCTTAAGCATACCGAAGGAGATCGAAGTCTGCAGCAGGTTAGTGGCTCAAGCTTCTTAAATCCGTCGATTGTTACCAACTTACCAAAAGGATAGGGTTGCAGGTCCTTCATCAAGCAGAGTACGCTATCATCCAAACTATTTTTCTACTACGTACTGAATATATCATCAGCTTCACCAGCTACCATCGACCGCCAGCCCGTCCGTTGCAAATGAACAGGATTTCGCCCTCGCTAGACAATTCTTTGATGGGCCAGGTTCATCCGCAGGACAATCATTTACTCTCCACCCCACTGAGCTCGCAAGGTTAAGTCAGATTCCTTCGGGCCCTGTCGGTCCAAATCATCATGACCCTTGGGTCATGGAACAACAAAAGCCACAAGCATACCGTCCCGAAGATGTTCAACAAAATGGCTGGGCCACGGAGTTCGGAGTTTCGCCTCAACTTACTTCTCCTGTTAATCCCAATGTGCAGCAGAATATGTCCTCAAGACCTGAATGTATGTTTGTATCTTTATAACCGCTGACTTTACTCATTCCTATTCCATCAGTTCAACAGCGAACCTCGTACATGTCGCCAATGGGGATGTATGGAAATTCGATGCCTATGCTTGGAAGGTCGAACGGAATGTTTTATGGCATGAACGGCGACTTCAATATAATGGAACAAGGCAAAGGCAAAGGCAAAAGCAGAGAGGCTGACTTTGAGGCGGCATTTGCCCAGGTCACAGCTTCGCTACAAGAACAAACTTCCCGGATTGAAGAAGTAAAAGATGATGTTGACGGCATCACTAGTAGTGTGGAGGGAATCAGTCTCGACAATCAACAGGTTTCTGAACAAGAGACAGACTTTAAGAAGTACGTGAAAAACCCTTTTCCTTGCTGCGGGAACATTCAATCGGCAACTTTCTTAGAGTTTGGGAAGAGTTGCAAACATCGGAACTTCCACCTCCACAAGAGGACATGGCAAAGTGGGAAGCGGAGTTTAACCAACTCATGAGTTCACAACGTGACGAACTTGAGACCGGCTATGGTACGTCCATGCAGCAAGCATGGGAGGGTGGCCTTGGTGACCTGTCGTCGGACACAGTGCCGGGAGATAGGATAGATTTTGACGACGAGGGCGTCCCTATGCTCGACCCTTATGTTTTCGGTTAGTGATTCATCTCATCCTCAATCATCTGTGCTGATTTTTTTTTGCAGAGAAGAACAACAGATATGTAGATGATCCCCCCGTACGTTCACTATTGGATGAAGCGAAAGCACTGCTAGAACAAAACGGATCTCTATCCGAGGCTGCATTAATGCTGGAAGCCGCCATTCAGAAAGGTCAGTTGGGGGAAGGAGGCTACGAAGCATGGGTTCTTCTGGGAGAAACTCGTAACATGGATGAAAGAGAAGAGGCAGGAATGAAGGCACTCATGGAAGGAGTAAGGAGGGCTGAGCGGAATGGTACTCCAGGACCTGGGATGATGGTTCGCTGAAACATTCCACTGCATAAAGTTCGCTCTCTGACACGCGTATAGTCGTTGGCCATCTCGTTCACAAATGAAGCTTATGATAAAGCATCACACTCGATGCTGTTACGCTGGTTAAGGGCCGCTTATCCTAATCACCCTATACCAGAAGATACCCTACGGGCCATGAAGACCAACAGCGCTTGGGACACACACAGTCGGGTCACTGACGTGTTCCTCGCTATTACTCGGGAACATCACAGTCAAGGTATCATAGATCCAGACCTACAAATTGGCCTCGGAGTCTTGTTCTACACCAATAGTGATTATGAACGTGCCAAAGATTGCTTCGCCACCGCACTGGGTGCTCGTCCTAGGGTAAGCTCGTACCTTACATCACTGGCCTGTTGTGAGCTCATCCATAATCAGGACTTCCTCCTCTGGAACAGGCTCGGTTCCTCGATGTCAAATGGCAACAAGCCTGAAGAAGCCCTCAGCGCATACCGGGAAGCTTTGGCGCTTCGTCCCACTTACACTCGTGCCATCTATAACGTTGGCGTAGCCTGTAAGTTCAATCGACCCTCCTGACGTCTATGTAGCTCATGCATTCCAGGCCTTAACATTGGAGCTTTCAAAGAAGCTGCTGAACATTTCCTTAGTGCCATCAGCTTACAAGAAAATAGCGCTGGTGACTCGAGCGACCAGTTGTGGTACACACTTCGTCGTGCTTTACTTTCAATGGTGAATCTTATTGTCATCTCTCCTTGATTATGCTGATGATGTTTTGCTTTAGGAACGCCCTGATCTTGCAAACATGGCTTCAGCCGAAAACAAGGCCAACTTAGATTTATTCCGGGCAGAAGGACTTGACTTTTAGTACCTGCACAGCACTGGCGTCTTGTATTCTATTGCCCGTTGGCCCAACACTCATTTACTATTACTTAAATCACTAATTTACTCATGCTGATTGGATATAAAATAACATGGGATGGTTGGACTCGGGCCGTCACCTCCTGACCAATAATTAGTCCCACACTTGGTCACTTCTCAGCCCCAAGATGTCAAACGACTTAAAAGGTGCAGGAGTCAAGTGATATTCCTGAGTTACTCCGAAACCCCGATTACTCTCTGATAACTTATACTGACCATGGCAGAATCAACAGGAGACGTCCGCATGTCAGTCGATACCAACCAGTCTTTGTCCCTCAGATTACTTACGCGATCACCCTTGCATCTAGACATGAAATTCCCAAGAGGAACCCAGGTGGCCAAGAGGGTCAACTGAATAAGATATCATGTCGGATAACACAGAACAAGGTTTGTTATGATTCAGCAGTACCCTGCAGGCTCAAATTATAAGCTTGTGTTGTACTAGATTCATGGAGGCGCCCAGGCTATGCGTGAGTGCTATTCGTATAGGGCTGGAAAATCTGACAACTTATAATTAGTCTATGCCGTTGGGTTGACGGAAAATGACATGAATAAACCTCAAGTGAATAATTAGTGAACGAACGGTTCATGTCATGTTCTGATAAAGCGTATCTTTAGATCGGCATCTCTCCCGTGTGGTGGGAAGGTGAGCGCTGGAAACCCTCATCATCTCGTTTAAGCTATTGAAACACCCGGGATCGCTAGGGAATCCTTGCAACGCCCACCTTGTATGTCCCTGCACTTGATTTTTGATTCCACATAACATACCAGATGTTATGCTCAGCTCGATTTAGCGAAAAATGTCAAAGACGGCTGTAAAGAAGAAGATCTTGTTGGTCTGATTTTTAACACCATCGGTGTCAGCGATGCCATTACTATGGGTACAGATGGTAAGCCTCCCTTGTCTTCACTGTTAGCAAACTGAGAGTAACTGACCACGTCTGAAGGGATGAGATACTCGTATGCACCAATTCTGTGTTCAAATTCCGTGAATTGATACCCTTTCCACCTAAAGTCTTCCTAGTCGTGATATCATTGCAGACTCTATCGAGGCGGTCGTGATGGTTCGTGATACCCTTGGTGCTCGTTCCACTTTCCTGACCAAAGGCTTAGGCTCAACACTACGATGGTAACATTTCCATCCCGGGATGCGACAAAAACATGCCAGGCTGTTTGATGGCTGCTGCACGCCATAATCGCCCCACCATCATTGTATACGGCGGAACCATCCAAGCAGGTACCCGACACGTCGGTTCGTAGTTGTCTTCATGTCCTCGACAACATGTCGGTAAAGAGATATGCGACAGATTGTCCATCTATGGATAAAGCTAAAGGTGGCACGGTAAACATTTCCGACGCCTTCGAGTCCTATGGCAGGTTCACATCGGTACTTATTTGAATCAAGCTAAGACTTGACTCTAGGCGCCTTTGCCGTTGGCAAGATTAATGATGAAGAACGGTTTGATGTCGTTAGACATGCTTGTCCTGGTCCTGGTGCTTGCGGAGGTATGTTTACTGCGAATACTATGAGCTCTGCCTTGGAAGTAAGGAAAAATTGCGGTGGTAATGGCAGTACACTGATATGACTTGCACTTTCACTAGGTCCTTGGAATGTCCCTGCCTTATTCCTCGAGTACCCCTGCTATGTACCCTGGTAAGCAGCTTGTCATTATTGCACTACAGTGTCAATAAATATCTCACTAGGAAAGGCCCATGAATGTTTCAGGGCTGCTAAATATCTAAAGCGACTCCTCGAGCTGGATATCAAACCCAGGTAGGTTGTAATATTCCGTCGTCTTGTACTCGAGTTATGCTGAGTGACCGTGAAAGGGATATCATGACCCGGCAATCTTTCTTAAATGCGATCGTCATCGTCACTGTTCTAGGAGGGTCCACTAACTCAGTGCGTAAATGCTAGTGATGATATATCCTCATTCCAGACGTCTTCAACAGGTGCTTCACTTACTAGCTATGGCACGGGCGGCCGAGGTTGAACTCACTATTGATGATTTTCAAATGATCGCCGACAAAACACCTCTCCTCGCGGACCTCATGTGAGTCTCGAATTGCGACAGCTCTACATGCTTCTGACTAGAATGCTGCAGGCCTTCAGGAAAATACTACATGGAAGACATTCACCGCATCGGCGGTATTCCTGCTATCGTCAAGTATCTTCTCAAACACACCGATCTCATAGATGGCTCTCAGCTTACCGTCACGGGAAAGACTCTCGCAGAGAATTTGGTGGATGTTCCCGAGCTCGAGTTCGAGAAGCAAGATGTTTTCAGGAGTTTGGAAAATCCTATCAAGCCCACGGGTCACCTCAATATTTTGAGAGGCAATCTTGCACCTGGAACCGCCGTAGCTAAGCTGACGGGCAAGGAGGGTTTGAGCTTCGAGGTATATCTGTCTATAGCTAGCTCTTCTCTTGAGCCAGTCACTCACGAGTGTATTGCAGGGTGTTGCCAGATGTTATGACCGGTATGTCGTCTCCTCTTTCCTGGTTTCTCAATGTAATGACAATTCGCAGTCTCGACGAGTTCTATCCCGCTCTTGAAGCAGGCGAGATCAAACCCGGAATGGTTATCATTTTCAGGTACCAAGGACCTAAGGGTGGACCAGGGATGCCAGAAATGTTAGGTATCTATCTATCTTCTCCCACTTTACATTCTTCTCAGAGATTTCCAGGCCCCACTGGAGCTCTCGCAGGCGCAGGTCTATTGGGTAAAACAGCTCTCATAACTGATGGCCGATTCTCAGGAGCCAGTCGTGGGTTCATTATTGGGCATGTCGTTCCCGAAGCCAGAGTCGGTGGCCCTATTGCACTTGTTCAGGACGGCGACAAGATCGTGATTGATTCGCAGGCGAGGGTTATCAACTGGCTTGTTGATGAGGAAGAACAGAAGAGGCGTAAAGCTCTTTGGGATGCGTCTGATAAAAATAAGTTGAATGTGAGACGCGGTATTCTACTGAGATATGCCAGAGATGTGGCAGTGAGTTCCATTTTGCCGGATTACTTCGCATTGTTATTGAATTTTGTGCAGCCTGCCAGTCAAGGTGGTTACTGTGATTGAACGTGGCATATACGGCCAAAACGTCACGATTAGCATGCGTCTAATATCATTATATACATTGTAGGTGTATACAGATGGAAAGAAGAACCTCAACGATTGTCCATTATTGATGAAGCAATTAAAACCATCCTTACTGTTTTCCCCTCGTTCTGTACCGCTTTGGCGGAGAAATATTTGGTAAATCAGGCAAAGTGGACAATATTGGTTTCTCATCCTCGGCTCCTTCGCGTATACCACTTTTTTCGCCTGGACCGGTGGGGTCATCATTTCGACGAACATGCCCCACGCGTATTTCCTTTCCGAAGCTATCCTTCCCCGCAGCCGGAGCAGTTTCATACTCTGGTCTTCGTTGGTTGAAAAACGTAACCGGGTCTGGGGGAATGACTACTCTCTCTATCCCGGGCCTCGTTTTGAGCTCTGGTGGCGGCAGTCCTGCAGCTATCGCAGTATTTTTCTGCTTTCGTCTGTTGGATCGTTTTCGAAAATATATTATGAATCCTATTGTCCATGCTAGAAGAAGCACTCCACCGCAGACGCTCCCAGCTATGATTGGAGTTTTAGCTGATTTTCTGCTATAAATTTGCTCTCTTGATTATGCTTGAATACCATGGAGCGAAAAACATACCCAGGATGAGATGATTTCACAGACGAGTTAGTGGCTCTGGCATACTGCGCATGCGACTCAGACTGAAAAGAAAAAGCTTATGAAGTTTCATGTCAGCGACAGTGCAGAGAACTTTCAAGAGCGAAAAGACGTACGTGAGCTTGAGGCGTAAACCATATGTACCTCAATGGTGGAATAAAGAGAGCTTTGTGAGTTCAGACACCATGAGGAGGCGGTATGTGGATATAAATAGACAGATGATATATGCAATCATTGTCGTCCTACTATTTACATCCTGGTCATGTCCACTGTCTCGTCCGTAGTACCAGCCAGCTGCAATTCATGCACACTTTCCAACCCGACGCCTTTCAGAACCTTCCCGACTCCATGCGCCTTCACGTTCTCCAGGTTCTCATCCGCCAACAGGAGTAACAATCCGGCAAAACCCAAAGAATTTACAGGGATCACGTCCCCCTTTTCTGGAAGACTATAAGCCTCACACCGACGTGGTATCAGGTGCATGTGTTCTAGAGTGAAAATCACGTTATATGATGGCCTCCCTATAGGATAATCGGGTGCATGTCGAACGGTCGATATGCCTAGATCTAACAAAGCAAGAAAAGCTTCTGTCAATGTTCGTCCGAGTTTTTCACCATCCTCATATTGTAGGTCATGCGGCAGACGGAATACATGGTTGGCATATGGAAGTTTGGATATCGTGAAGGGTTTTGCTACATACTCGATTATTAATGACACAGAAGATAGCAGCGTGAATAGCGGGACGAACAGGGTGTTTGAATATTTGTCGTTCTTGCGAGGCGTTCAATGGGTGGCCCTGCTTCGGTTGGATCGATAGGGAAGAATTGGATGTGTTTGTGAGGTTGACTGGCTCCGCTGAAGTCCCCGCCTGTATAGATTTTACTGGACTGAAATGAAAGTTGCCAAGAAATACCAACAATTGTAGAAAGCAAAGAATTTTATCCCCGTCTTGCGCGCCTCTACCAGAAGCTTGTAAGTTTGTACTAGATCTTGCGGAAGCAAGGCGGATGACTGGGACTGATACTCTATGATATAATGCATCAATAATATATACTTCTTTGCGACCTGCAAAATCTCGTACCTTTTGAAATAAGGAGGAAATGGTTTGGGACCACAGAAAATTTGTTCATCTGTGACATAGAGTTGATTATCGGGTTGCATTGTTCGCATACTCGCATACCAGAACAACATATTCATCTTCGGAGTCCTCATCCCTCAATTCTCCGACATAGAGGTTCTCATTATAGGGTGGCATGAACGGATCGATAGGTTTTGTTCGCGGCAAGACATTTGGGCTGATACTGGCAGTCACGGTTGGATCGGGCACCGCAGCTCGCTGAGGCTTGCTTTTGAGGGCAGGACACACACGAATTTGAAACTTGTGAACGCGAAATATAGATGAGTAAGTGGCAAGAAGGAAAGCTTACCTCGAGATCAGTATCGGCGTCGCGATGGTGAACCACTGTAGACGGGAAAAACAAGAGATCACCGCTCTCTTTTGCTTTCCTGTATTGGCCCGGAATTTTTGACACGATTGCTGCATGCGCCATTGCAGGGCTGATATACGCACGCGATTCAAAGAGATTCTATCTGATGTAAGTAGTCCAAGTGATAGGCAAGCTGATAGAATCTTTTAAGTGGCTCTTTCCACTTCGGGACCCTTAGCAAAAAAAGACAGCACTTTGTGAAAGAATCAAGTCGAAGTATTATACAATGTGCATCAGTTACCAGTAACAAGATGCATAAAGGCTGAACTTGGTTCGGGAAAAAAAAGAGCGTTGGTAAAAGAAAGAAAAAGCTATGTATCCCCCCTCTTCTCCTACGTCCAAGATCAGCAGACTTTGAACAATATGTCTGATTCTTTGGCGAGGAGCTGTTTGAATGGTGCAGATGATTGTAGAGGGGACAGCCTCATGGCTCACGCCATCCCCCCTTTCTCTCTATTCCCTTTCGCATCTGCTATCGTCTCTCCCAGTGCTACTGCACGCCCGTAAATCCCTATGGCTAGCAATGACCAGATTGCAGCATTCGTTCCCTAATATAATAATGAGATACTCAGGCCACATCGAAACGACCATGACGACTTGCCTGATAGAACAAAATATTAAGGAAAGTCTGGAAAAACAACAACACCATCCTGACAACAATATTCCTGTATATCGGTAGTTTCTTCATCAACGGTAAGGGCCATTCCAAAGCCAGGATGAAAAATCCCAACAACATGGCGAAGATTTGGACAACAGGAACTTTGACAATGACAGTTATAAATGGCGCGACATTGGGTCCGGGTCTATATTCATTAAGGTGATATAGACATTGGAAATTAATGACGAGCTTTATTAATCAGGGTAAAGAACGATTGACGTACTGAGCCCCTCCAGGGTTGCGCAAAGTACTACCAATGAAGTCCCAGAAGAATTTACGATAGAAGAGTCCCCAATATGCAGCCCAAATACCATCTGTCCCAGGCGAGTCAACCACTGCCGTACTCCACCGGTCAAGGGAGCTACTTACATATTGTTGCGGTGATAGAGACGAGGCGAGCATGTTCATGCCAGATAAGTTTTCCCATTTTGAAAATAGTTCTTAAGATCGAGAAGACGGGGAGATGTTGTGCACGCAGTGGACAAGAGAAAGTCGAGAGCACGGCTCAGCTTGGTGGAACCAGAATGTAGAGGGAAACGAGTATCAAACACCAGAGGAAAATACTGTAGCGAAAATGAAGGAGGCTCGGCTTCAAGCTGGCCAAAGGAAAGAGTGAAAAAAAAGAGAAAAAGAAAGAGCTCGAAAGAACACAAAAGACGGAAAGAAAGAGTGGCTCCAAGGCCACCACTTGTTTCCTCTTGTTTCGGAGTTCGAACTGACTCCTGATCACGACCTGTGCTGCATCTTAGCAACCCTTGAATGGCTACGATCATATCTCTTGTTGCTATAAACATAGGCTAACCCTACTTATAGAATTATATGTCCAACAGGAATGATTACATAGTGCCAACATGAAGTCAAGTCCAAACATTGTACTACTACTGCAACGAGCCGATATCAAGCACAGGGGGCCGTGGAGGCCGTGGAGGGCGCAGTGGGCGCTGTAGAGACAGAGTATTCTATATATTGGTTATAACAGAATTGCTGAGGCCGTTAGATGTTTCACTCACCTGGGTTGTTTGAGGCACAACAGGGGGGGCGGTAAGAATTGACCATTGTGATGATGCAACAGATGCCATCCCTCTCCCCTCGAATGACTTTCCGCTCCCTGGGGATTCAGGACCATCATAATAGCTGGGAGCGACAGAAAGTTTCGAAACTCGCTTTTGATCAAAATCCGACCGTCGCACTGGTGCCAGAAACGTCGGGGTTGGGAATACAAAAGCTGGGTTCTGCATCGGCAAAGCAGGTGTGACAGGGGATAGACATGATCCGTTGATACTTGACATCCGGCGTTGGCGTCGCTGTCTGAAGATCAAGAAAGCACACAATGTAAGTAATAATAAGGCAATCGCGCCAGCGACCGCGGAAACAGCGATAACCGTCGTGCGACTAGGCCTATGCCACGCGTTGATCAAAGTCAGAACAAGTGAAGCAAAGCCGAACTTACTTGATACCAGGAATGTCTGACGAGTGGGGAGATGGTTCAAGGGATGGTTCGAAGGAGTTTCTTGCACCAGATATACTGGAGTAAACTACAAAAGAGTCGACATCGATGAAACGTCTATTGTTTCCGCTTGGCCTTTTCGAGACAACCATGGTATGCTGTCCATTCGGGAGGCCATCTGCCCAGAACTAAAGGCTGGTTAACCAAGCACATTATCATAAGTAATCGCATAATGCATACGAGTAGCACCTGATGATACTTATATCAATAAACACTGTAGAGTTTTATTAATATATTCTTACCGGTGTTCTCACTGCGTTGACTCGACTGCTAGTACCGGGGGGCATTATTACGGTTTTGTCGTCAATAATTACGGATATATCGGCATGATCGGGTGAGGCAGTGCCGTATAACGCGATTGCGTTTCCGGAGAATTGTACTGAAGCGGAAGCATCTGCCGCCTGTGAGTAGCTAGTCGCAGAAGATAAGTCTTTCAGTTAGAGGGAACAGGTTAAAATCTATACTGAAGTGTGCTGTTCTGAAATTCGAGCCTCGTATTCACGTCCCATGCGGCCGCAGGGAGGTAAGTGATTTTTGGGTCGGTGTCGTCTATAGTTGTGATAATTGACTTTTCGCTATGATTGTATTAGGCCACCATAATGGTATGGCAGGTTGTACAAACGCACCCAGCGGAGCCAATTTGTGTTTCAAATATAATGGCGTCAATGTCAACAAGAGTCCCACCAGAGTTAGTTAAGACTAGAGTATGATCATCATCTGGGAGGCCTGAAGCAACAGCGAGGGTGTTGTTGACCGGAGAAGATTCAGGGACAGGATTGCCATCATAAAGTTGCCGTCCATCAAGAGAAAGAGAAAAAGAACCATATCCAGGTCGTCTACCTCCAAAGATTGTAAATCCTACACCTATGGTGGACACTGATCATTGGCAGTTGCAAGATAAATAGTAGACAGAACCGACCACGAAACTTGAAGGTGGCGGTCGCGCCTTTTGTAGAACTCAGATGATACGAGCCACCCGAGTAAAGCTGAGTTTGGCATGAGTTAACGTAAGGGCGTGCAACATGCTCACACACCGTAGCCATTGTGTCATTGAATGGGGCGTCCCGCCACGCATCTTCTGGTGCATACTGGATTAGAGGAGAACAATCCTCGACTAGAACAGAATCGTCATCGTGATCCCAGGCCATGACCATAGTATAAAATCTCTTACCTAGAATGGATTGGAGGGCCATCTAGGCCGAAACGAAAAATGTCAAATTCGAAGCGAAAACAAAAAGGGAAGGGGAAAGGACGTAAGAAAGAAAAAGGTGGAGAAAGAAAGAGTGAAAATGGAGTTCCAAGCTGTTGGCTTGTTCCAGCTCTCAAAGGTGAGAGACAACAGACAGGTCGACCAGTCGAACGTCGAGCGGGGGGCGTGAGCCATATGTATACTTAAATAGTCTGGGTACCGACCATCAGAGATGTGAATGATGGTTAAGTTTCAGTCATTAGATGTGGATGGACAGCTTGAAATATTATTTGATTGGGTAATGCCAGGGGTGAATATTCATCCCTGGCAATGCTCATCCATCGATGAATGAGCATTGAAAAGTGCCGAGATCATAGATGCAAAGCATATCGCTATCAGTCTGGCTGTGTGCAAGAAGATAATGGCAAGAGGCAGAGGACAAGGCTGTACTGAACACAGCACAATCATTTCCATCTTTGGAACTGGACTTACTTATAATCATTGTCCTCGCCGCTCGTCTCTCTCTCACTCTAGCATGGCGAAGCCCAAGCTAGGCGCAAAATCCGCGTCGAAGGATCTCGTGAAACTTGGCCCTCGTGAGGTCTTTGTCGATGCCGATAAAGCTCGGAAGCTGAGAGAGGTCAAGCCAACGACCTCGCGCGCTCTCGTGTTGCGCAATGGAAAATACGGTGTCCAGGGGCGGGGTAGCCTCTCCTTAATGTCCAAAATCAGTGGAAGAGAGAAACTGGATCTACTAGCTGGTACGTTGGCCGTTAACCTGTCCATGAGTCCCTCACCACCGGATCCACAGAGGATCTCGTCGATAGAACGAGCAAGGCCGTGGCAGCGCCCTTTGATATTGAAAAGTGTATCCGAATAGCGGAATCGCAGTATGACGGTGAGTCAATCTTCTTCCGTTCGTTTAGGTATTAAATCTCCCGTTAAGCTTATTTGGGGGACGTATCCAATCTTCGCGACACCGAAATGTTCTTCAACATAATTTCTGAAGAATGTGTAGCGCAGACGCGTTATGATTCAAAGAGGTCCGAGCCGGAGAATGATCCAAGCTCTATCGCCAAGGTAATCGCTACTAGGTTCGTGATTTTCATATTTGTATGTCTATCTATCACTTCTTCATGCTGACAGTCTTATATCTTAGGATACACAATCAGTATATGATGACTTCTGCGTGGAAGATTGTTAGAAATATCATCCGTGAGCTCGTGCAGCGAGGGATGTCAAATAAGAATTACAAGGCCGTTCTTCGAAATGACAAGAAAATACGTAGCCTCTATCTGGCATTAACTCACATGGTGGACTTGATGGTGGAAATAAATCAGCAACGGTTTTCGATGTTGGCCTTGAATTCCAGTGAGTTTGATAATCCAATACTTTGTCCCCTTACCTGACTTACGAGGTCTCACTAGCGCATTACGCCAAATATTTCAAGCGACAGGAAAGCGAAGACCCAGCGACAGGACCCAACATAATCTTTGACCACCATGAGCTCAGAGAAGCGGCTCTTTCATTCATAGACTCTATCATCATTGAGCTGTGTTTCCCTCAAGCACCTTACCCGAGATTTGTCCTCTACCAAATTCTGCATGACGCAGCTGAAGAATCACCCAAAGACACCAAAAGGTTTTCTCAGTTGATGTGGAACGCTGTCGGTGACCTATCAGTGAGTTTTATCAGAAAGTGTACCGACGGAACCTGACAGTGGCAAGAAAGGAATGTGTTGAATTACAACAAATCTTGGAGATGGCGATGCTCACTCCGGAGGCAAAAGATTGGGGATCGGAAGGTGTAGAGTTGCCAACGGTATTTGACGAGTGGAAGCACGCCCAAATACTATCCTCGAAGGCAGTTGAAGAATATAGCAACTTCAAGGACTTAGTTTATCCCCTCACCAGGAGCTTCAAAAAGATTGTGCTGAACCAAATATGGGGTAAAATTGACCAGGTAAGCAAAAGCGATATCCCATACCATGACCGCTTATGATATATGATCCATGTTCTATGATTAGAATTACCTCAAGGTATCTGGGAAGGACATTGATGATCTCTGGCAACTTAAGGGATCACAAGAAGCCATTGCTCAATGGACAAGCTACTACCGCGGACCAGAGAATGGGAACGACTCTGACGAAGAGAAAAACAAAAAAGTACGACCTTTTAAAGCAAAGCCTGGGTCAGGAAAAGAAACAAAAAAACCTTTGGCTATCGCTAATTTCGCTGAAGCGGAGTTCGAAGATATGCCCGAACTTCAAACTATGTCAAACAGTTCCGATGAATACAGTTCCGAGGATGATTCGGTTTCGGAAGCGGATTATATTGAAAGCGATAGTGACGATAGTGGTTACGACACAGAGGAAGAGGATGAAATAAGGGAATTGTTGAGAGAGGCCATGGATATTGCACATGAAAAAGCTTGGTTTAATCCAATTAACGTGAATGTAGAGGTCAGGGAGATTAGCGAGGCTCAGGATGCTAACCCATTTCTCAGCCTATTGAGCTCTATGAAAGGTTGGTTGTGAATGGTATCGCGTATGCGGGGTACTGACCCAATTATAGGACGCATCTTTCAGTCAAGTTCCCAATTGAAGGTGCCCACTCCTTCCGGCAAACCTAGAGCGAAGGCACCTGCGAAGATGCGTAAGTGTTGAACTTGACGAAAGGCAAACTTGGTGTATCGATCATAGCATAACCACAGCCCAGAGTCAGAAAGCGACAGTCGAGGATGTGACCGACGAAGACGAGCCACACGTGCCAGGGAAAAAGAAGAAGAAGAAGTACAAAAAGAAGAAGAAGAATAATTCAATCTCAACCACCGGTGAATACGATGCTCATGATAACACTATTCCGTCATCGCCGCCGCCCGTGGCTCGCTCCGAACCAGCGGCAACACGACCACGGTCTCCAATCACACCTACTAAACAGAAGAAACCGCCAATAACGCCAACAAAAGCTAAATCTGCACCGCCGAAAATTTCATCAGCTGCCTTGCCTGCATTCGAGACTGCTACGAATATCCATGGCCAATCCGCCCGCACATACTTGTCATCGATTGAGCCACATAAAGTGAAACCAAAGACTCGGAGCGACCAACCATCTGTCCTTACAAAGGAGGAAGGGAAAACAGAGAGTTCCGATAAACAAAATTCAGAACTAGATGCGAAGGAACAGCACGCTGCAAGATGTAGCTGGTTTTCACGCCTGCCCCGCAAAACGGCCAATTTTATGCATCAACTCCTCCGGACTTCGGATGACGTGAAGCAGGGCAAAAGCGGCATGAGATGGGATGATTTTGTGAAGGTAGACCTGCCTATGGTCAAATGCGAGACTAGGCTAACATTGTGATAAGCTCATGACGGAAATGGGTTTCGATTATGACCCTAGCACGGCGGGCTCCAGCGTGCGGTTCATTCCTCCAGGAAAAGATGACCACGTTCGTTTGTTCCCTGAGCTTTCTCTCCTAAGTATACTTATTCTTCTTTGCAGCCAATAACCTTCCATAAGCGTACGTCGCTCCGATCATATCTGTTCTGTGGTTGTCGACCTTGATGAATTCTTTTTCTTCCAGCGCATCCGAAAGCATATGTTGAAGCTTGGTTGTTGAGAAGCTTTGCAAAGCGTCTGAAGAAAAGATACGGTTGGGATGAAGACGCCTTCATAAGTGGGGCAGAAAGTTTTGTCCCTGAGCCTGAAAAGGAAGACCGGTAATAAGAGAGTTTTAGATTCTCTGAACTTGGATGTGCTGCCCAGCTCAAACAAACAGGTAATTGTAGGATGCCAATGACAGATATGAACAGCACGGGACTCGGGGGTTTTCATGTGGATCATGTAATGATTACGAATTGACTATAATGGCCTTGATCTTCCACATATTGCTGAGTTTTTCGACCTGGAATACGCGAGGAACTCAGAAATAAGTCGTACAGACTGATGTTTACTCGCCAAGGGAATGAATCCATCCTCCCGAATGACATCACCAACGACGTGTTCTAGTACGTCAAGCGGTAAATTATAGATAGATGTAGCCTCTTGAAGAGCTGTAATCGTGGGGTGCAGAAAAGATTCTTGGCCTGTTTGAGCTGTTGTTTGTCCCGCCTCCGCGAGTGGGTTTGCACTGTCTATAGGCTGTGCCGATGCAGAAGCTTGAGAGGAACTCATTGCTGTCTGACTGGACAGGTATGACGAAGGCATAATTTGTGGCGTAGACGATGGGTTGGCACTCTGGCTGCCAACAGTATCACTTCCGTCGAGATCCGGAACCGAGGATGATTTTTGAAGGGCCTGTGAAGGGACCGGGGGAGGCGGCATCGTCGATGGTTGAGGTACATGTGTATGAATCACAGTGGAAGTACTTTGAGCCAGAGAACCACCCTGATGAGCTTGAGGATAGGCATGGATAGCGGTCCCAGTCAATAGTTGAGTCTCGGGCGCCGCAAAACCATAAGGGTATTGAGAGTCCTGCATGGAAAGACTTGGTGCTGGTCCAGCAGGGTTATAAATTTGTCGTTGTGAGTTCGAGGCAACGGCAGTGCTCATTTTACAAGGACAGACACTTCGGATAGAAGCAATGAACGCGTTCGTATCTTGTTCAGAGATGAAAGATATCTGAAACCGACGGAAGATCTGCCGCATATAGTCCAACGTCAGCTACGAGACCAGATGCAAAGGCGGGATGAGGCGCATATATACACTCGTATTTGTTGCGTCCGCAGGGAAAAGATATCGTATGCCGACCGTCGTATCTCTATACACAGCCTTTAGCGGAACACTCATCAGCACTGCTGGAGGTAGAGATGAGAAAGTCATAAGATCGATGTCTTCCTAGTTGCGGAGTCTATTGTTCAGCAGCAGAAAGCAAAAGGAGCAATTACACCCGAGACTTGCAAGTGTAATTTCTGAATTATCATTGACCGTAATGATGCCACCATTTTGTAATGTCCAGATAACCTTGAGCTGTACACTCTGAGCTTGGGACTTGTCAGTTTTCATAATGTTGAGGACTAGACGGAGGACAGGATTCGTAAAATGTTGCCAGCTTGAGGTATTGGAATTTTCCACAGGATAAGACCTTGAGTATTTGGTCAAGACATAAGTTGAGCTGGCGGTGGTTGTATGAGCCATTCTTGGACGTGGAACGGTGGAAAGTCGAGGAGAGCGATATATATATATCTTATTTACCTACAGCCCCTTTGCCAAACATTGAATAATGAGTGCCAGATCGGTGATTACCTCAGGCCAATCTAGCTCATAACCCACACCTACGTTTCTCGTCGAACTCACAATCTATTTATCATACTACAGTTACAGCCTATAGAGTGCATACCATCAAACATCCGATGAAGGTCTACCCATACGGTGATTCACAGAAAAGGTTCTCAACCAAGGTCGGGCACGCCATCATGAAGTCATACCGCTTTCGTATACCAAAATACGATTTGCCATTACGTCTGCGGCCAGTGAGTATTTCCATGTCTTCTGCTAGTCTGGCGTTGTTCTAACGACTTTCCCAGTGGTTTCTCATGTTTACGTGTCTGGTTATGATTATGCTGGCCTTCCTTGGTTTTACAAACTTTTCGCATGCATTACCCCTCAACGATAAGCTTTTGCATTTCATTTGTTTTGCGCTCGCGACAGGCGTGTTTTATTTCATTGTAGATGTCGAGGAGTACGTATCGTCATCTCTCTTTGTTAGAATAACTGATTGACAGCATTATAGGAATGCACGAAGAATATGGTTTTGGCGGTATTTCGGCCTCATATCCACTACCTTCACATGTTTCTTATGCGGTGGTATTTTGAGTGAATTTGTACAAGCAGCCTTGCCGGTACGTTTTGTTTCTAGCCCTTACTTCGCCAACTTTTCTCACTCACCCCCTTGGCTTCTTTAGTACAAAGAATTCCAGATCGGCGATGTTGCGGTGCGTTCCTTCTATTCCCTATTTTTATCTGTATATCTAACCCACTATCTTGATCCAGGCTAACATTCTTGGTTCAACTACTGGTCTTCTCATATCATATTATCTCGAGAAATACCATCGTTACCGTCGCGAGATTCACAGACTATACAGACCACTGGATAGCGACTCCCTTTCAGATTTTGAAGACGACTTGGACGCCCTCAGTACCCAGCTTCTTCCTGTACACAATCAGCAGACCCAAGTACCGGTGGGTATTGGTGGTATTGGAGCCAAAGTGAAGGAAAAGAAGAAGGGAACTGTACGGTTTGCCAGTGTAGACGACCACAGAGAGGCACCCTTTGAGATTGGAGAGGATAGTGCAGATGAGCGAGACGAGTATGAGGGAGAGGATGAAGACATAGCGTCTAAGCCGCGGAGGGAGGCGATTGGACAGCCGCAGCAACTGCCTAAACAAGCAGTGCTTTTTAGAAGTCCCTAACTTACCGGTATCTGTATGTAGTATGTATGTACACTATAGTATGTTTCGGATATTGGACATTACTTTCGGAAATAAGTGTGACTAGGAGAAGAGGTGCGGATATATTAAATGGTTCAATGGAAGTCATGCTAGTGTCCGTGAAATGATACTCTCTAGTTGCGATCGAAGCTCGGCGATGTCGTCGTTCACTTTGTCAACCTCACCTTGGCGTTTATCGCACAACTCTGCAAGTCCTTGATGTGCTTCAGTAGCAACGACAGTCACTTGCTCCCTCACAACGTCATCAACTCGAATCTGATCCGAGTTAGCTTTGGATCTGTTGAACGAGAAGATTGAAGAATTAGCATACCTTTAAGTCTCTTTCAAGGCCTTGTCCTATCCTCTCCCAATCAACCCACCACTTCTTCTTCTCCCTTTCCCACCCGCCCACCGCCCATCTCACACTCCCAACAATACCCAATAGTCCGACACCGATACCAGTCATAGGATCCATGCCCATCCCAACCACATTCCAGATTCCAGTCCCTGGCTCTCCAGCACTTTGCATTAAATACCCCATCCACCCAGCCCAAGTGATGCCGGAACCGCCAGTGGTACCGATAGACATTCCGAGTAGGAGTTGTTGAGCTTTAAGATGCAAACGTGTCGTCGAGTATTTCAGGAGCTGAGATTTGCGTTTTGCGATAGGTAATGCGAGGCTTAAAGGAGTAAGGGTATATGTAGGTGATGAAATAATCTGAGAAAGTTTGTTCTCGAGAATGTGAGCCGGGAAAAGTGGGTATGAAGGGTTGGAAAGGGTAGAAGTTTGGCGGTTGACAAAGTCTACTGCTGACTTTGTAAATTCTTGTTGGAGGGAGGATAAGCGGCCGGAGTGTAGGATTAACTGAGAATATGTGAGCGATGGCCAGGAAAGTGATGAAAAGACAAACCTTCTGTTCTAGATCTTTGCACCATATTCTATCCACAGCGCTACCCACAATTCCACTGATTTCATCCACGCGCCAGATAGTTCTCCACCAGCTCAGCTTCTCTAAGACCCCTTTAGCTTCTTTGCTCGCGAGCGTCAACGAACTTTTGACCGCGTCCTGGCCTACGGCCGAGGTAGGTCCGCGGTCGGAAATGAGAATGTCGCGGGGTATCCTGACTTTGGCTTCTTCAACCTTTCCGCTGAGCTGGTAGACACCTTGTCTGATGTCATCCAGGTTCCTCTGTATATCCTGGATATTTGATTTGAGAGCATTCAAAGTATCGTGCAATTGGATAACGGCCGTTCTATTGCGCAGATAGGCAGCAGGCGAGGATGTTTTAGCACCAGAGTCTACTACGTCGCGAATGACTTGAGCTACGAGTGAAATTCCCGAGGTGGTAAAGTTGTCTTGGTATTGTTGGATCGCAATTGCTGAGGTCGGGTTGGATCGGAATGTTTGTACGGCCGCAATGGCACGGGGTGGGTCTGAAAAAAGTAGGCGTGCAAGGGATGACTGAGGAAAAAGTTCAGAAAGAGTGTCCCGTTGCAGGGTAGTGTTGTTCAGATGAGGGGATTGTGACGCGACGAAGAGGGTATGTGAGGGAACATTCAAGGTTTTGAGAGCAGAGAGAGGTGTAGTGAGGGGGTTGAATACAAGAATTGGGACATCGGCTTTGTAAAAGCTCGCAGGTAGTAGTAATTTACTCCAAGTCGACAATGAAGGACGGAGTTCCGTAATCTCTAACGGAATAGAAAATTGCCGAAGGAAGGGAGAAGAGAGGTGAATCGAAGAATCCTCGTCATTGCGCTTTGCTCTTTGAGCGTATGAGTAATTAGATCAAGGAGAATTATTCAAAAGCTCACGATATTGTCAACACATCCGAAGAATTGACGCGTTCCCAGCGGTTGTGCAGGGCGTCCTTTTGCGCCTGGTCAGAACCAAGAGGTTCTTCAAGCAGTGCTGTGACGAGATCTTGAGCGCCAGACCATGCGTCCACGCCGAAGACTGCGTATATGTTGGCTAGCATTCTTACGGGCAAAGTAGTCGAAGCTTACCAACAACCCGAGCCGGACGATTTACAGCGGAGGAGAGATTTTCGAAAGTATCGGACAGGATGTCCCTCCAGATAGCAGTAGTACGGGGCAGACCCGAAGGCCTTTCAATGACTTTGAAGACGGGTTCAAGAAGATTTTCCGCCTTGTGCTGGAGGGTGAGGGCTTCATGTCTGGTTGTATCCTGGGGTTCTGAACAACGAGGCCGCGATGTCGAGAACCGAATCCGTCTGAAATGTCCCGGAGGGTTTCGAATGGAGCCAGCGGCGCGCCTTGGAAGAATGCATTTTGGCATTGCCCAAGTGCAGAGTGTGATCGCGTCTCGGGTATGCCGGAGCCCACGATGCACGTGGATGTTATCTTATCAGATAAGCTGGGCAAGCGGGTCAAAACAAAAGGCGCCAAGGTCAGCGCTTCTGTGTTGGATCAGCAGCATGTCGTCCTCTTCTGCGACTGCAGCGGACTCGCGCTCGCCTTCTCCGCACACTCCAGACCCCTCAGATTCTTCACAACCTGTCGTTGTCCAGGCAGATATCGACGCCGCCGCCTCTTGGTTCATTCCTATGCACCACTCCCAGTCCAAACAGCCACCTTGGGGCTCAGCTTCTGCTGTCTTCCCACCTCATAAACTCGAGGACGATCAAATACTTCGCATAGATGACCTTCTTGAACAACATGCTTTTGACGAGTATGCCTCTTCCTACCGCTCGCTCTCGCCTGTTTTCTGCCTGTTTTCTGACGCAATTATCCCCAAGGACTTCCACGCATTTTTCAATCAATGCCTCACCCCAACGCCCGCAAGCTCAGGACCAGTCTACTACCAACTTGCAGTCTAATCAAGTCGTTCCAGACTTCCGCCCGGCGAACCTGTTGTTGCCCTCGAACAATGGAGTCGTATCAGCCATTAAGCCCGTCCCTCCCCCCGCGTCTCTCCCCCGCAAGTTCGACAGCTCAAGTCATAACCAACGAGTCGTAAACCCCCCGAAAGAAACCTGTTTCAAGTGTGTTGCCCGTTCTTTATGCTCTCCTTCGTGTCATCCTGAACCATTCATCCCTCAGCCTTCCCATTATGTTTCCAAGTATCCCTGAGGGAGGCACAAAGTCACGAGTAGAGACGCAGGTAAGGGTCACTGTAGACTTAGCGGACGCTAGTTCGTCCTCCGATCCACTCAAATATGATCGAGTCGGTTCTTGGAAGTGGTTAAGATTACCACCTGGCACATCTACTAAACGTCGCACCCGGAAGCAAGGCAAAATCGGTATTCATTATCTGCTCAGGGGTCTGTCTCTGAAATTCCCGATTAATGTTATCCTTTCTTTCCAGATGCGGACCCTCAAGATACCCTCAACCTTATCACCGAAATCGTATGTGCTAGTGCACCCAATGTACCGGTCGTCAGTTGTTCAAGTTGTCGAGTGCGTGAGGTGTGTAGACGATATTCGGTCCTCCTTCTTTCTCGTTCTCAATACATATATAGGCAAAACGTGTCGCGAAAAAAATTGCAGCTAGGGTGCGGCCTGTTCGATCAGACTCAGAGTCTGCAGGAGAAGATGTTACCGGAAAGCCTGCCCGGAAGACATCTCATGAGGATACCGACAGTATCATTCAATTCAACTGCGCAGAAGTCTTGGATTTTTCCACTGGCTCAGTTGTGCTACCGTTGCGCATCACTTGTTATTGTCGCCATCATCGGGAGAAAATGGGCTTTTTGGTTCGCTTCACCATGACGGACCATGTCGGACGCATGGTTGGAACTGGAGTCTCTAGGCCCATCATGATCACCGACGATCATAAGACTGCCTCAGCTAGTAGTCGGCAGGCCGACTATGTTAATATGCCCCCTAGTGCGGAGCCTGATTGGCCCTATCACGGTAAAGACGTCTCGCAGTCCGATATACGTGGACCGTCAAGGCGGAAGGATAGGATAACAGGCGGTATTTCTAAAAAGAGACCGAAACCCTACGACTCAGCTACGAAGCATGGACTTGGTTCTAGAGAAGGCAGTGTATCGAGTATGCCATCCCCAACAACACCATACTCTCCACTTCCTACCACAAGGTCCCCAACTCCTTCTGTGCTTCAGAATCTCTTGATCAGCCAGGGTCAACCCCAAACCCCAGGGGTTCCTGCTCTCCAACACTCACTCCAGAGTTCCGACACTTCTTCACCCGAAATCATCTCTACGCCTCTGGATCACAATTCCGATGTGTCGATGCCTGAAATGAATATGCAACTTGACCAGTCGAGCATCTCATTATCTCAGGTGCGAACGGTATCATCACCGATGCTGCAACAACCCCAACCCCAACCTTTGATCCAGCCCACGCCTGCGATGTTACTTTCCCAGGCCCAAGCGGTAGCGCCCATGCCATTTTTATTCTTTGAGCCGAATCAAGGTAATCAGAACCTGGCCGCGATGCAGGTGCCGATCATCCACCGATTAATCCCGAACATGGGCCCTACCTTTGGTGGCATCGAAGTGACGGTCCTTGGAGTCAATTTCCATGTCAATCTGAACCTCAGATGCATATTTGGAGATTCAGTTGCGACTCCCACACAGAGGTGGAGTGATAACACACTCGTGTGTCTCTTGCCCCCTCAAGCACAACCTGGAGCTGTAAGAGTTTGGTTCGAAGGAATGCCCGAGCAGCCAACTGCGCCACCGTCGATATTTACTTACCTTGATGAGTCTGATCGAGCTTTGTGCGTCGCTTCTCGTTCCTATCTTGGGTTGTACTAATTCGTTCTGACTTCTAGGATGGAACTCGCCCTTCAGGTAGTTGGTCTCAAGATGACCGGCAAAGTCGAAGATGCAAGGAACGTCGCTATGAGGATCGTTGGTGGAAATACTGGGAATGATGGCTCGGATTCTAATGGTTCAGTTTCCAATCTTATGCAACTCGCTTCCACACCCGCTGGGTCGACAAGTTTCGGTCGAGACCTTCGCTCTCTTCTTTACATCCGTGCAGGCGAAACGGAAAATTTTGAGAGTACAGTGCTCAATTTTCTGAGCGTACTCGATGCACCACTTGAAGGCGAACTTGCATCAGGCGCCATTGCTACCGCAGAGGCTATTTCACATCCAACGACGACGGGGCAGACCCTCTTACACTTGGCGGCATTTATGAAGCTGACGACACTTGTACAATTTTTGGTGAACCATGATGCAGATATTGATGTGAGGGATCGAAACGGATTTACTGCCTTGCATTTTGCGTCTCTCGTAGGAGCAGAGGAATGTGCGAGGATTTTAGTGCGTGCGGGAGCTGACCGAGAGATTGTCAATTCGCTCGGAAAGACGGCGGAGGAAATTGCTACACCCGGTCTCTTTGATGGCATCATTTATCCTGGTCGGGTATATCGCGAGGAATTCGATGATGGAGATGAGGGGGACGTTGAGTTAGAAGAGGATGATGAAGAGGGAGTTGAGTGGGGCGACGTCGAAGAGGACAGGAAGGCTGAAGAGACGATCCGAAGTATACTGCGAAAGCGAACACCGAAACACATCTCTAAGAAAGGTGGTATGACTTCTGGGCATGGGACGCCCAAACGCTCCGTTCACGTCTCGAGAGCAGCGACCCCACCTGTAGCACCATTATTTCCAGAAGTGAAGTCAGACAACATGAAGGGTAGTTTGCCCAAAGATGTGTCTTCGCTTTCGCCTCCATCAAACGAGAAAGCTACTGCGGATGTAAAGCAGACAGCATCGTTGGTCGAAGTTATTCAACGAACCTTTGCGCAATTGCCTCCCGCGGCTGGCATCATACCCAACCTACCGAGTCTTACCAATATTCCCAAACCTCAATTCCCGAATCTGCCGGACTTTGGTAGCATGCCTTGGAATTCATTGCCTCAGATTCCCATGATATTCCCAGTTTTTGTACCAATGCCTGCCTGGCCGTCATTCCTTGGAGGCAGTGACGGGGAGAAAGGTGGTGCGAACGGTGAGGATTTCAAAGCAGAAGGTGTTAGAGATACCGAAATACCCAGCGTAGGAGAATGGAAAGCCGTTTGGGAGAAATGGCTTACTTTGGTGATCGCTACTACTGCTCGTCAACAACAGCAAGGTCAGGTAATGGAGGATATGCCTCCTCCAGAGTATACGCCCCGTGCCCAGGATATTGCTGCTGAGAAAGAGTCTGGCGAGGGTAAAGGAAAAGCTAAAGCCTCTTCGCCCGCTCCTGCAGCAGATATAAGTCGAGGAGAAGAATTGGAATCGTTACGCGAAATATCTGCCGTACAAACGTCTTCGGCTGGTTCCTCAAGATTGCGCCCACACTCTGTCGGATATGACGATGCCCCATTGCCCGCCGAGGAGGTTAAAGCATACACGTATCGACCTTCCACGAAACAAAAACTGAGACGCAAGAAGTGTAAGTTTCTACTTTATACCATCAAACTCTAAACTCTGACTCGAATGTTGCGCAGATGATTGCATGTTACTGATGTTCTGGCTCCCCATTCTTTTCTGTGAGTATTGGAATCTCCGAAATCTTTTCCCTTCGAAAATTATCTGATCTTGAATACAGTGTCGTTGATCTGGGCATCCTACAATGGGTTGCGCTTCACATATATCACCCTTCGTACAACCTTGCCTCTTAGGGCGCTTGTGCGTGGAGGTACTTGATTCGAATATGATGGAACGCTATCATCATCAACGATTTGTTTCTCTGCTCGCTTCCGATGGTCTTTCGTTTATATGCATCTCTTGGGTATGGTGTCAAATTCGTTCCTTATTCGTCCTCCTTCTATTTGGATAGTTTTACGATCTTCGGTCTTTTTGAACAAAACCTATTTTTGCGCTGCCTTCCACTGCTGTTTCGTTTACCTAGAATATCATTTTGATTACTGGAAACTTGTACTCTATTTTACTTCCTCAAGATTTTGTATGGTTAATTTTAACGCGGTCAGCGAATAGAAGTTCTTGGAAACGTCAATTTTATTACTTGCACCTGCTTGAAACCTAAATTATTTTATGTAAGAGGAATATTTGTATCACTAGTCATTCGATGCTACAATATTTAAAAACATTACCTACTGCGATCTAGAGTAAGGCCAAGGTATGGTTAGCACTCCAAAGAATGAAGGATAAAGAAAATTGGATTCGCACACAAGAAGTTCAAAAAGTTTGAATCACGACCTTCTGGGTGGATCATCAAGCCTGCTCATAAGCGTCGTACTAGAGATTCTTTGTTCAAGCGAAGCGTGAGACGGTCCAGTGGGAGGAGGGCCACCTCTTCCACGCTTCCCGCGCCCTCTTCCGGGTCTTCCAGCGTGTGGTGCCGCCATAGCTCGCGGTTCAGTGAACCGATCGAGTAGATCGGGACGTGATGGATAGGAATCACGCCAATCAGGACGATAAGAAGTATCAAGCCTTGCATATAAAGGTGGACGATCCTGAGCATTAAATGGGCTGGGTGATCGAGATGGGCGACGAGGGCGACGAGGGGGAGGACTACGAGACACTCTTCGCATGGGAACCGATCTTTCATCCTGGTCGCGATAATCACGTATGATTGGGGCAGAACCTGGAGTGCGTGGTCTCTTCATTCCTGCAGTAGGAGACCGAGAACGTTCTCGATAGTTAGGTCTGTAAACGTTAGCACCTTTGGGTGCCGGCGGAGGGTAGGCATCCCAATGTACGGGGGCAGAATTCGAAGTCGGAAGTCGCCCGCGGTAGGGAGGTTGCGACGCCGCCGAAGGCACTGAAGACGCTGAATATTGCGATGACAATGTGTCATAAGCAGCTTCCGTAGACAACATTTCGTCTGCATTTGACCGCGGTTCCAGAGTGTCTGGGCCCATGCGGAACGGAGACTCGGAACGCGCCGGGTTGGATGGAGCTATTGGCAGAGCCTCGTCCTGTCGCTCAGATCGACTATTCGTATTGTTTTGCAAATTTGAGGACGACTCTGAGACTACTTGATGATTACGAGCCCGAAGTGTAGCATCAGTCACAGCTGAGGGAACAGGCCTGTCAACGACTGCGTTGGTCTGTGAACCATTCGTTGCCTTGGTGGATTGACCGGATTGGCTAGCGATAGGAGACGGGACGCGAGGTGGCAGCAGACGAACTGCGGTGGATGGACGTCCAACACTCTGGGCTTGACTCGACGATGACTGTACGGAAACGTCTCCATGGGATTGTTCAGAAGGGTACGACAGCATGAGATCATCCGAGACAGGCTCAGGCTTCACTTTGGACACGTTAATAGTCGGTAAATTCAAAGCATTTAATAAGTGTTTAAGGTTGGCAGCTTGAGCTTGAGGTGATGTGGTCGCAATTTCTCTGTATGGAACGTTTCCACCATCAGATGAGTGCCGATACACAGATATTGCAGGCTGAGAGAGAGGAACAGACCGAGGATGAGACGATGCAGAGTCCGTTGGTGATAAATGTTCTACCGGAGGCAGACTGATTTCGCGGCGAATGGGAGTCACCGGGTGAAGGGAGCTTACAGGCTTCTGCCCATTTGAGAACGGTTGAGAAGTAGAAAGAGGTTGGTTCGTTGCGCGTTGAGAAGCCACAGGACCGGATTGAGTGTTTGGGTTCCGGGACAAATTCCCTGGGTACGATGGGACCCGTGGCTCCAGAGGAGAGACAGAGCTATGCGGGATGACGATGTTGGTAGCTTGAGGGCTCGAGTCGAGGCTCATCTCGCTGGTCGTCTCTTGGGAGGGGATAACACGATGGCCACGTTGAGCCCGAATTTGTTGCGCACGATTAACCATAGTCTTGTTCTTCTCAGCCTGAATCTGCTGACGTCGTATCTCTTGTTCCTGGCGTAGTTTATCCTCTCGCTCTTGTTCGGCTCTCATTCGGGCCTGTTCTTCCGCAAGCCTCCTTTGTTTGTCTAGCGCTTCCTGCGATTGACGACGCCTCTGTTCAGCAGGCACTTGTCGAAGCTTATCCTTTGCCTCTTTTTGTTGACCGAGAAAAGCAGCAGCTTGCTCGCGTCCTTCTGCTGACTGAGCCGCCCTCGCTTCAGCATCCTTTCGCTGAGCTTCGGCAACCTCCTTTGCTTTCTTTTCCGCCTCTACCTGCTCGCGCGCTCGATTTTCCATCTCTTTCTGAGCAGCCTGACGCGCTACTCTCTCTTCTTCTGCACGTCTCTTCGTCTCAGCCTCTTCTATCTCCCTCTGCTTCCTGAGTTCTTCTTCACGCGCTTTCTCGGCTTCCTTTCGCGCTACCATTTCCCTCTGAGCCTGTTCTTTACGCCTATGTTCCTCCTCTTGTTGTCGCTCAAGCTCTTTCTTCTTTAATTCTTCTTTCTTTCTTTCCTCTTCTTTCCTTTTCAACTCGTCTTGAGCTTTCCTTCTCTCGGCTTCAAACTGCGGCTCTCCTGGCTGGGTAACATTCGAAGGTGACACAGCTCGAGACTCGGCTTCAGCAGAACGGCGCTTTTCCTGGAGTTTCTTGCGTAGATCATCCTGTCTCTGACGGAGTAGTTCGGCTGACGGCATAACAGCAGTTGGGTGTGGCTGGGACCTCGTTGGCTCCATCTTGATATCAACCTCTGGAGTAGGTGAAAAGAACAGGGGGCGTTTCGACGTCGAAGCATTAGCCGAAAGAGGGCCGACATTAGAAACCGACAAAGGAGATTGAGCAGCCGGAGATGATTGGCTCGAAGTGATGGATGGTGTCTGCTTTTGTTTCTTCAACTTGAGCTGCTGAACTCTTTTCGCCCGTATCTCGGCTTCAGCAGCTTCTTGATTTTTTATCCAATCTTCCACGGCTTGAATCAACCCGCGGACCTCATTGGCATCAGCGTTGCGCTGCTGAACGGCCTCTTTTGATGATATGCGGTCAAGCTCGGCCTTGGCACCGTCCGTGACGCCTTTCGCCTCTTCTGCTGCCTCAATGAGATGCAGGGCAGCCACTTGACCCTGCTGCACCTGGTGCATGAGATCTTGGTATACGTCGTGAAGGTGGCGTGCTTCGTTATAGAGCCTGTCAGTTCGCTGTTGAGCCGATCCGACAAGTAACATGGCTGATGTGAGATTAGGGGAGGCGATTTTGGGAAGTGCCGCCTGTAACCGTGTCTGAATTTGGCGTAATGTTTCATATCTGCGGGTGGCGGGAGGCACGAGGGGACGATCAGGGGAACGAGTCGGTTGAACATCTGACATGGGCTGGTCTGATGCCCCATTGGGCGCAGGACTAGAAGGGGCATGGCTGGATTGCGTGAGCCCCAAGGCATTACTGTATTTCGAACTCGATGCATATACAGATAAATTAGAGTTGGGTGCCGATGAGTCAAAAGCAGGCGAAGAAGCAGTGAGGGGTGGCTTTGGCGCAACGTTGCTGTTCACGGTTGCTAGCTGAGAAAAGGGGCTCGATGTCTGATTGGTGAGGTTACTGTGGTTGGTCGAAGCGTCAAAGGTGCCTCTCGGCCCCGCTCCCAAAGCATGCAAAAGTGAAGGCCGATTGCGTGAAGGGGCGTTTTCCTCGACGTCCATGGGCGTACGGTCTGTTTCCGAAGACATGGATGAGAATTCGCTCTGCTGTGTGGGATCTGGGTCTGAAAAACGCTTGAGGAGGCTGGGCTGCTGCCCGATCGACTGGAATCTGAAGTCTGCAAAGCTCGGTGGGGGCGGAATGGCTGGGTAAGCAGCTCGGTTGAGGAGCGAGGTGGGCAGCCCAAAGCCGGTGCTGGCCATCGCAGAGACAGTCCAAAAAGCACTTTTGAAACAGAGAGCAGTGCTGTTTGTCCCTGTTTGGTCCAGGGCCTTGACGGTCCATCGCGCTACGCGGTTGGCAGCTCAAATCGTCAAGCCTCTGCCATGAAACGCGGTGCGGAAAAACAAATCTCGAAAGACAGTTTTGAGGAGGAGGAGGAACAGGTACGCAGCCCCGCCTGCCCGGTTCGCCTCTTTGACGCGTTGAGATTTTGCAGGAAGAGACCCCGCAGACGGGTTTCGCGAGGGCCAATGAATCCGTCCTAAAAACAAGACCGTAAGCAATCAGCTGCAACCATTGACGGCGCCTCATGGCCCATTCCTAGCATGCGTGGTCTTCCAAAACGCGCTTCAGTCGCATCCCTGCCCCCTCCGGCAACCCAGGTGCGTGCTCGCTTCGACTGCAAGGTCAGTAAGTTGACGTTCTAATCAGACCGGGGCCGCGGACACCCCAAGATTCAACGGATTCTCTGGATTTGGATCAACCGACTCCCTTTCTTCGTCCACTCCCGCAGCTATGAATTCGTTTCTGGCACCCACCTCCACCTCTACCGCTAAATTACTGGCCTCGTTCCTCGCATCCTCATCCACAGCTCCAAGCTCGTCTTCAGAGCCCCTCGTCAACAAGCCTGTCGCCCCCACTCAGGCAAAAGTTTCAAATGCGCAAAAGGACGATGATATAGATCCAGCAGAGCTCACATACTACACATCATTACGAGGGCTTAACGAGTCTCTACGTTCTGCAGCCGGAAAGGCCATTGACGATGATCCCTTCATTGACCTTGTCAGCGCCCTCGAACAATACAAGTCGCTACGTGCTGATATTCGGAAGAAATATGACAGTAAAGCTGTCTCAACAACATCTTCCTCATCCACACCAGCACCCGTAACAACCATGCCTGCGCGACCTAGTGGAGGCTTCTCTTTCGGTGGGCCGAGAGACTCATCGTCGACAGACAGCAAGTCGAATACCCCCACTCCTCTCGCCACCTCTACACCAGGAAGTGGTTTCACTCCCGTTTTTCCTTCTGGCAGCAGTGGCTTCCCGTTTGGCGGAAAGCCCGCTGAATCCAAAATGCCAGAACCCAAACCTTCTACATCTGATACCTCTTCTTCTAAAGATTCAGATGCACCCGTAACCTCCCTACCATTCCCATTATTCTCCAAACCGTCAGAAGAAAAGGCTGCCACTCCCTCATTCTTCGGCACCAAACCATCCGAAGACAAGAAAAAGCCAGGTCTGCCTCTCACAACCCCTTCTCTTCCTACCACCAGCAACCTATTCAACGCCGACTCTTCTTTTTTATCAGGTTCCGGTGACAAGGAGAAACCGGAAGAAAAACCCAATTTATTCACCTTTGGCGCTTCTTCTTTCGGCACTTCTTCCTTTTCCACAAGCGCCGCCTCAGGTGGATTTTCATTTAGCGCTTCCTCCGCTCCCACAACAAGTACAACTACTGCAGCCGCGAAAACGTCCAGTGATGCACCATCAACGTCTCGCTTTGCCGGTTTTGGAGGTTTCGCCAAACCACCATCTACGTCCACTTCTACCACTCCCGTTTTTGGCTTCACCTCTACATTATCAGGTCCCAGTGCCTCTTTTGCTACAACCGCTGCTGGTTCTAGTACAGAATCAGCTTCAGGTACAACAGGAGATGCAATACCAGCAACGACACCCACGTCAGAAGAGACGCCGACAAGACATGTTGCTGAGAGTTTCGCTTTGAATGCTGATAACAAACATGATCAAGAAGGCGCTGGAGAAGAAGACGAAGAAACCGTACATTCTGTGAAACTGAAATCATATGTACTCCGAGAAGAGGGAGACAAGAAGACTTGGGTTGAAATGGGTTATGGTGTGTTGAGGCTTAAGAAACATAAAGAGAAGGGTGCGAGGAGAGTGTTATTACGGAGTAGCAGTACCGGCCAAATTCTAATTGTGAGTCCTCATCTGCTTGAACAGCCAAAGTTATGTGAACATGATTGTTCTACAGAATTTCACGTTTCATTCAGCTTTCAAACCTGCTCAGAAAGCTAAAAATGTCACCTTCCTAGGATATGACGCGGAAACTAAATTCAAGATGTATACTCTCAAAACGCAGACTGAACAGCAAGCTCGAGACCTCAAAGAAGCTTTAGATAGGGAAATTCAAGCCAAGGAAGAGACCGAGTAAAAAAAAATGCTTTTTTCCCAATCATCATCAAGTCCTTCCTAACAGTCATGTTCCTGACGCATTTCGTTTGTGTTTGACATCTGCATGTGCATCATTTCTCATATCTAACCTCCCTCACCCGTAGTTGAGGACCTTGCTTCCATTCGCTCATACCGCATTTTGTCACATCGATAGACTCTTCTATTCGTTTTGTCTTTCTCGCTGCACGCACGGTGGTACATTCCAAACATATGCCAAACACCGATCCATGGACTCCATATCGATGGTTAAACATGATAGCGTTATTGAATGGGTTATTTTTGTCATTTGGCAGCACCAAAATGACTTTGGGCATTGTGCCATATCGAATTGAGTACAAATGCTTCGCTGAGAAGCAACTCTACCTCGTGATCACCCCAATCTTGTGTAGGCAAAGACTGCAGAAACATGATGATTCCCTGAATAAATCCAACTAATAAGTAAAGGAAAAATCAAACAAGAAGTGAAAAACGGACCTGGAAATCCATCTGTCGCAGCTTCTCACTCCATCGTACAAGAAATGCCGAACAGACATATAGGTGAAACTGAGAAAATGCATCGGGGCCTTCCGCCTGCAAATTAAAGATTGGTCAACGATGAAAGCGCTGGCAAACCGCAAGAACCGCACCAGATAGGTATCCCACATCCTGATCGTATTCTGCACACTAATCTCCCTCATCAACAAACAATTCATCCACCGAAATGCAAACTGCATGAATTCCACGTTTTGTGATGTTAAATGAGCATGTAAAGGAGCTGCACGGTCTGAGAACGAGACAATTATTGTAGGAGTGCTGTACTCACCATCTATGCGAGCAACTAGTTCTGCCATCCTTTTGACACTCCGTACAATTCCAGGTTGCGCAAAAATATAGTTATCCTGAATGCCGTCCAGCAGCCTTGAAAGACACCAAAACGAATCTGCCTCGATTGCATCAAGTGTATCCTTTGGTAGAACAGATGGGTCAAAATTCTCCGGATCCGAATCTAGATGGTCACTGTTAAAACTAGTGGCGAGAAGAACAAATGGCAGGATATGACACACCAATATACGCAGAGAGGAAAACTTGGAAGAACGGCGTAGCGAGGTCATTGATTCCCTGCACGTATCCACTGGCAGGATGGCGGATGGCCCACACATACAGAACCCTCTCTAAGCTCTAAGGTCCGAGTCAACAAACTGATTTTACATATTAGACACATAACACTGACCCTCTGTGTAGCCGCATGCATCCAAAGCCTTACTCCAGGTCTCGTCCTCGGGACATCAATTTCGATTTGATGCCAAATCTGCTGGTCGAGACTTTCTCGACCCGGAGCGAAAGCTAACTCGACCATCGAAAGGTACTCGCTCCTTTTCCGAGCTAGCGTCGCTGCACGTAATGAGGCTGGGAGGGGCAAGTATCCCTGAAACCTCAGTCATGAAATGTTGCAGGACAGAATGACATAGGCAAGGGAGTGTTCGAAAAGAAGAAACGCACGAGGAGCAGTTGCCATGCTAGTGGACGGAGGTCCACTGGGATGCCAGCCCATGCCAGTTTACGCAGTTCAGCTATAGACGAGTAGAGAGGAACAATATCAGCAAAATGTGTGAAAACATACGATGGTTAATGGACCCACAGATGTTGACGTCTTCACTCGTCAGACAGTCAAAGAACTTTTGACGACGGTTACTACGGATGGAACGTTCCCGCATAAGCTTCTCAGCCTTTTCGTCTCGTGAAGCATTCTGGAAAGTTTCGGAGGGTTGCCGAGACGTTATTGGCGATGGATCACGTTGTTTCGAGCGATGTTTAATGCCATACAAAGGGTCTAGGGAAAAGAAAAGCTGGTTGATGAGGGGGTATGTATACGACATGATACAGAGTAACGAGATAGCTACCATTTACAATTTCTTTTACATCGTCTCTCACCGAAGCCGCCATCTGCTTCGTTTGGGTGCTCAGATGCGGAGCTGCTCGATCATTATTCTCGAAATCGGTTTCGAATTCATCAAGAATCATGTCACCCTCAACATCGGCATCGAGAGCATGCTCCCCCTGAGACTGGCCGGGGGGAGCATTGCCTAAGCGATCATGATCACTCAGTGTGCGGACAATGGTCCAGCCATTTTGACTTTGTGATGGCGCAGCCTGCTCGATGGATTTGGGGTTTGGATACGAGCTAGAGTTTGGGGCATTGACCTGGGTGTACGAGAAGGCGAGAGTAGAAGAGGATGAAGCAGAGCTTGGTTTTGGAACCAGTTTTGGGGGAGTAGAAGAAGAACCGCTGGCTCTACGTTTGAAAGAGTTTGGTAGGCGGTCCTTACGATGATCTTCAGAGTCTGAACCACTGTCCCATGCGTCGTCCCAGTCGGTCGTGGTGGCCGAAGTAAAGTGAGAGGAGTGTACTGCGATGTGAGGTCTTGCAGGGGGGGACATCGGGTTCATCGTGGTTGGGCTGGTGCAGCTCTCGTGGGAAGAACAATCTTCGATCAATCACCCTCTCGTCCTTCAGCACTTCAGCTCAGCCATATCCTCCTTGCCCACGTCACTTGCATAAGGACGTTAATTTCTATAGACGTCATCCGTCGTATAGTCGAGAAGAGCGATCAGAGGCACAGAAACTCAGTCGATTAATGCTTGCTGTTCACGACGAGAAATTCGAGCAATGCATAATCACTTGTACTTAGTAGTTCACGTTAGTGAAAGAAGCCGCTCATATTTTGGATGTCAGGATGTAGTTCCATCTGTATCAGATTGAATATCTGGCGACGATTTGATTCCTTCATGTATGATTACACTTGGACACAACTCACACACTTCGTTTAACCACGCTCTAGAAGCGTAATCACCGACATCCATGTTATGTTTTCAGGCCAAATGCTGAATTCAATGAAAAGCACAGCATATATATTCAAACGTGAGAGCCGAATTGATTCTCCATTCTCTGTCTTATCCTCATCCTCATGTCCGACCCTGAAGACTTAGCACGTACAACATCTAAGCTCGTTGATTTCTCCACTTGCGAAATATCAGACGCCCTCATAAAACTCAAAGTCCCTCATGGTGGCTACATACCAGACATTAACATGCTCTCTCCATCCCCATCTTCCCCATCCGCTTCAAGTATTCGGCTATGCGGTCCTGCATACACAGTCCGTATGGTAATGTCGTCGGACGTTTCGGCACCCAAGTTGTCCGAGCATTTTGTGGATACAATTCCCGAAGGATCCGTAATTGTAATTAGCGCACCGCCAAGTTGAGCCATCGCCTCTGGTCACACAATAAGATTCTAATAACCAACCTATCAGAGGCCAAAAACGCTGTATGGGGCGGTCTTATGACTGCCGGCGCCAAAGCTCGTTCTGCAAAGGGTGTCGTTATATCGGGGAGGTGTCGAGACCTTTCCGAACAACGTTCCCAGAATTTCCCAGTTTTCGCCCGTGGTCATTCCACCGTTGGCCAGTCGCCATTCACCCGTCCATCGGAAATCAACGTACCCATGGTGTTGTCGCATATAAAATGGAATGCACAGTCGGACACGACTGATGAAGACACCTTTCCTGGCCTAACAGTACACCCCGGAGACTGGATAGTGGCTGATGAGGATGGCGTCGTTTGTGTTCCTCGCGTCGTGGAAGATGAAGTAATTGAATTGGCGAAAACGGGAAGACACATTGATGACCTATGCATGAAGGACATTCGAGCTGGCAAGGGGGTCAAGGCATCCTTCTATCTACATAGGGGAAAATAGGAAGATGGGTGCATGTCATATAAATGAGTATCAGATCGGCGGGCGTAGAAACAATATATCATGGGTATAAGGGCTACAGGAGGAACAATCTATGCTATTTTCGCTTCCGTTTCTTCGGCCGTGAAGGGGTATCTTTTGGTGTCATTAGGAAACTCCAACCCCTGGTCATCGGTGTAGACGAACTCGTGCTATTTTCGGCTGCGCCAGCCCCTCCACTGGTATTACTGGCTTCCCGTACGGCACTCCGACTAAGGCATAAGTCGATATGAGTATTGAGATCTCGATTGTCCACCTTCAAGATTTGACCGCAGATTGGACAAACTTGAGCCTCACGATCAGAAGATCGGGACAGGCTAGGTCGTTGTCCGACGTCACTCTGGCTCCTTTCTCGCCCCAGCGGCCTTTTCTTGGGTAGAAGGCTGCTCTGAGGAACATCTTTCAAAGTTACAGGCGAAGATAATGACCGAGAGGGCGCCGAAACGGGTGGCCGTGGCTTGCTTTTTACTTTGTCCTGGACTAACTCAAGGGCACCGACTTCGTCATCATTACCAATGTCCTCAACCTCTATGTCATGCATAGTCTCCTCGTGTTCGTAAAATCCAGGCATGGCATCTATATGCAGATCCTCTGGATTATCATAATCGTGCCTTGCCTTATGGATGTCTTCGGGATCGATCTTTCGTCGCGTATGAGCTGAGGAAGTCGTGGCTTCGAAGAACTAATGGGAGGTGAACTATGGTAGAGAGAAAAAGAAGACGGCGATGCTTACCTTCTCAATACCGACAGCAGACGGAGCACGTAAATCTTTCAACTTAGTCACCCTTAAACCTATTAGTCGCAACTTCAGATGTCCTTCGGCGAGGAATAGTTTTCTCCCTATCTGAAGTCAAGTTACTCGAAAGAGCATTTCATCTTAGAGATGCCCTCTTACCGAGAAAAGGTCCTCCTTGGAGGAAACATAACGATCCAATGATTTGGCACGGGTGAATACTGAAACGAGATGACATAAAATGAGGTAGAACCGAGTCGCCAAGTAACAGAAAGAATCTCACCCTGATATGTATCCAATTTGTATTTCAGTGTTATAGTCTTTCCCGCCCAACCATTTCTAGCCATATCAGTTTCTAGCTCTGAGGCAATGTGTTCAAGCTTCTGGAGAAGTACTTCGCCATCATCTAGAGGAGAGAACGTTCTGGACCTAATCAGGACTACAGAAGTGTGAATGCCAGATGGTATCTTTACACACCTCTCCGATCCAATGCTTTTGCGCTCTTCCCTTTGAGGCGGGCGTACTTCATTTGAGGAGATCCCGAGGTATGTTTTCAAGAGGTAATGAAGTCCAAATTGTTTGTCCATCAATGCAATCGTAGCCCGGTGAGTGAAAATATCACCGCACGTCTGCAATGAGGTGAGTACTCTGATAGCGGAAGCATGAGATCAAGAACGCCTCTACCTTGATGCCTATTGACTCTAAGAGCCTCTCATTGACACGCCCAATGCCGAATACTTTGCGGACCGAAAGCTCGCGCATGAAAGCTAATATGGTCTTACGATCTGGAATTAATTGAAATTGACCATTGGGCTTATTCTGCAAAGGTAGTCTCGTGAGATGCGTGTACAGGCAGTGAGATAGACAGCACAGACTCTATCTGAACAGATCTGCAGTGAAACCAACTTCAACAGTGGATTTTGGAAAAGACTTGACGATATGAAATACCTTTGCAAGCATCTAGTAAAAGCATGAAATGTATTCATTATGTTCCGAGAGAGAAACAAACCTTATTTGGGGCGATACCAGCACTGACGGTTAGCTTGGTCTCTTCAAAAACGATCCGCCGCATTTCTTGCACGCAGTCCGCCGCGGAAACTGAATGCTCTTCACAATGTAACGTGATACTGGATAATGTATGGTGGTCCTGTTCCAAATTTCCGCTTCGAGAGAAAAAACTTACTTGAGATATCCTTCATCACATCCAGCAATCAGCATATTTGGATCGTAACGTTTGAATATACTCATAACTTGGTCCGACGTTTCCATATACGTGGTGAAATGTTCAGGTATTAGAATCAGGTCTGGGCAAAGCTTCTTTGCAACGAAACCTGCACGAATCTTTCAATTAAAGTTTCAGAGATTCGTTTAACTGTATATACCCGCCATGCCGGAACGAACCCCGTACTTTCTTGCTTCGTATGACGCGGTTGAAAGGACTCCACGGCCAACCTGTTCGACAGACCAAACGCTAAGCCGGACTCATATGTAACGATTGAGATTACTTGCCCCGAATGGTTTGCCCTTCAGCTCCGGATTATTCAACAACTCAACACTCTGCGTCGCTTACCGTTAGGACGTGTGGTGCTCATTTTAGGACGAAAAAAATGGATAACGCAACCCAACTCACAGCATAGAATGCATCCATATCCACGTGCACAATTATCTGGGTTAAGTCGCGTTGGGATTCAAATTCTGCAAGCTATTTCCAGTCTCGTAGGGAGTATGACGAAGAGAAAAAGCTTGTATCTCACCAGACGATCCACATTTGCTTCTATCTTGCCTGAAATTGAATTTACAGCAGTCAATTTGTGCTTCTCATGACTCGTCATACTTAAAAAACACCAACTGATGTCGACCCCTTTCACAACTTCATCACGAATGTTGAGTATTTTATTTATTCGTTCCGTTAACTCCTTATCTCTTCTCTTCTCATTCTATTGTGACAAGTAAAATGAGTAGCAAGAACGTAGTGTCGAGAGTCTCGATAGCATACTTCGTAAAACTTTGAACCTTTTGAAACCTCTGCAATAATCCGATTGATCTCAGATTGATCGTTAGCAAGCCTAGGAAGTAAGGTGCGACGTGTTATAGTTTGGTCTTCGCGGTGCGAGTCCTATTCCACAAACCCTGCTTTCCCTGATGATGGTCCAGCCAAGCGTCGGACGAGGCTTTCCGTTTCTTGCGATTGGACTGGTTCTTGCAGTCGAATAGAGTCTGCTTGCATTTGAAATGTTCGGTGCTCAGATTGATGTTAAGGCGTTCCAAAGACACAGAATACTGGACATCAAGCGTGTTGTAGGTGGCAGTTCCAAAATAAGAGCTACTTCTCTGGATGACAAGTCACTCGTCATCACAATGATCACATGTACAGACGCGATCTGTCACGTGTATCAGCCAGAACTGAGAACCGGGGAACTACTCGGTATTACGACGCAGGAGATAGAGTTGCCTAAGCGTATGCCAGCTAATAAGTACGTACACATATGTTGATAAATAGAGTGTAACAAACATACTCGGTCAAAAAAGAAGATCGAGCATAGTCAATCCAACACTACCTACTTTGTCTTAAGAATACGACAGAAGCGAGGGAAGTATCCCAAGCTCTTTCACCATTCTCAGTATCGAGGGAAGGCGCTTGAGCACTTTCAATGTCCACAGGGTTGGTCCAAGCAAGTGAAGGACCCTGTTCAATCATAGCCATCGCTATGGGCGTTGGAGACAGGAACAATTTGAGAAATCCGGAGTCAAAGCGTTCACGATCAGAGAGAGTGAAAGAAAGAGCCTCTGATCCCGGCTTTCCTGATCCTATCTCAAGGTGACCACATTCCGGTAAGGGAGGGGTGGAAGCCATAGGATCGGGCTGGTAGAGGATAGTTATGCCATAGCAGTTGGGATCCATGTAGACAAGATAAGGCCAAATTCCTACGTTGGATTTATTATATAGAGACACACTAAAGATAGCACCTGGTTCGTAGGGAATAATTGCTTTCCCGTTATGGAGTAAATTGCCGCCCATCGTGGTCCAATTCTCCGGGTGAAGGCGGTAGAGTTCCATAGAAACGAGGTTTCGGAGCGGAGCTTCGAGATTGTTACGGTGGAGATGAAGATGGAAGCGAGCTGCATCGGTTAGAACCTCCTCTCCCCTTCGCTTCTCTAACCTGACTAGGCGACGATGATTGGTAGCAATGATTTCGTCGTGCCTTTCCACCGTAACAGCATTACGACCAAGACATAGGGAAACATCAGCTTGTCCTGCCCTTCTCACTCGCATGATGTTTAGTCCTGATCTCGCTGCTGGCGCGCTTTCAGCATTGAAAGTTCGCTTAAATTTCCGCATTCGTAGGAAAGATGTCAACGTAGTTTGGAGGTTGACGCGAAAAGGGCCCCTGTTATTCCATCGAGTAACTTTAGCCCAAGACGTCCGCGGGAGGGATACTTTGGTATCCAAAGACCTCGCGAGACACCAAGAAGGATGCAACACTTCCACGATGACGGTGGACAAAATTGGATTTTTAGAGCAGCGGTGGTTGTGCAGATGTAGCGAAAGTTCACTTCCTTTTACCAGTCCATGTATTAGCCCTGCACCAATTTTGATGCGGTCGTGTTCGTCGCAAAGAGTGGCATGGAGAAACTGAGTGTCAATACCGAAGGGAATGGAATTGAACAGGATGCGATCCTTGTAGAAACCATAACAGATGGGCTGTTGAGCCTGTGGCATCCGCTGTTGAAGGCGGTCAAGAAGCTCCACGTAAGTGACGCGGTGAAGGGAAAGTTCAGATCTCAAGGAAAGTAATTCGTGGGTCAGTTTGCCTCCGGCCTTCCCCTCAACGGCTTGGCTACCATTACCGCACGCCGCAAGGCAGACATGGCTTTTCTGTGGTGTCAAAAACCCATAAGGGACTTCATACGGCTGACCTCGAGCGCCGTACCACAGGCAGCGATAGAGATCCTCCGGAGCCGCCCTTGTGGTAGGCGTCCAGCGCGTTTGACCTCTACCTTCATCGACCTCGCCCGGGGCGAAACATGTGTCGAGGATGAGTGTGATGTTATCACCCTTGAATTGCGACAATTCAAAGAGCATGGCACGCATGGATCGGTCCGAAATGCCTGCATTTCGACCACAGGTCGCTTTCGTGTCGTAGTCATACGTGCAAAGGACCTCGACGACATCCTTACCGCGGGACTGGAACCAGCCCTCGGGTGCGGGTATGACACTACCGTGGCCAGCAAAATAGATGAGAATAGCATCGCCCTTCTCCATCGAGCGATTGTTGGTCAGGTGCGACATGAAACGCTCCTCAATGGTGTGTTTGGTTGCTCGACTATTCAGTAGCATACAAATTTGGTCTTCGGGGACGTTTAGGTCGTCCACCAACCAAGAATGGATGCGTCGGGCATCATCCACACAAGAATGGAGGTTCCAGATATGACCTGATTTGTAGTTGTCGATGCCAACAATGAAAGCAAAAACTCGAGTTGACATCCTAGAGACACGGCAAATGGTGAACATATGAAGAGTAGATGTAAAAGAAGAAAATACCTAGAAGAGCGATGTGATGAAGCTTTGGTTACGGGACGGGTTATGAGGAAGCCTCGAGGGCGTTCACGCCATGCGTTCCAGGTGAAATCATTAGCCACGCAGCGGCCTCGGTAATGAGGTTGGGTAGTAGCAGTCTAAGCATGTTGATGATTTTTTCTCCGTAGTCATTATGCGTAGTCAGCCCTTAGACCTATTTCGCCAGGCCGCGGTAGTCGAACGGCAGGCAAGAACCTGTGAACGAGATGAAAGGTGGGAAGGGAACGAGGTGATACAAATGAGGCAATCATAAATTAATCAGACTTGTCACGTACCATCATCATCTTTCGGAATGAGCTTCGGTTTGGTCTGCCAGCAATGTAAAGAGCCTCTGCAGGTATTTTTCTGTTCGACACCTAGTACCTCTTCTCATTTCCGGTGCAGCTAGATGCTTCACTTATAGACCTCGCACCGTCTGCCTATGATACAATTGCAGCATCTTTGCCCTCCGCTCCGACTCAGAATGCTCGCCATCTGACCGACGAACAGAAATTAGACCAGGTTCCAGGGCCACCCCAGGTGAAGGCAGCATGGGAGCGATCCATGAGCGCCGCTACGCCTGGAATGAACAGGTCTTCTCAAAACGTCTTTCCTCGTGCACAGCGCAATAGCAGTATACCATCCAACGAATCATTCGTACTCCTGCAGGATAGCATCATACGCAACATACCCTCAAACCCTGCTCCGTCTGTTTATTCAAGGAAAGCCACGGGGGCGTCGCATAATACAACCAATACTCCGATAGCTCCTGCACATTTCGAACCTGATTATAGCTCTCCTTCACCCCTGTCTCATCATCTGCGCTCAGCAGCACGACTATTCAATCTTCTATCGACAAGGTCCGAGATCGACCATCCACTTTGTGCCGAGTGTACACAAATATTACTTAAAACACTCAATCGCCAATTGGAAGAAACGAAAAAAGAACGGGATGGATATATTGCTTTCGAAAAGGAGATCAGGAAAGAGAAGGAGGCACAGGGGCTTACAAAGGAGGAAGCAGACAGAAGGATAGACAGGTTAAAAAACGACGAGAAGCTTGCCATTGATCAACTCAAGGAGGCAGAACGCGAACGCGAGGAATTAGATGAGGAGCTACGCTTGTTGGAGTTGGATGAGAAAGCCCTGGAGGCCGAGGAAGACGAGTTAGACTCTTTATATTACTTAAAAACCTCCTTTACTGACGCTTGTTCAGGTTTTGGAGACATCACAATGAACAATTACTTGTGGCAGAACAACAGGCGGCACAATTGGCGTCTCTTCGTGCTGCCTATGCGGCAGATGTTGTGACCCTGGAGAAACTTGAACGAACAAATGTATACAATGATGCTTTCTGCATTGGTCATGATGGGGTTTTCGGAACAATCAACGGATTGCGCCTCGGTCGTGTTCCAGGAGTGCCCGTAAGTTGCCGTCAATATCTATTGAACATATAATATACCCATCCAACCCGCTAGGTGGAGTGGGCAGAAATCAATGCTGCTTGGGGACAAGCTCTGCTATTACTGTACACTGTTGCCCGGAAACTGGATTACACATTCATCAAGTATGACTCTTAGACTTATATGCCGCATGAACATACTAACTACTAAAGTGTAGTTATCGTCTTGTCCCAATGGGCTCTTTCTCCCGGATAGAAAAGACAACAGGGGACAAGGCGACATATGAACTCTATGGTTCAGGAGACTTACACCTCGGACGCTTGCTACACAATCGGCGATTTGACTTTGCCATGGTGTCCTTCCTTGACTGTCTCAAGCACCTCGTCGACCATATTAAACTGCAAGACCCAACAGCCGAGTTTCCTCATCAGTGAGTGTCGCATTCGACTTCACCGGGTATGCTGATTCCATTAATTACCATGTTCAGGATTGTGAAAGACAAGATTGGTGACGTCTCTGTGAAACTCCAATTCAACCAAGAAGAAGCTTGGACTCGAGCGCTCCGCCACGTTCTTCTTGCGCTCAAAATCTGTCTCAAGTGGGCTACCAATGGAGTGAATGGCTGAGTTTGGTATAAGTATACAAGGTTCAAATAAGTTAACATATATTTGATGAGATGATATTTATAATGATGCTTGCAAACACTGATCAGAGCTGAGTGAGGCTATGACGTGATTTGTAGCCTGGATGGCACAAGCCCGCAAGGCGTTGTTCTAGGCGAAGTCGAAGCCTTGAGAACTTGGGGCAGAACTGTTCGATTGCTGACTCACTCGCAACAGTCTTCTTATTGGGCCGGACCGAAACTCCACGTGAATAACAACATAGGGGAGCACGAACATTACAAAGCCGTAGTGAGTGCATTATATAACTTACGTCGCGATATCTTTCCTGGCCACGACTCTATCTCCCGATCTCCTCTCTGCACCGGTCCCGGATCAAAGACCAGCACTTTACCTATGGGTCTGCTCTACCTTGGAACATCTCTTACATGGGCCGAGGCCAAAAAATATGCCGCCCATGTACGTCATCATGGCATTACCCAGTTTTTGCACATCTGGGATCGCCTCAAAGATAGGACTGGGGACGAGCTCCTGTGGGGTGATGAAGTGCGTATCTAGGCCAGACGGTGGTTGACGCGAGCTGATAGCCCAAGGTCGAATATTTAGTTATATCCCTGGATGATAAGGAGAAGAATGCCAAACTCTCCCTACGTCAAACGGAGATCTTGGCCAAGCTAAACGCTATCGTCGATGACATTTGCGCCGATTGCCCCGAGAAGTGAGTTTGAAATGCTTCCCACTCATTCACACCATTCCAATCGCTTTAGTGTATCGGTTCCAAAATTTCATCCGGAGTATGGTCGTTACATGCTAGAATCGACCCCAGGCTCCCCATACACAGGCTCTATTAGCGATCTGTTGTCAGTCGAAGGCAACATGCGCTACCGGTTGGTTATTCAATCCGGAATGAAAAGGAACCATTTGAACTCTCATTCAGGCGAACTCTTGCTCGCAAGCATCTTAAAGCAAACGAGATCCCCTTAACGTTCACCTCCTTTCCTCGTCTCGGCGCTCCCGGTCAGTTTACAGAACCCGGTTTCGATCCAAACCATGCCACTTCAAGCCATAGTCTCTTTTTGCCCGAAGAGATTACTAATCCTCATGCGCGCTTCCCGTACGCCAAGTCATTGATATGCGTCGCTCTAAGTATGACCGAATTAATCTCCATGATAGAACTTTGACTGCGAACATCCGAACACGCCGTGGCTCCAAAGTTGCTATCAATCTACCAATTTTTTTCGACGAGAAAACACCTCGTCCATTCATAGACCCTACAATCCCCTGGGATCGTGATATCTATCCCGAAGACTCTGGTGCGTTTAGTGTGTGATATTCGGTTATGATCCTCAGCTTGACTCGAATCCTGCAGAGGCCAAGAGTGGTGCGGCCCTTCCAGATCATGTATATATGGATGCGATGGGTTTTGGAATGGGCTGTTGCTGTCTTCAACTAACTTTCCAAGCATGCAATGTGGCCGATGCTCGTCGGTTGTATGATGGATTAATTCCTATCGGCCCTATTCTTGTACGTCGCACCAGAATTTCCCTAAGTCCCACTTTAAGCGTGGTACAGCTAGCTTTGACTGCTGCAAGCCCTGCATGGAGAGGTTATCTTGCGGATGTTGATTGCCGCTGGAACGTAGTTGCTGGAAGCGTTGATGATCGCACAGATGAAGAACGAGGGCTCAAGGTTAGTTTCTCGCGTAGCCATTTCTACTCCTATGCTCAAAATTTTTGGTTTCCCAGGAGTTGAAGAATGACCGGTTCAGGATACCCAAATCACGTTACGACAGTGTCGATTTATATCTTTCGACGGAGTGGACTAATCGGCCTGAGTATAATGATACCGACGTTCCTTACGACCCGGAAATTTATGAGCGGTTGCGCAAGCATGGTATGACGTTTTAATCTCTGCATCTCATTTATCTTATAAACTGGGACAAGGTCTGGATGCCCTGTTATCAAAACATATGGCTCATCTCTTTATTCGTGACCCGCTGGTTATATTTTCTGAAACGATTGATCAGGATGATGCTACCAGCAGTGATCATTTCGAGGTAAAAAGTCACCATGCTTTCTCTGTGTTTATGTTGACTCTTGTCTAGAACCTTCAATCAACAAACTGGCAAACACTGCGATTCAAACCACCCCCACCGAATTCATCAATTGGTTGGCGAGTCGAATTTCGGAGCATGGAGGTCCAGATAACGGATTTCGAAAACGCAGCTTTTGCTGTTTTCGTCGTCTTGCTCTCCCGTGCTATCCTTTACTTCAATCTGAACTTTTATATACCTATCTCAAAGGTATGGTATCTCTCCCTTGCTTTGGAACATCCTTATTCATATCGCAAAACTCCACAGGTTGACCAGAATATGCAAACGGCTCAGAAGAGAGATGCCGCTCGTTCGGAGAAATTTTATTTCCGTAAGGATGTTTATCCTCATGATGGTAGTCCAGGCAGTAGTGCTGCCTCCATCTCTTCTGGTCAGTTTTCCCCGCCCAAGAACTCTGGACACAAACAAAAAAAGTTGGGTAACTGTTTCACACCCCCGGGACCCCCTGTCAATGGAGAGCTCCAAATACCGGTAGAGGATGAATATGAATTAATGACTATGGATGGAATTATTAACGGCAAAGTATGTCCAAACGGTGGTAGTCCCACATCTCGATTTGATCGGCTTTGTTCAACAGGGAGATAGCTTCCCGGGTCTCCTTCGCCTGATTTCGGCATACCTCGATACCCTAGATATGGATGCCGAAGCTGCGGCTAGAATTGAGCTATATCTGGACCTCATTAGAAGTCGAGCCAATGGTATAGATTCTCGTTGTACATTTCCTCGCCTTCGCCCTCATTCATAGTAATTAGGTTCTCTGGACACTACCGCTACATGGATTCGTAACTTTATACGCTCGCATCCTGCGTATAAATTTGATTCAGTGATTTCACAAGAAATCAATTATGATCTGCTTTTGGCGGTGGACGAGATGTGGGTGATTCCTTGTTTCAATCTAAATATCATCAATCTGACAGGTTACATACAGCGAACGTGGGGTGCGACAAGAGAAGAGCCTTATCCCGGAACATTACACCGGGGGAATCAAGGACGGGGGCTCTATCGGCCTCTGATAGCTTTTTTTGCTCAGTAATCATATCCTTGTCTGCCAGTATATTATTAGTAGTTTTTCGAATCGCCTGTAATAGAGGTGCGGTTCCCTAGTCCCCCATATACCACCTATGCGCTCAGTCTCAAATCGACATCAAATTCCACCTTACCACTTCGATCCTCGTGGGCAAGGGTAGTTCTCAACGCCGAATTGCAGCTAGTGTCAATGTTAAGATTCTTCCCCTAGACCGATACCCCCGTAAGGCCTTTAATGCTGACTGTTCTGTCTATGATGCCATCGGCAAAAAAAAAATATCACCTTGCACTTAAATGACCTTGGAGTTGGGCAAATTATCGGGCGACCGTGCATTGAAAAGCTCCAGCTTGCCCATGATGTAGATATTCACATGTCGAAGTTACTTGTGACTAACTTGCTCGGCTTCTCTTGCACCTTTTTCCACACAAGCTTTTTCTTTCTTTCCCAATACTCGCTATGTACATTAAGGATGGTGGCAAATAGTGTGCTTTCCCATTAGTTACGCGCTGTGTCAGCAACTCTTTAACGGGAGTCATTGGTTGCAGAAATTCTTGAACTCTGAGCTCCTCTACTCTACTCAAAAGACCCAGTCGCAGCCAAAACGAGGATCCGTCAGATGATTCCAGTGGTACAATATTAATTTACAAATTCAGCAATAAGTGTAATTTACATAGGGTGTCCTGCAAGCCGTGGGAAGATTCCGCTAAACACCGCAAACGCGACTCCGTAAACACACGCGTTGCGACCCAAATCCTTCAAAATGTCTTCTTTGCGTCTACTCGCCTCTGCTGCACGCCGAGCAACAACCCATGTTGCGTATACAAGGCGTGGCTACGCGGAGATAAGTGACAAACTCAAGTTGTCATTGGCACTTCCCCACAAGGTTCGAATCGACTCGTTATTCGTGTCAAACATGGGATTATTGACGTTGTATAGGCCATCTTTAGCTCTCAAGATGTTGTCCAGGTGAACATTCCTGCAGAGTCCGGTGATATGGGTATCTTGTCGAGTCACGTTCCTTCAATCGAGCCTTTGCGTCCGGGAGTCGTGGAGGTTGTTGAGGATTCAGGTAGTCAGAAGTGGTTCGGTGCGTCTAATATTGTCATACCACAGTGTCATGCTAATCCGGTTGTCTAGTTTCCGGTGGATTTGCCACTGTACATCCCAACAACAGGCTTACTATCAACGTAGTTGAGGCTGCTCCTCTGGAGGACTTTTCCATCGAGGTGGGCTGGCGGAGGACACTTCTACTCAAAAACATGCGCTGATAATTTGTCTCCTTGCAGGCTATCCGTGCAAACCTTCAGGAAGCCAACAAGGTGGCTGCTGGCAGTGGATCGGAAGCAGACAAGATGGAGGCACAGATAGAAGCCGAGGTGTATGAGGCATTGCAACATGCTCTTGCAAAATAATCATTACCATTTCTTATTAGAGTGTCCTGGAGGTTTTGCAGTTCTGCCACACATGCATATTACACCGTCATAACAACCAATTTCCGAGGAGTGGAGCTTGGAATGGAAATGTGTACACTGAGAAGATATAAGACCGATCAAACCAACCTTTAAGGTTTATGGTGCCGCTTTCTGCTCAACATGGCCTAAGTACTTTTGATTCACCCAAATCCCACCCTACTCTATCCGCCGCCAGACATGGAGTCTGCATACTTGCAAAGTCTCCCTTCACTCAGACATATTGCGTCGTGGGACGATAAAATTCTGCTAAGCCAGGATCCTCTCCAAGGTATATTCGCCAGCTGGAAGAACCTTCTTGCTGCTACCAAACAGACTCGCAGCGCTAGAGAAAGCAGATTGGACGGCCTGAAAGCCCGGCTGCACGAAGAACTATTGACCAAAGGAATCAAGGTATTTCACCGCGGCACTATATGCTCTCCTCTTCCTGACACAAAAACCAGTCAGAGCTTCATTACTGGGTGAATTTGGCCTTCAATGCTTCTCCCACACCTGTGAAAGAAAAAGAGAAAACACTCCGAGTCGAAAAACGAGACTTGCGTCTCTTCATTGACATTCAATGGGCTCTTTTCGACAACGATCCTGATTTGCTTAAAATGCTTACGAGGGAGATCAGTCAACGGGGCGGTCAATATGTATCTTTCACCAAACCCAAGTCTGCGGCTTCTCCGAAAACACCGACTAGGGCTATTCAAAAAAGGAAGTCACCCGCTGTGCAACGCAAGAAAGCTCACAAAAGACCCGATATCGTCTCTGTAAGTAGGCCGATGACGCGTAGTAGATCGGATCTTCGGTGTGCAGGAGTGCCAGATAAAGCTACTCATCACGATGACATCGCTGAAGCATCCAAGCGCCAATCACCCAGGAATGCTACTCAAGCTATGCGTGAGAAGGATCAAGGGCTGGTGAGGAAGTCTCTCGTGCGCGTGACGAGGGTATCCGGATCCAAGAGGCGCAAAATGGGCATGTCTTCTTCACCGTCTTTGTCAGCAAGGAGTGTCGCAGGACGACATCGAGCGAAAACAGGCGGCGCGCTTCGTTCCAAAAAGAGACAGTTGAAGAACCAAAAATGCAGGAGATCGTCGTCACAGCCAATGAAGGGTACTCCTACGTTTTCGTCAACGCAGGCGCCTAATGGAGATATAATTCGGGAAGACTGCGAAACAACTTGTGAACCTTTGGATAACGACTATGCAGTCTCGAGTCGTCAAGAGGAGATACCTCCTTTGCCTTTGCCTCCACCTCATCTTGATACTTTAATCCGTCTGGATGGTTCTTCTGGAGGTCCTCTGCCTGTCACCCCACTCATATATGAAATCCAGAATTCAGTTGAGGTTAAACAACTTACATCGTCACCCTTGCTCCCTGCTGAGAACATCACGCACAAATGGCTGCAAGAGGCTGATGATTATTCGATTGATGTCGAGATTGACAAACCGCATACGGACTCGCAAGCCTCTCTACCAATCAATTGTTTGCCGACCGTAAAGCCTCCCCTACCAGGCAATCCCCCAATCTGGGCCCAGGTAATCTTCATACACATCCTAGTCATGTATATCTATTCAATATTGACATACTTCTAGTCGCGGCAAGAAGTTTGCGAGTCTTTCGACTGGTTTAGAAGTTATCAAGGTGGTGTATATCATTCTCGGAACGTAGCCAGAGGCTATCTTCTCAGTGCATTTGCAGCCAGGTCTGTCGTCAACTAATGTTCGGACGAATCGGTACTGACAGTTGATCACAGTCGAGACATCTTCACTCATGGAGGCAGGCTGATCATCTCTCACGGGTAAGAATCATTCTCTAGCTCCACCTTTTCATTGCTTTATGAAGTCTTAGGGGTGGTAAAGCGCAAAGCGTCCGCACGCGTCAAGGACAACATATTCCGCAAGAGGCTGCTGATCAACTTGCGCAAGACAAATCTGTTCGTGCATTACTCGAGAACTATCGAACTCACCAGCCCATCGTACTCCTCATCGATGATAAATACGTCCAATTCCCATATGACCTTGGCAGTAAGGACATAACATATGCCGTTCTGGGATTCTATACCATTGTGCACGCATGGGGTACGTGTTCTGTCATATTCTGTCGCCTCTGATGTTGATTGTCCTTCCAGCCGAATATCAACCTGCGGAAAATGAGCGCGGTCGTGTTGTCAGGTATAAATTTGCGTTTCAGTGGTGTGAAACACAAGTGAGAAATCCTTCAGGTCATTCCACAATCACATCCAAAACTGAAATCTTTGAATAGGGTGAACCGTGGTGGTTGAAATTTGATTTCTCTGGTACAGTCTTGTAGAGCAACAACTTGAAGGTCAAGTTGATTCTGATACTCTTCTTTCATTTTCTCGCGGGCGCAGGTTCATCTGGAGGGGATGATTTGACAAGGAAACTTGATAATGGGTTGGAATATGTTGAACAAAGGTGACTCAATCTGTCGATTGTAGATATGCATTGACCGCCTTCACCTGCAGTTTTGCGCCTTTTGAGCACATCGAAGCAATTTCGATGCGGTGTCTTATGTGTCAGGTATCTTCGGCCCAAATCTACCATGAATCGTGGACTTGCCTGAACCCAGATTGTCCGAGATTCTGGCTTGATATGAATGACAGGCTGTTGAGTGATGAACTTGAATACAATTCTCGATTTACGCAGCTGGCTCCAGCAAGCGCATTAGCCATTCCTGCAGAAAAACTCGAACCGTGCCTACCTGGTCCAACGTCTCCAGGCCTCACAACGGATTATGCGTACACACGAGGATGGCACTGCAAAGACTGCGGGAGATTGTCGTGCAGGTTGATTTTATTCACTATGTTCATCCACAATGATGCCTCCGCTAATTTTGATGTTGCTTCTAGGTACAAGTGGGAATACTGGGAATGTATGCATTGCAAGGTAATCATTCGTGTCGAGTGATCAACGAAACTTACTAAACCGGATACGAAGGCGGTGTTACCCGTCGCTCAAAGAGTGCGCATTGCAACAGAATTCATATTTTTTGCACCTCCAGTATCATTCAAAGATTCTTCCATTGCGAATGACTCCGGTAAGTAACATATTCATACATTTACTTAATGGGCCTTTCTCAAGTCCTTCAGGCATAGAGCAGCAGGTGTTCAGAATCTTCGAACTACAGCCTTTTGATGGTAGTTTCGGACAGTGTTTCACGTACAGACTGCCAGAGGGACGGTATGTAGACGTGACATGACCCTATTCAACTCTAAACTTCCAATAGTGGCTTCATCCACCATATCAAAACGAGCAACCCTTTCTGGAACAAGGAAGCAGATGAGATTTTCGAAGAGTACCAAGAACAAGCTTCTACGGGAGCACTACCTTTCAGACGATGGCCTCTGAGAGCTGTAAGTGGCTTATGTTAGCCTCGAACAATATTACTGTACTATTACTAATTATTCTATAGCACAAATGTAATTATCTGCGTTATCGTAGTTCTAAGATTATTAAGACTTGTCTTAGGTCGTGGGGCGTTGTTGACCAACTATTTCTCTCAGAATGGTTAGTGTTCCACTTACCTTCCTTCAGCGGTTAGGCCTGACTTCCATGTCAAGCGGGTGTACCTTATCAGGTGTGTGCCAACCATAACCAATTGTATCCTTACTAACGGCAGTAGTATGTGGGCGGAACTGAGAACACACTTCCGTTCGATAAAGTACCGAACGCGGTTGTGAGAGCTCGCGATCTCATCCAAACTCGAGTCAAACAAGCGCTTGGTAGAGACGAAACTTTTAATGAAGTACTTAGGTGATGCACCCGCACGATACGTAATGTAATGCTGTGACTGACGGATCGTTGACCAGTGCTGCATATATGGAACGACAAAAAATGGCTGTATGCATTGATTCCGTGTTCCTATAATTGCGCCATTGACCTCTACACAGTTCCACACAGACGACGAAATCGGTCTAGGTCCTTTTGTTTCCGGTTTATCTTTTGGTTCTCCAGCGCTGATGCATTTCCGGCTGTTGGCAAGGCATTGCCCGGAGGGAGTTCCTCGGAGTATCGCCATCACACTCGTTCTCCGCCACGTAAGTATTTCTCAACCATAATATCGCATATACTCAGTCTAAATATCTGGAAGGGTGATGTACTTGCGATGGACGGGGCAGGGGTGCAGCAATTTTACGAGTCAGTTCCCGAACAGATTTCGTCCTAACTAAACTAATGGGTGTGACCAGACATACAGTTGTGCCGACCAATTTCCGTATCGCTGCAACGGCGCGCCACATAAACACTAAACATCCCAAACGTGAAAAGCTCTAGTAGACCATTCAACTGCAATATACTATATATAATCTTATCAACCAACCAACTACGATCTCTTGCTAAATCTATGTTGGCACCCGCTAGCGAGGGTATGGCAACGGACGACGCGGGTACCCGCCATGTGTCTGAAACTGTGCTTGCTGAGAGAGTGGCCGATAAGTCTGTCGAGCTGCGGTCACAGTCAACGGAGCGTGCTATGAAGATCACATTAGCGGACGTAATGCTCTAAGAGATGTTGAGTGCTTACAGCCCCTATCGTTTGTTTCTGATTCGCATGGAATGCGTGTAGATGTGCAATCTTGGTCTCAACAGCTCGTTTGTCGGATTCTAAACGACCGAGTTCTTGTGCCACAGTCGCTACTTCGCGTGCCAATTCTTTCTTGAATTGATCTACTTGAGCTGCATAGGGGTTTATCCGACGATTCTTCAATATCTGGAGACTCTCTGCTCACCTTGAACATTGATGGCAGTAGCTTCCTTCATGGCTTCGACAAATCTCAGTCGTTCTCCCTTTATTTCTCCGGAAACCTCTGAAATTTTATGAATATCTATCATATATGTGCAAATCTCATACTGACGGGCAGTAAAAGCGCGTAAGAAATTCTCCTGCTCTTGGCGTTGACATTCCATGAATTGGGCAAGTGCTTGCACATCTATGTGAGGTACGAATCAACCAGCTGCAGCCGACAACAAGTGTTACTCACTCGTCTGGTTTTGTGGGCTTTGGTTGATAGCTTCGACGATCTTTTCCACGGAATTCTGGAGTGTAAATGCATCATCGCGGTTTCTCAACTCCGATAACGCGGCGTATATATCATTGAGGATGCTTTCATGGTTAGGTCCCAGATTCTTGCACAAGTATTCAACGTTAGTGGCCATTCCTTTAATTTGCGATGTTCCGTGTCTGACAAAGTTTTCCAACCACTTCACCACGATCGTCAGATACACGGATTTTGTTATGAATAACGCTCACTGAGTTCAGCTCATTGAGGTAGCGGACGCTGTCCGCATGTTGCTGAACTAATAAAACTCGATGTTCATCGTCTTTTTCCACTAGTCCAGCGATCCTTGACAACTGGGTACAGCCAGAACGTCAGTTCCATGCCTTTCATTAGCAAATGCATGCTTGCCTCTTCAGCAACAAGCGGGTAACTACTCGAGCCTGAAGTCGCGATTCGTTCCCGAAGCGGCGTCAGTTGAGCCGATAGGGCGTCGATCATTGTATTTTTGAAGGTATCCATATCTGTTGCGGAAATCTTTGTTGGACCTGCTTGTTGGTGTAAAGAAGCAAATGGTGGCGATTGTGGCGGAATGGCCAATCCAGCGCTTGTCACTTTCGTGAGTTGGCCCATCAGAGTATCCATCTTGCCTGCTAATTCGGAACGAGTCGCCTCCAACATTTCTCTAGTGCGCTCACAGGTCTCCAATTTATCATCTCCTTCTGACTTTCGGCGAGGTTCCCTTGAAGGTGAAGGAAGAGATTCGAATTTTCGAACGAGCTCTTCAACTGTGCGCTTTGTCGATCTAGAGCGACCGTCGATACTTTCCAGCATCTGGTGCAAAGTAGGCTGGCCCGACTCTCCTCCAAGTACGTTCTTTATAGTGGTTATATCGGCAGATAACGGTTTTACGGTTTCTTCTAATCGAGAAGCGAGGTGTTGGCCATTTTTTGTTGAAGGTTCGGCTTCACCGTTGACATACGGAAGGTCGGAACAAATTCTATCGCTATGCTCGAGAGGAGGCCTTGCACCTGCTATCCGTTCTCTACTTTCGGAACCGGCGTCATTTAGTTGCAAATCTCTAAAGAATTCACTTTCTCTCAGGTGCCCAAATGGCGCGCGTTCCCTAACGATGCCATCATTAGGGTCATCTGAAGTCAAGACACTCAAAAATCCACTTCTTCCCGTCCCTGTTGTGCTGGCCGGTGAGGTAGGTAGCATCATTCTATCAATCTGAGTGTTGAGGCTAGTCGGAGTCTCTTGCCCTCGTTCCTTTTGAATTTCAGCTAACCGAGTTTTCACCATGGAACGCCGTCCAAGATTTGCTATAGAGGGACTTATAGGTAGGCCACTTGCGCGGGTTGGTGATGGTAGTGAGACAAGTGAATATATGCTAGGTGAAGGTGTACCTGCAGAATCGATTCGTGGCATGACATCAACTTGGGATACCAGCGAGTTGGGAGGTATTGATAAGGGGGGCAACGATTTATGACTTTTAGGAGGCAAAGGAGGAAGAGATTGCTCTCTTTTTGTTGCAGACCAGAAAGCATCTTTCTCGATGGCCCGTGGTGGTATAGAGTCTTTAGCTCTGTTTACCAGTTGGGCCATCCCTAGAGGTATGTTTGAATCCACATTCTGCATCCGTACTTGCTGAGAGTTGGAGACTCCTACTGTAGATTGTTCGGTGGGCAGAATGGAATCCCTTATCATGTTTAGTACCCCCGCTCTGGATTGGTTCGAAAGTTTCTTACCAAAGCGCGCTTATCCAAGCTGCTCTCTCTCCAAGATTGCCTACCGCAAACTTCTCTGATTCTCGCCCTTGTAGAACGATTTCGAATACCCTGGGTTCACGAGTTTCATCCAGTTTGGACAACATCGCACGTTCTTCCTTTTCTAATTCTGCATTCGCAAGAGGGCGTACGTCAATGCATCGACCGAGGTCGATTTCCACGATGTTGGGATGGGTGGTGGGATGGTTAGGCCAGGTAAGAATCAATTTCCGAGAGTTGAGAACGCCGGTACATGAGATCCACGCTACCAGAGACTGCGGATCTCCAAGAAGCTGAGTCGAGGCAAGGTGCCACATGGGACCAGACCTCTCAACCTTGCCTGGGTCGTTCGCAACCGTGTTTGCGGTCGCGATACCTGGGTGCTGAAGTATCTCGTTCAGCTTATTTTCAAGAGCTTTCTCCGGCACCAGAGGAGGGCCTATTAGATCCGTGGTGATCATATCGCTTTTGGATACACGTCTCGTAGAAGCAACGGCTTCGCCTGATTTTGTGGTGCCCTTCTTCAACGCCGACAGGAGGCTACGAATGCTTTGTCGGAGGGGAGACCTGCTTTTACTCTTCTTGCTCCCTGTATCCTGAACCCCATCCCTTCCAACGACTATCGAAGTTTCCCAACGATCATGATCCTGTGGGCTCCTGGCCCTCTTCAAATTATCTTTTGGCGGTGGTGGCGTACACATTCTCTCGTATTTGTCAAGGAGAGCGCGTGCTGCTGAACAGTTCACAACATTTGTATATATCTCTCCTCGAGAAGGGTAACCGGCCTCTGAACTCGTTTTCTTTTGACTTGGAAGGCTGACAGTACCGGCACTTGCACTAGTGGAGAATCCTCCATACTGTGCGGGGTTAACATTCTCGGCTATACTGCGAGGACCTCTCATGATCGCAAGTACCTCAAGTTTGCTCACGAATATGCAGATATGCGAGGAAGTTGGATGATTGCCGCAATAAGCTCAAAGAGAACATTATGTAGTATTGGATTTCAGACCGCAACGCATAGGAGAAAAAAAAAAAGAAATGCTCCCTGCCAGGATCGAACTGGCGATCTCCGGATTGGATGATCAACATGATCACTCATAGCGATATGAGACCGGCGCTCTAACCAGCTGAGCCAAGGAAGCACCTGGGATAGAAGAGCGCATAATAAATTATTATTTGTGGATGCATGCTAAAATTCGGATTCTGATGCTTTACTCAATCACTTGAAAGATGGGGTGTATTCTTAAAAGCTCTCATCAACAAATAAACCATATAGTAATGTCGTATGTCTACAAATCCTCGTCTCAAATCCAACAGGGTATACACGATCCTTCAAGCCATAGAGTAGAGTGTTTATTCATGACCATTCGAAGTGGTTTCGTCGTCGTTGGGAACTTCCTGATCAGGTGATTCGAGCTTTGCAGTCGGCGGATTGCCCGAAGACGAAAAGTCTGCATTGTGAAATTGGCGGCGGAGTGGTTGGGCCGGTAGGTGATTCGATGTACCAGCTGGACTACTATTCTGTATCGCTTGGGTCAAATCTTTGATTCCGGCAGGGGGGGACGGGGCTTGTCGACGAATATGGGCAGCGCGAGACCCGGAGGCAAGGACCATTAGAGCGGCGGGAACGAGGATGTGAAGACGCATGGCAGTAACGAGTTTCAAGCGTGGTGTCAAAAGTAGCTGGCGTAGTAATTATGGGTGGTGATAGAGGCTGGCGAGGAAGACATAGTTTGGGGGAAGGCTTTATATAGGGTAAGGATGATGATGTCATGAAGCCTCGTCCAGATGGAGATATGTCTTCCGCCCATGCCAGGCTTCTTTATTATTTGGCCTTCTTCATTTTGTGGCCTTCTTTATTTGTTAACCCCACTTATGAGGTTCCACCACGAGACTCCCCATTTATAATTTATCATAAATCTTAGTCGGTATTGTCTCTACAGGGCCAAAGAAGCAAATGTATGCGTCGAATTCGTAAGTCTTTATAGACTTTGTCAATTTCACATGCAGGACCCGACGTTTGTTGGGTTGCTGAAGCCCCACGCAGCCTAACAGAAACTCGAACCAGAGCCAGAAACTTCCACCTCAAAACGAGACCATCATGCTGGAAATTCCGCCGTAGAACCGTACGAAGTACGTGCGGACCTCTTTTCGGGGAAATAGACTTAACATGGCAAAACGAAAATAGTACTTTGACTAGCTGAGTCGGACGATAGTTGGGGCCCTCCTATAGTTTGCGAGCCGTTTATTGATGCACGAAGACTTGGTCCTAGGAAGATGCGAAATTCGACTGGATTCTTAACATGGAGTTGATTCAGTCGATCATGATACGAAGTCGACGACATGCTTCAATCCTAGGAAGCCAGGGCAAGTGCCCAAAGCCGTCGCCAAATTATTCTTGTTCAAAGTGTCAAGTAGAAATTCAGTGCTACAGTGGCGTTAGTCGGTTTCCCTTGCTGCTAAACTCTGCCAGTGCAAGGTCGCGGTTTAGAAATCGTCCGTAATATTCAAGAGAGGATGAAAATTTTACAGCATGATCGGCTGCTGGAATGCCCGTAAAGGGTTACTAGGCGCGTCATCCGGGGGGAAAGGAAAATGCCCGCTTGTATGCCCCACGTCCAAGGAGCTCCTTCTCTGACGAATCGGCAATGAACGCTATGCTTGGCCGGAGTTTGTTTCCGGGGGAAAGGCAACAGAGAAGCAAGGGAGGAACTGAAGTCTGTATTCAGTTTGTACGCCTTGTCCATTCGACAGTGAATAAAATTTGACCGTCGATCGCGAGGCGTTCATAGCGACGAATGTAAACACAAGAGTGCTAATGTCTGCTCATATCAAGATTATTGCTTATGTTCAGCTTCCTCCGATGAGGAGAACGTTACAACCGGCAGTTCACTAACGAGCATACATTTGGAGCCTGCTTCAGCATTATCTGCGCTGGGAGCGCAAACATAGAAACGCGCGCGGAAGCTTGACATCGTTGCGGATGCCGTTGTAATTCCGCTGTTTAAGGCGTCCTTGTAATCTCCTTTTCTACATACAACTCCATTCCTTGCGCTCATTGTTTTTTATCGTGTTAATTTGTACTAGGAGCTACAAGTGAAATGACGGTACCAAGCTGATCAAGATCTGCAATATTAATATACAAATGCGTGCCGATGCGAGTTCCGAGATATGTGAACCGCGAGGACAAATGTTAGTAAAACATCAATTATAACGTGATAGTTATTCGGTAAGAAATGAGCCCAAGAAACGTCTAAAAACTCTTGAATGAAAAGGGATAGCATCATGAAGTAAAGAAAATGTACGACTTCAACCCATGCCATTGACATTAAACCGCGACCCCTCCCTCAAAGGGGTTCGTTGGTATGCTCTTGCGTGTCATGATTGGCTTATCGATTTTCACTTTATGAACATCGTCAAAAGGTGAAAGGACCCTGCTCGGCTGACGAGTAAAGGGTCGATTAGAAGCAGTGAGTAACCTCCCCACGCTATCCGCTACATCCGCAATTCCGTTTTCTTTATCAACGCCAGCGACATTGTTACCCCGGCTCACGGCAGGAAAACTGACTGACCGGCGATGGTTTGGAACAGTCTGAATGGGAAGGGCGGAGGAGGCCACTGGTTCTTGATGTTTCCTCGAGTTAGATGATGAAACAGGAACCCTCGAGTAACCACTATCATAGCCATAGTGGAGTGGGATTGGATTCAACGGCTGTTGAAGTCCTGCAGGTGGTTGAGCAGCAAAGTTACCGTGGGCGTTGAGTGGTGAACCAGGCTCAGAGGATACGCCACCGACATTTCTTGCACGCCTCGGTTGAAGGGGTCGAGGTGGGGAAATAACAAAGCGGTTAGGCGGAGGAGACTTGTGTGAAGTCGGAGACAGCGTAGCTGAAGGAAGCGCAGCAGAAGCCTTTGATGGAGTCATGAGACCAGCCCAGGATGGCTCCGACTCATTATCAGGAGACCAATGCGATCTAGGTTCGTTGTTTACGAACACGGGTGGTTCATTAACGCTCCTCGATACATCATTAAAATCATAGCTTGTTGACTGTAGTTGCGGTACGCCAATGTTACGATCCGTCTCAGTGACGTCTTGTGAGTCCTTTTTATGGAGAAGAGATGTCACCCTTGTGAACCAGGGAGTATGTCTCTTCTCCTCGTTTGGGATAAACACTGGTGGCGGTTTACGATGGACTAGTTTCTCCTTCGCAGTAGCCATGAAACCCTTCCTCTGTTCTATGTTATTCTTGGGTAAATTCTCGCCGAGATGACTGTCCCAGCTCTTCTCTGGGTCACCAATCGACTCAGAGGGAGAAACAGCTGGGTTCATAACGGTCCAAGATGAAGGTGGATTGTGGCCTTGATGTGGTGAAGTGGTATCTCTGAAGGGGGCAACCAAACCCGCGCCGTCGAAGTCCTGATCTCTTCTTCCCGCCCATCTCTTCTTCTTTCTGTTCTCCATAAACCGACGGCCGTAAGCGTGCCAGAAGACAACCGCAAGACCCATAAGAACGACGACACCCCACAACCCAAGAAAGATGATGAACATGATACGTTCCTTCCTTAAGCTGTCCGCATACGAATTGACCAGTCTGCCAATGAGACCCTGATCATCATCAGCTCCTCCGCCAATAGCAGCCGCCGCAATTGGTTGAACAGTCTCATCAACTGTGGCTTGAGATAACATAAGGACCGAATCATTCATCCTTGGCATATCAACTTTGAGGTTGTCATGGAGGAACGTCAACATGTTCTCAACTGCGTCGATCTTACTTCCAATAAAACAGCGAACGAATTCCTGGGCAGGCGATTCCAGGATAGTGTCACCAAAGACAGAATTGACGGCATTCTCCACGTCGGAGTAGAACTGATTGAGAGTAGTATTCAGACCTGTCGTAGTCTGATTAACCCATCCAAATAACCCATCATTGAGAGTTTTCTGAACCGCATCTACACGGGAGTTGACATCATTGGCATATGCAGCAGACTGATTGCGCATATTATCATTGATAGACGTTGCAATGGTATTGCTGAAATCGGAAACGGTGGAGGCGGCACGATCTTGATACTTGGCAACTAAAGGACCCATTGCCAACAGCTGCAATTCCACGCATAGAAGTCCAAAAAAACCGATCAGGAAAACGGCAACTGCAGGCGGGTGGAAAATGTAGTTGAGGAACCACTGCAGATGAGTATGCTGCGAAGGGCTAAGTCGCAACAACTGTGAGAGGCGGTTTGTAATCCGGGTGACGAGAGGATGGGCGGAACTTGCTTGGAGCATGAGGAGGTTGTGATCCGTCAGTGTCAACTGGGGAACGCCTTGAGCCGTCTTATGATGGTACATAGTCGGGTCTGTAAGCCAGGCTTGGCGAGTGTACTCGAGATGGGCCTTCATACAACGCCACTTGTACCAGGTTAAAAGGCAGTTAAGGCCGATCAGGACCAAAGCAAGAACGATGAGGATGATAATCCCAATCTTAGCTGTCTTGATCAGATCATCGCCTATATCATCCACAACGGACAAGTCCACGTCATTGCAGAAGGAAAGACGATTTTGCGCAGGTATTGGCATGACGGAGGAGTCGAAGGAGATTTCCGCAAAAGTGTCATTGATCTCTTTTTTGAGGAGCTCGAAAGGTGTATCGATGCTAGTTGAGCATATGAGTGTGAGTACAAGTCAGAAAGAGACGCGATTGACACCACGTACATGGATTCAATTCCTTCCTTCAGCTGTGAAACTGAGGGCAAGCTGTTATTCAGATTATTTAGGGAATCTTGGATGGAGGTTGGTAGTTGGAGATTCGTCAGGCCATCGAGATTGGGAACATTAATCTGAGGGGCTTGAATGTCGCTAAAGGGGTTGACTTTGTTGACTCCATCGACAAAGTTTTTGATAACGCTGTTTGCGGATTGAATATCGCTCTCAATGCTTGATTTAAGGCCGTTTGCGGTTGACTTTAAAAGGTTGTCCACCTAAAAGACAAAAAGAATTGGAATAATAGCGCGGAGTCAAAATTTAAAGACTCACTTCCTGCACTGCACCAAGGATGATAGAAAGACCTCCGCGGACGACCAATTCCAAGAAACACAATAAGGTGGATCGATAAAGATCAACAATGAAGTTTATAATAGCCTCCATGACAGTCAAAGACGTGGTCAAAACATATCTCACGCCATTCAAGGAACCATTGACAGCATCCACGAATTGCTCGTTCGTTGCGATTGCCATGATTCTAGGCATGCTTGCAGCAGAGGTAGCAGCATGTTCGGCCGCTTGACAGCTTGACAATATATCTCCTTTGGCATTTGCAACAGCATCTTGGGAAGCAGCGAGAGAGAGTTGAAGTCTGAAGGCAACGAATATTAACGACAAAATAGGGTACGCAAGCCAAGTAAGCGAAAGAAGATGAGGGAGTTGAAGATAAGGCGTGAGAGTCGTAGTCGTGTACGAGGTGTCGTAAGTCGGAGGAGGGGAAATCCAAGGAGCGGGAGGGTTGGACATGCCAGCGTCGGAAAAAGGTCGACCAGCGACGGGTATAAGGGAAGAAATAAAGTGAGGAAGGCAGCATAGTGCCATCCTTTTACCTCTTTCTCCATTGTTCAAAGCCTATTGTAAAGTCAAACTTTGTTTTCCCTCTTTCGGACAATATGTTGCCCTCGACGCTTGTTACGAAATAATAATAACCCGTGGGAAACATGAGAGTCTGGTGTTTCGTCGCAGACACTTCATGCGTACTTCTTCCATTGCTATTCTACTGCGACGCTGTATGGCTGCAGCTGAGTGTGCGTTTCCTCCAGTTCTTGCTACTCCTTTCAGCCATCAAACCGCCTTCTTTCCGCTTTTTTTTTGGAAGAGTTCATCATTTGGGTCTATGTACTACCGAATCGGGTTCAAAGAGTCCATTCTTGCTCGCCTTTTGTTCTGTTCTATTCCTGGCGTCTGTGACGTGGTCTGGGGTAATCCGTAGGGCCGAGAAAGAGAATAGAAATAACAATACCGGGCAACCATGACATTAAAATGGAAGATTTTACAGCATGTCCCTTTTGCGGTCCGGCTGATAAAGAATATACAACGAATCATTAATGACAAAAATCGCCTTGAGTTTCAGCGAATCGATGAATAAACGACACGAATCATAATCAGCGCCGAATACTGCAGAAAGACAGCGTCCATTCAATTCAGGGTCTCTTTTCAGCGCTGAGATCTTGAGATGTCGATGTGACTGCATGTGACACAAGCCTGTTGGCAGGAACGACCAAGTGCACCACTTTTAAACCTTTCGGTTGTTCAGGCAAGCAATGGACGGCACAGCATCACGAACAAGTCAAATGAGGGTCACCGTGCCTCAAAGAGGAGACAAAGAAGACAAAGGCAAGGTATGTTCAGCACATCTGGGTCCCACGAGCTTGTTACCGAATGGACCTATGCTTAGTCGACGCAGAGGAGTACACGATATAAAGAAAAGTGAGAGCCGGATTCTCTGGCCCTTTTCGTTTAGGCACTTTGACGCTAATTCAAATGTTTGGTTTTTGTATCTCTGAATGACAGATATCAAGTAATGAGAGACCGCTTTGATAAAGTGACTGCAGTATGTGCTAAATTCCTCTTGACTTAATTTTCTCTTTTTGAGATTCCATACAAGGCTAGGGAGACATATCTACGAGATTTGGAATCAGCGAATGAGAAAATTAGAAAACTACAAGAAGAAAATGAGTATGTTTGACGCAACTCTTCGCGGAACAACTCAATTCATGTGGTCAACTAGCCTTCTCCTTGATGCAATGCTTTCCACACCACCATCTAATTCTCCTGTCAACACCAGACGATACCCATCCCCACCCTCACATCAATATGTACCACCCTCTCAGAATTATGGTCCGAGTCACGCAGCATACGGTGGTCCACCACCACCACCACCTCAGCCCACTTCAGCCCCCGTGTATCAACATCCTTCAAGATTGGAACATCCAGACTCCATCCCTCCACCGCCACCACCTCCTCATTCATATAGTTATAGTTACCCACAAACTCAACCTCCAAGGCAGTACCAGTATCCTCCTTACAATAGCAACGTTCGCCGCGATATTTGATACAGATTCCGCTGTCCCATATCACTGTAGTCAAGTTACGAAATACCCTGCAACCTAGCGCAGCTCCCAGAACACGAGCTGACTACGTTGCCACAGAAATGCCTCGCTTCTCATGCATGACTACCTTGTAGCTCGTCACCGCGTCACCTTGTTCCGGATATTGTATTCGCACTCGCTGTTCAGAATAAGCCGAGAAGAGGACCCGACAACCAGATGTAGTCATAGATTTACGTGTAACTAGAAATTATAGTCGTGCGCGAATAAAACGGTACAAATCCCGAGAACAAAGCGGAAATAAAACAATAAGGTTCGAAATCATAAGTCATCGACGTTCATATCTCATGTTGCTGCCGCCGTCTAAATTCATCTTCGTCGTAAAGATCACGCATGGAACTTGATCGGGACGGCGTTGATGAAGCGGGTTCAGGCGATGTCGGTGGCGCTAAATGTTCTCGAAGTTTTGTTGCAGCCTGGTTTTGAACCTACAACGTAGTTAGTCCAAAAACAAAACTCAACAGAAAAAGTCCTCTCACCTCTCCAGCAACTGATTTTGTAACCTGCATCAAGGGTCCTGCTAACCCGAGCTGATTGACGACATATGCTGAAGCTGCTGCCAAAAGCAACAACGTGAAGTACAAAGGGTTGAACAAAATAAACATAGCCTCATTCCAACCCAACACTAGAAGCAGACCATACATCCATGTAGGGATCTGCGCAATGCTTGCAACAGTGCTTCTTTTTGCCTCAACGTAGTATGCATCAGCATCTTTGCGGAATCTGTTACCCAAATCCATTTGTTTGGTAGGAGAGAACACGACGAGGGAAGCTTCGAAGTCCAATTCGGGCTCTCCACTCAGAGAATCCGCTGAATCAGAAGGGAGGGTAAACTCTAGCGAGGAATCCTGAGGCTTGATATCAGCATAACGAGGAATGAGGTCAAGTGTCTATTGTCAAGCATGGTCGTGAGTCAGAGAGTTGCAGAAGCAGGAAAAAGTGCCTACCGCCTCTTTCGCTTTCTTGAAAGCACCATCAATGTCGTCATCGGGTTTCCAAACACGGGGCACACCCTGCTCATCGTAGCGGAAACGCTCCTCAAAATGACCGCGAAGCTTGCTCAAGAAAACAGCATCGGCAGTTTGTTCATCAACTTTTGCCCGAAGGCCCTGCCAGGCACGTTTACGAAGGGTGGTGAGAGAAGACTCATTTTCCTCCTCCGTGCAGTTGAAACCTATTATGATATTACAGAAAAGAACCAAAATAGCAGACAGTCACCCACTTTTAGCCTTCGTTAAGTATGCTTCCTCAGCTTTGGAAAGGATGCCAATGAATGAACGAAGAATCTCGTCCCACATGTCTTCGGTTCCTTTGTTAAGTTGCAGCTCAACGGGGTCTGCTATATGCTTCTTGATGTTCCTCTGTGACGCTGATTAATCCTTTGCAACCATATTATCCGTTGCAAGAAACAAACCTCAATTTGATTAACCATTTTCTTCGTTTCGTCTTTCCTGCATTGATCAGCCACACCCTGGATTTCCTCTCTTAAAAGTTCCATTTCGTCTTCCCACACCCAATCTGTACCTTCGACGACAGCCTCCTTTGCAGTCTCCTTGAATTTGTTTTCCCACTTTGCCCTTCCCTTGACGACGACATCACCGAAATCGTATTCCTCACCCTTAAGCCCATCAAGAAGACTCTTCTTGAACTGCACGAGACAATATTTGTGGAGGTTTTTGAGTTGTCCGAGGAAAAGGGGAGAAAGTACCGCATCCAAGGCAGCTACGAGGTCTGAGCGTTTACGGTTATATACGGCCTTGTGGTATCTCGAGGCATCACGATCGTAGCGAGCTTTATTAGCGCATTAAATTAATGCTCATGAGGTCAATGATATAAAATAACTTACTTAAAGCTTGTGTCCTCCAATTCTTCATCATCTGACCAAGGCCTTGAACCACCTGACCAGCTTCAATAGGTCGTTTCTGGGACTTTACTTGCTCATTGAATTCCGCAAGAGCGCCCGCTGAGATCTCATCACAACGGAATTGAGCAAGCAACTCTTGTTGTGTTGGCAGATCAAGGTCCTTATTTGACTGAACTTGTTCCTGGAATCCGCGACATCAATCTATAACCCAAACGACAGCGTCATTAAGCACACTCACCCAAATACCCTCCATGTAGAAAGCAACGCCATCGGCAGGAATCCATTTGTGGTAGGCGGGCTTGAACAGATAATCTGGGCTCCCTTTGTCCACAAAGCGTCTACGAAGAGATTGAACTCCGGCATCAAACTTGTCAGGAACCAGGAGTTTGTGCGGGAGAGTTGTGAACTCGAGGTCAAAATAATCGGAAAGTTGTTGGTCTTTAAGCTCAGCAGGCTTCGAAAGACCTTCCCATAATCGCGAAAGGTCAGTAGTAATGGTGGCTTGGAGATTGGCGAGGGGCGTTGAACCAATGTGGTCGCGGATGACAAACAGAAGTAGAGTTCGGCCACTGGAGCTGATGGAACATTAGCCAACGCATTAATTGGTCGTCAACTTCGTAGAACCGTACTTCTCTTTCTTTCCGAACAGGCCCAAATTCACTTCGAATACCGTTTTGAGGAGACCCATATTTGCACCGTTGTACAGACCGATTTGATGCTCCCACATGTTGACAATGAGAACTTCAGACGAAGCAAGGGAGAATAAGGCAGATTTGCGCTCAAAATCTTGGTCCTCGCCACGTTCACGACCATCGGTACCTTCTACATCCATGACCATTACGTTCATACCCTCGCCTCGACACATCCAAATACCTATTGCAGCAAGTCTTAGGAAGGGTGCCATATGATCCGGGAATCGACATACCCTTAGTTGTCTGTTGACGTTTGGCCTCGTCCATGACGTCGAAGGTTGTTCCAAACAACCTATTTAGTAGGGTACCTTTGCAGGATCTCAGCAAGCATTCTCGTCAAAAGACAAAAAAAAATTCAGGTAGCTCACTTTTCCCCGTTGACTGCGAGCCAAATACAGCGACGATGTTGTACTCGAAACCTGTGTCTCGAAGTCCCCACCGTTCAATCTGTTTGGTCAAGTCGGGACTATGGAGGTAGGCATTAGAATTCATAGTAGGACGAGGCGGGAAAGCATACGTGAAATGTTTTTCGTTGTCAACAATTTGTAGACGTTCGGTGGCTGCATTGTAGTGGGATGTACGCCCGTTGACGGGAGCCGTGGCAGCAGTCCCATTTGGTTGAGTGGCAGCAAAGTTATTTGAAGCCATTATCACAGGCGAATGAATGATATGAGGGTAGTAGAGAGTTTTCAGTCCAAGGTATGATAAGAATACAAGGTATACGGCGGGAGGTAAGGAGACGAAAGTTGTTGAATTTGCAAACGATGCAGCTGAAGTCTAATTCAGTGATGACACGTGCTTGCAGTCATTTTCTGATGTTCCACACTTACCAAGGCTGCACTCGATATAAGCGCCGTGTGCCCCTATATCCCTTGTTGGTCCCCTGTTGTTGATACTAAGCAATGGACTCTTATTTCTCTCAGTCAAAACTCTTGTGGACTCCTCGAAACCCCGAATTCACGAGTACCGACTTGTTTCGTCGCCTCATCAACAGAAAACATGGGCTCAACCTTCGTGAGTATTTTCATTTGCTTACATGACGTTTTCATCATTGAAGGAATCGAAACCTTAGAGGATTTTCATGAGCTGCACAAGTACTCTGTTGAACACGACGAATTTTGGCTAGACCTCTGGGAATTTCTTGGCATTATCAGCTCTATACCTCCCAATAAGGTGCGGCTCATGATAAAAGTCATGCAGCTCTTTTGACAATGGAAGACACTTACAGGATCGTATCACTGTGCCAGGAAAGATCCCAGAAATACCTACTTGGTTTCCAGATGCCAGGTTAAATTATGCCGAAAATCTTCTGTGGCGTAGAGACGACGCAATAGCAATCACTGCCACTGGAGAACTGGGAAATGTTGAACATTACACATTCAGACAGCTGTGGCAAATGGTCAGGAAGATGGCCTCAGCGCTTAGAACGTCAGGACTCCAGGTCGGGGATAGAGTAGCTGGTGTGTTTAGCAGTTGAGATGGTGTCTCGTTTGCCATGCTCACTCTAGGTATAGCTATCGTTACGAACTCGATCAATTCCGTGGTTATCGCCATCGCGGTAGCGAGCATCGGTGGAATATTCTCTACCACGGCGACAGACATGGGTACACAGGTGAGCATACAGTCTCTGTCCTTGACATCTTTTCTAATCTAATCATGGCAGGGCATACTAGACAGATACCGTCAAATCCGCCCTAAATTCGTCTTTTCAGATACAGAAGTTTCCTATGCTGGCAAACAGATAGACCTCTCAGATAAGATCAAAGAGGTTGTGGGAGATCTCAGCACATATGGTCTCCAGCAGACCATTCTCTTACCGAGTCGTATATCTGGAAAGGAAATTGAGATGGATAATCTCCGCAACAGGTGGGTTTTGATGTCGCACGGGAGATATTTAAATCATTTACAATCTATGATATTACCTAGCGTAAGCCTCGCCAGATTTTTGCAGGCCGCTGATGAACACGAGCTAGTGTTTGAACAATTACCTTTCAACCAGCCCTTGTTCATTCTCTATAGCTCGGGAACTTCTGGAAAACCAAAGTGTATTGTACACTCCGCTGGGGTAAATGCAGTTATTTTCTGGTACATCTTAGAAAAGATGCTGATCCCGAGAAAAGGGCGTTTTGTTGCAAACTAAGAAAAGCGTTCACTTTGGTCCCAACCTCAGTATGAATGATACTATGTTCCAGTACACAACCGTACGTCATTCTCTATAATCATGCCGTTTGGCTGCTGCTGAGATTCGCATTTATAGACAGGATGGATGATGTGGACCTACATGCTGGTTGGTCTTGCTCTTGGCGCTCGTATCATTCTATATGATGGCTCTCCTTTCTATCCCGACCTTATCAACTACTTGAAATTCATTGATACCCAAAAGTCAGTCAATTTTATGTCCGAGCTGCGTTATATTAAACTTGGTTAGCGTGACACTCCTAGGCACTAGTCCACGTTTCCTCGCTGAAATTCAAGGCCGCGGCATCTCGCCTCGTATGTCTCCAATTCTTCATCATCGTTATTCGGGTGACTTAAAAAAGGGACAAACAGTCAAGATAGGTAAATTTGATGCATTGAAGACAATCACCTGTACCGGGGCCGTCCTTACGACACCCATGTTCGAATGGACACAAAATGCTTTCGGAAAGAATGTACATGTAGTTTCGACGAGTGGTGGTACGGATGTGTGTACGGCGTGTATGTCTGCTGCAGTTTCGCTATATCGAATTAAGTTTGACCTTTCTACCAAGTTGTGACCGGAAACCCAACGCTACCTGTATACGCAGGAGGTGAGTACCATGTAGCATCCTCATGGGGAATTAATTAATGATAGCATACAGAGATCCAGTGTAAGGATCTAGGACAAAAGGTTGAGGTATTTGACCAGGATGGCAATAATATCGAACACACAGGCCAGCCGGGAGAGTTGGTTTGCACAAAGTCCCATCCTTCCTTACCACTTTTCTTCTGGGGAGATGAATCCGGAATGAAACTACGTGAGACCTACTTTGATATGTATCCCGGTAAGTCAAGTTTATTGAGGGGTTAGAAATCCTGTGCTCAATTTTGCAGGTATCTGGAGGCAGGGTGATTTCATGGTCATTAACCCCAAGACAAAGGGAATTTTAATCCTTGGCCGAAGGTAGTGTGGCCACCGCTAGTCGCTTCTGACATCTCACTTTCTTCCCAGCGACGGTGTTCTAAACCCAAGCGGTGTACGATTCGGATCTGGAGAGATTTACAATGTCCTTGAGCAGTTTTCATCCGTCATCGATGATTCGCTCTGCGTTGGTCAAAGACGTTCTCAGGACAAAGACGAACGCGTCCTTCTATTCTTGAAGATGCGTCAGGGCCAAAAATTTACAGCGCAATTACAAACCCAGATTCGGAGTGTTATAAAGACCGCGTTAAGTGCCAGGCACGTACCGGCTTACATTTTTGAAATTGAAGACATTCCTGTGAGTGTACTTGGCATTTCTTCAAACATCTGTCTCTGAATCGAATTGCTATTCTTGATGAACCGAACAGTACACGGTTAATGGGAAAAAAATTGAAATAGCTGTCAAACAAATTGTTTCCGGGTCCAACTTACAGCCTAGTGGAACAGTTGCGAACCCAGATTCGTTGAAACTGTATTACAGATTCAGGGATGTTGAAGCAGTGACACATGCTGTCAAGGCTAGACTTTGAACTCACGAAGTCAATTGGTATCTTCGGTGCGCTTTTTTCCGCTATCGAATTTTGATGAGGTACCCACACCGTCGATTACCTCTTATTAATTTGTACAGGGATTCCCGAGCGTTCTAGACGGATCCGTTGCTAGGACTGTCCGGACTTTGCCATGCCTCGTGAATAGGACGTGCCATATCAGCTAATGGATATCGCTTAAATTGTGTGTATCCGTATATCTGGTGTGTGCACGCACTTTTATATCCTTTGACTGCGGAGTTGTTCGCTCCAAATATATTCTATGCCGTCCTTGGGCTATTTTTATATTTCCCTCGTACGGCCTACTGCTGGTCCTGTATCACCCGTAGATGGGATGGAAAAGTAGAACGTGTGGGGCTAAACATTTCTCGATGTTTCGTCAGAAGAGCTCACGGGAGTCGGTCGGTACGATTTTCTATCTACACACCAGGATGACCGATGATCGAGGGATGAAGACGACTTATTTTTAGGAGGCCGCTTCAGATCCTTGAAGCTAGGCTCGGCATTTAGCATAATGCTAAAGCTTCAATGAATTAAGAGCTCGTAGGAGGTTGATCACTAACGTACTCGGGACGAAACTTCTATAGTGCTCGTGACCGCAAACACATCTCATTTGAGTCGTGAACGTCTTGATCTAAGAGACGAATTGGCTTTACATTTTTCATGGAGCTACCTGTTATGAACTTCCTCGGATGATTCGGCTGATAATACCAAGAACATGTTGTCCTCCTGCTTGAGAAGCGCTGTTGTGGCGACTATATATACCATTTGAGCCAGATTTGGGGCAAAGATCGACCTAGACGTGAGAATCCAGGAAACGGCCTCCTACAAAAGTGATCGCTTCAACCAGACAGCCACCGCAAATGAAAACTTGAAGGAGTAAACTCCAACACCCTTGATGATCAGACTGACAGAGTGACAACAGCGAATACGATCATCGCCACGCAGCTCCTTTCCGTGATATCAAACCCTTTTCAACGATCGAACACGTGGAGAAAAGATAGAAAACTGGATCCTCATATAGCTTCCGGTGACCTTGTAAAGTCACGCGTAGAGTGTCGGTCATAACAATATCAACCCGTGTCGGACTGCAATCAATAGACGAGTAGGCGAATTTCTCAGCGCCAGTTTCACGCCTATCCCTGTATTGGATTTGTTAGCTCAATATGAAGGTAAAAAGAGCCGACCCTTTCGTGAAAATCTCGTCATTAAGGCGCATCCGGGGCAACGGAGTCTATAGATTGTCAGAATATCGAATTGACATGATGTATGTGACAGTAAAGAGTTTGTGCGCTCAGCATCTGCTGAGCCCCGTTTTCAGATCAGTTATCAGATCGTCTATGTAGTTGGCTTAACTCAAACAACACCACATGCCGAGAAGAATGTCGGGGGTAAGGAAATCGGGAAATCGGGAAACCAGGCAGGTTAGCATTTTCATCTTCGATAGTAGTTTAAATTGGGTGAGTCATCGGAACCGAGAAATTATGGAATGGTGAAGCTGGGCCACGGTCACAGATGAAGACTGGATGGTCTGGTGAGAGAAGAGAACTGGTGGTGGGTGACATCTTGTGTCAATGTTGGGATGATTGCCGGAGACAGAAGCCCACGTGGTTAACCCGCGTGGCAGCTCACGCGAGGTAACTAGCGTGACACCATCAATCAGTGTCACACAAGCCCTTGTTCTCTCCTAGGCCCTGATTTTTGCATCTCTGCCTTGGCGATACTACTCCCTTTCATACCCTTGGTTTCCTCCTGTCGACTGTTTGTATTTCGTTGCGACTTCGTCAACCTATTTGCGCTCTTTCAACATGCCAATGCCTTTCTGGAAGCCGAATTTTAAATCAAAGGGCAAGGAGACCGGCGGGAGCTCTTCTGCGTCAGACAGCGGTGATTCGCCGATTTCGACTGCAGTGAGCTTTTGTTTCAGTTTATTTTTTCAACATCTGTAACCACAATCAGTCCTCCCAGGCGGAACTTCCGATACCATCTCGTAGTTTCTGTTCAGAGCAGTCAATACCACCGCGTCTAAACGATTCCACCCATTCCCTAAATGCTGGAATCGGTACATCGATCACGAAGAAACTAGAGCAATCTGATGGGAGTGGAACACCTATGCAGTATGTTTGAATTTACTCACAGGTCATGGCAACTACTAGACGCTTATATGTCAGGTCGGTGCAACCCTTGGATTATCAACCTCGAGATTATCGCGGCCTGCCTCCTCCCTCGACTTCTTCAAAGAGAATCTACAGCATGCCTGGTCCTGAAGAATATGACGAGTACTATACCCGAAATGCTCTCGAAACATTCAAATTCGGTTCCCCCAGCATCACTACCATGACTGACATTTCGTCTGTGGACCCTCTTTCATCTAATGATGATTTTCAACCTCCAGCAATTGACACTACACCACGTCCCTCCCTTGCCGTCTACACGGAAGGCGCCCGCGGCTTACCATCGCAGATGACAGGTCCGTTTGAACGGGTCCCAACAGTCAATCACCGATCTATGCAAAGTGATGCAACATTTCACACATCGTCGGCGTCCCCTTCTGGTTCTTCTATAGTCCACCCCATCGATCGGTCACGGTCCAGACGCGAAAGTTCTCAGGAGCGATCCTCCGACGATGAACCTCGTGTGCGCTACCACAGACCCCCACACGTCGAGTCTCTCTACTCCTCGACCGACGATGCTTCTTTTCGTAGCGACTTCTATATGTGTGACGATGAAGAATTTTCCGACGTCGACTTCGAATTTAGCTCTTCCCACCTCAATAATGAAAGTTCCGACAGTATCACACCATCTGGGGAAGACAGGTTTCGTGTATCTCATCTATCAGCACGGAGAGGGAGCAACCCTATCCCAATCCCTGGTGCTCAGGTGGGGCATTCTCAGGGTCGTGACAGGGAGGACAGCGCGGCAACTGTGAAGTTCCCGACGCCTAGTGCTCCTGGTCCTTCTATTACAGGCCCCGCTTCTCTGACCAACGTTGCTCCAAATCCCCTCTCGCTTCCAGCTAACAGTGCTGACTGGGACCAGAGGCGAAGAGCTTTTCAAGATAGGGTAGAATCTCCTACTTCAACTCGGTCGCACCCCCATCCCCACGTCATTGACTATACCTCGGCCGCTGGTCCTTCGACTGCTGGCCCTTCTACAACACAACTAGGAGACGTTGATCTAGCCAAGGACTTCGATCCAGATGAATGGAAGAAACTTTCGCACGGGATCAAGAATTTATCTGACTTTCGTGATGTGCGTACTGGTCCTACCGAGGTAGCGAATGGTCAGGGAAGCTGGTGGCCGTTTGCACCAAATGATGCCAGGCGTCCAAGCGTCGCCTCGACAATTCATGATACATTTCAAAAGCATGCTATGGCTTACAAGGACCAGGATTGGTCGTTCCAAAGGGACAAAGCTGACAATGATCCTGGTTCAAAACCAAAAAAGCTCAATGTTTTCATACCGTTCAGCGAACGACCTCGACCTACTAAACGAGGGCCCCCTTGGAGAGGAATGACACTCGGAGATATAGAATATTGGCGAAACGAACTCACTGGTATTTATAAAGTAGAACGAATGGAAGTCTATGGTATGCGAATTTGTAATCATTGATTCGCAACATGAACAAACTGACCTATCTTCCCTGTCATCAGCTAACGATACTAAACCACCGCAGCAACGACTGGCCATTCATCATTCGCGCGATGGGGTTCGACAAGGCTCGCGATCCGGGCCTGGAATTGTTCGTGACCGTTACAATGGGCCCCACACCACTGTTCACAAGCATTCGAAAGCCCCCGCATTCTCGTTGAGCCGCCATTATCGTGACAAGTCCCACTCTAAATTGGGCGATCGTCGAAATCCATCAAAGATACAGCCTCTGCGGAATGCCGTATATATCAATGGAACGAAGACAAGGATGATCCTTTTGGCCCCTCGGAACGTTCAAGAACAATATACCTGCACAGCAACAACTCGAAAACTAGAGTCACATGGATTTTTAGACGATCCTCATAGGAAAGGCGATCCAGATCGCTATAGACGGCTGGCAGATGAAGATGAGAAGCAGAGGTTAAAGGAACAGTCGAAACGGGAGAAAGAGTTGGAGAAGAAAGCTAGGAAAGACAAGGGCAGGGTAAAAGTTAAAGGCTCAGAGACGTCCCCCGGGACCATAGAGAGGTACTCGCCGACCGTGAAACCAAATTCTATTAGAAGTCCGTCTCGGCCTTCTACTGCTCCTACCTCTTCCTGCGCGCCAACTGCACAGGCAGAATGGAGTGATGCTCCCGGTTCATCTCCAATGCAGGACGCTATTCGTAATACTGCCTCGGCAGCGGACTTGACAGTGCCCGCGATGGAATGCACTAAATCCTCGACCTCAAGGGTCACTGTCGCCGTCTCCCAGGGAACAGCATCGACACAAAAGTCGATGCCGGCTGCGGAAGGTTTGGAGCATCGATCCACCTCCAGAACGACTTCGCCGCCTGCGTCTCTTCCGTCGGAAATTTCTCAGCCTCGGTCTTCTTCAATATCGATAGAGCAGTCTACCAGCACTACTTCAGAAACCACTGCTGTATCCCTTCGCCGTCGCTATGGGGGTGATCACGATGAAGAGGACGATGTAACGGACGAAGAAGACAAGCAGATTGGGCTTGCCCCTCGTCGACGCAAGCGCACACCTCATAATGAAGTATATCACTCACTTTCTCCGGAATCCATTGATTCGTTTGCCAACCAGCCAGATAATCACTCTCGTGGTTTGTTTTCCTTGATCAGTCGCAACTCTTCAAACCGCACCCTACATCATCATGATGTTCCCTATAATCCTCCGTGGCTCTCCGCTCCTTCGCGTCCCAATAGCCATGACTTGCAAATGCAAGTTGTCGCTGGCCTCAACAGCTCCTTCCAGGGTGTCGGTTTACTCCCTACTGACAGGGAGATGCACGAAACCAGGCAACGGAGGGCGAAGAAGCAAGCATTAGATGATACTCGAACGGAACGCCAATATACCAAAGAGAAGGATGTCTTCATTGATCTACCAGACGAAGCCCTCTACATGCTCGTTCCTCTCTGGCCGTCCGATACGGATCCCGTTTCAACAAAAGAGCATCCTTTCAAAATACCCGAGCTCGAGAGTGCGAAACGCTTGTATGCTGTTATATATTATAAACCGTGGCATGAGTCATCCAAGAAGAAAGGCAGGGAGAAAAGCAAGAAACGGCTGTCGCCCTCTTCCTTTGAGGGTTTCTATATGGATGATCGCAATGTTCTGATGACCGAATTCTACATTGGTGCTCGAGTTGTCACTTATGACGATCTTCAAGGTTCCAACATTCGTGTTCCAGAACTTGGCCTTTCTGTCATGGGTCCCCTGCAGGAGGCTTTTGAATCGGCTCCAGTCAATAAACCTCGTCCCAAAGCACCGGACCAACCAGACAGAAAGGGAAAGGGAAAGGAACGAACGGAGACGAAGTCGTTCTGGGATTTCATTATTGGAACATACACTTGTCGCGACGATCCCATTGAATTTCTACCAGATGGTTTCAAAAAGATGGCCCTGGCAACTCAAGAAGAAGAAATTCCGACTAGCAACAACGCTAGCACCAGCAGTTTAGCAAGTGTATCCTCAACCGCCAGTGGTGCTCTAGGTACCAACTCTGCTGAGCAGGAGATTGCACCTTTTGCGGAACCTGGAGCTTCAGTTGACCCTCAGTATCCGATCAACAGTGAAGAGGAGCCGATTGAAGAGCCGCCCATTATCTTAACTCCAATGGGTCGTGCTGTGTTGGAAATGGCTTTCATGGGTGCAATGGCTGTTACGGGATTTACCCCTCGACCTTTCTGGTAACAGTTCTTTCACATTTTCGTCTATTTCGTTCTTTATGGGCTGGTTACTCCCATTCAATTCACTAAGGTGGTTGCTTTCGAATTGTAGTACGGCTTCGGATTCTCGATGTAACGAACTAATTGTTATATAGCTCTTCAGTATGTCTCTCATTGTACCATGAATATGTCCCCCCTATAGCGACATTGAATAAGTAGACCAATATATACCCGAGCATCATATATATTAGAAATAACACAACAGGCCACGCGCTCAATTTCATGATTGATTGTTCCGCACACGTTTGGATCTGCGATTTCCAGGTGGACTTTCAATGGGGTTCTGCGCTTGCGCTTGACTCTGTGAAGCCGAAGTGGCACAGTTTGCACGCAAACCAGATACGTCTATATCAGAACTATCGCCGACCGGAGTCCCATCGGCCAGTTCATCTCCATTATCCTGAAGATTGGAAATCTCATTACTATCATTCAACTGAGCGGCCATTGATTGCGCTGTGCGTTTGTTCGATTTACGCCCCTTGGTTTCTTTCGAGGGATTGGGATCCGATGGCCGCAAATTGGCTGAAATCGATGAGTTGATCAAATCCTGACTATATGCGGTCTTTGACGCACCGTGTATAACGGGAGCTAGGCCATAGATTCTGTATAGATGGAAGACGGCCTGTTCTTTATCTTTAGCCTATAACGGCGTCAGTTGAACCGATTAGATGCAGGACGCCACCGGAGCTACCTCTACCATAAGATCTAGTTTATCCTCAGGAACGCAGTCAGCCATAAAAATAAAACATACTCACCCATATCATCAGGTAAGTCAATGGGAAGGGTCTCACATCGATCCGCGTGAGCCCGACGTTCCATAAGTGTAACTGCTCCAGGTCTCGGTTCGCTTATGTGTTGTTTGGGACGTATTCTGCGACGTTTCCAGATAGCATCTGCGCGGGTTATGATCTCCGAAGGTGGAATGGAGGAAGGATTGAGCATATCATGGTGATAGTCTGTTGAACAAGTCAATGATTACGCCAACAGATCGATTGTATTTATCTGACCAAAAACAAGAGGGATATCTAATTCCTCACATAACGGGAGAAGCTCTTCCGCGTTATAACACATCTAGGAAACTTCAGCATTGGTCGGGCGATTTGTATCTCGAATACTCGCCTCGTCATTTTCTAACACGAGCCGGGCCCGGACATGAGGAAGAAGTTGCTCGGTGACGGTTTGCTTAAGGCGGTCGAGAGCGGCAGTTTTATCACCATATGTCCCACCTCCCTACCCAGTTGTCAATATCTAGAGACTAAAAAAGTATGGTAACTTACATGTACGACCATGACACCATCCACACCAACCCCCATGAGGTCTAGCATTTGACAGTGATAATTCAGTTCCCTGACAGCCGCTCCACGAACCGCATCTCTGGGACTGCCGAGCTGAGTAAACTGACCGGGATGAGTAGTAAGCCTGTGACCATATAGCTTGGCAAGGTCCCCAGCCTCTTTGAGAAGATCCGCACAATACCCAAGAGAGTAACCGTGCTTTTCATGTGAAGCAAACGGAAACATTTCAGATGAAAGGCGGAGAAATTGGATGCCCTGCGAAATTGATTCTATGAGCCTCGCCTAGCGTTGGAGGGTAGCACGCATACATTGTCTTCGTTCCACTGAATCATGGTGATAAGATCTCGAACGTTTTGACGACCGAGATCTTTAACCCAATCCAAACCATTTTTGTTAATGCTGTCAAGTCTGCAAGAAACTAGGTTATTTTATGCCACCTAGCCAGAAAAGAAAATGAACCAACCTGCATGTACGAGAACAGAAGACAGATTCACTAGCAGGCCTCTTGTTGCGGAGTACTGTATTCAAACAGGCATAACCTATCAAAAATCCTTGAGTCGTAGACGTGGTCACAGATGTCATTAGACATACCAAGTCTTCCCTTGAATGTTGTTTCCTTGCGCTCGACATCGGAGATTATGTACTCAGGCTCGGGTTTCAGCTGCCGTTTGCGACGTTTCTTTGGAGGACCAGCCTCGCCCCCGTCTTCGTCTCCTTGCACTTCTTTCGACTTCTTCACACGTTTTCTTGGCTTTGGCCTCTTTTCTCCTCTTAGCGGCCGGTACTCTTCTTCCGTTCGCTCCGAGGATGTGTCGCCACCAACAGTCGGAATACTGATATCAGTATTGTTGACATTTACAGAGATAGCAATTTCTCTTCTTTGGACCGTACGAAGGACAGTGCTAGTTGATTTCACATGTTCTATCCGCGAAAGCCGCGAGCTTCGCCGCAGTGCAACACCAGAACTTCCGAGGTCAATGGGCGGTAAGATGCTAGCCATTACTAATCTGAAGCGAGTGATTTGACCAAGGACCCGGCAGGAGGCAAGAAGGGAAGAGAGCATGCACAGCAGCGGCGCATTTTAGAAATGTTTTGTCGTTGGAGCTCGTGCATGTCTCGATCTCCGCTGCTGCTGCACTGACCGAAACTAACAAGGACAAATACATCAATTTCTAAATCAAGCATATCATAGCAGGGCCCAGAGTTGACCCCTTAACACCTGTCTGTCACCTTCCTATAATATGAGCTGGGCTGGGTATGTGTTTATTCTAGGTCTCTTCTCTACTCAACTTGGTTTCAACAGATTCAAAAAGTCTGTCAATCGGGCGGGCACCACAGTCAGTGCTGATTTTCGCCCTTTACAGTGCAATATCTGACTCCGTTGATCCGAAATAGTTGCTGCAGAAGACAGGTCAGATAGAACGAACGGTGGATAGACAGTACGAGGATGAAGAAGCCAAGTATCGTGTGTGAGTTCGCCACCTTTGTCATCGTTACCGTCATGTTTAAGAGCACTTTAGGTTCGAGAAGGAATGTCAAGCCTTGCAGAAGGACAGCAAGGCCTACTGGGATGCTATGCGTTGTGTGTAGCCACTTGTTGCTTGTGCGATTCAGTGTCTCATCATACCGTAGCCATGACTGCAGCACAAGGACGCATTGCTGATACACTTGAAACCTTTTACTCTGCTGCGGACAGAAATTCCGAAGGGGCCATGGCAGGACATGCATACAAGCGTTCGGTGGATGACCTTGATACCACCTTCAACCGAGAGCTCGTGCGTCCGTTGACTTTGATCAATTTGTGACTATGAGTGGGGTGTCTGATGAATACCAGGACGGTCCCTATCGTACAACCATTCTGGAGCCAATTGGCAAGATGTGTGCCTACTTTCCCGTAGTAAACGAGCACATAACCAAACGGAATAAGAAGGTAATTCTGTGGCAACACCTATATGTTCGTTAAACTGACGCTGAACTCTCTTCAGATGCTTGATTATGATTCAGCTCGCAGCAAACTACGGAAGATCATTGATAAACCCAGCGAAGATCCCACGAAACTTCCTCGAGTACGAATTCGATCTTCGTCATCTCACTATTCCTTATCTCACTTTTCCTAGGCTCAACAAGAACATGACGAAAACAAAGAAACTTTTGATCTACTAAACGAGCAGCTGATCAACGAACTTCCTCAATTACTTGATCTACGGGTTCCATACTTTGATCCCAGTTTCGAAGCCATGATCCGCATGCAGGCCAAATTTGCAGAGGAAGGCTACGAGAAGCTTAGTGGTGTACAACGGTAAATTCATCTGTGCTTTTGTGCGAGATTGGTCTTACTCTTCGAAAGTTATTTTGCCGATAATGTGCGAGACGACTATGCTGCTGGGCAGCTTGATGCGCAGGCGAGTTTATAAATTGTTTGCTGGTAAATGAGAAGGAGGTTACAATATTTCTAGGTGGAGAGTGTACTACAGGAGATGCGGGAGCTCTCCATATGTGGTGGAAATTAATCTGTAGTATGGTCACCAGTTATATATTCAGTAGGAGATACCTATCAGCCGTTCAGCTCACATCAAAACCGGTGCTGAGGCGTGAATTGTTGAGGTTCACTTGTGAAACGTCTATGACCTTTGCTGCCGCTATGAGAACAAAACACAAAGTCTGATTGTACTTATCCTATCGCGACGTCGCTATCTTTGGCATTCTCAAAATCATATGATTCTTGGCTATACTGCCTAATGTGCCTGTACCTGATTCTGTGAAATTCCCTGGGAATGTTGATCAGACGACTCACCGGAGAACGAGCTCACTTACGCCGGAAGTATCACGAAACCTATATAAGCGCGGAAATTACTGCTAGCTGTCCCTCCCTCATGTCGCATGTACCTGACGACGTTTTATTCGAACACAATGCTCGCGTTCGAGGTAAAGTAGTTGTCATTACAGGTAAGCTCTTCATATCATTCAATTCTGTGCGCGACGGTTAATGTGTTATGGGGATAACATAGGTGCTGCAAATGGTATAGGACAAGAAACGGCAAAACGGTTTGCTTCTTATGGGTACGTGTTGTACGATATATATGCAATGGCACAACATTTAAATTGTAACTTCGGCATAATGTGATTTTATTGTATCCTTGTAGGGCCAAAGTCGTCATCGGTGACAGAGATACCAAAGGAGGAGAAAAGACAGTCGGGGATATTGAACGAGATGGAGGGTATGTGTGCTTGGCCCTCTATGTATGGGAAAGAAAAAAGAGGGGGACTAACTATGCTTAATAGGAAGGCCGTCTTTGTGAAATGTGACGTCCTTTCATGGGAAGACCAACTTTCCATGTTCGAAACTGCCATTTCAAAATATGGCTCCGTTGATATTGTGGTACGGGCATCATTTCATTCTCGCTTCTGCTCCTTCCATGCAGGAAAACCGGATATTTATTTTTCGAATAGATACCTAACGCGGGAGTTACGGAAATCTCACATTTCCATTCGGTCACCCTCGATGCAAGTGGTAAACCGATGATTCCAAAACTGTCAACATTGGATATTAACCTCACCGGGGTTCTCTACAGTAAGTCTATCTCACAAGTTCATACAAATCTCCGGTCTCCACCGAGTGCTAATTAATAACAAATTGCTCATACACTTATTAGCTATCCATCTGTCTCTACATTATTTGAAAGTCAATAAAAAAGCTGGTGACCTTAAATCACTCATTCTCATTGGATCTATGGGTATGAAAGCTTTTTTTTTACTTCTAACTCTCTCCGTCTTTGTTGAGGACCACAACATTCAGCGTCTTGGATGCCTATTCCCGGGGCAGCTCTCTATGCAGCTTCGAAGCATGCAATCTTGGGAATAATGAGATCCCTCCACCCCGGCCTAGAACTGCAAGGTGTCCGTGTCGGGGTCATTCACCCTTTCTTTGCCGGTATGTAGAAACAACATTGGCGGGGGAAGACACTTTTCCCAAAAGAAGAATACAAACTAACTTTAATGTTGCTTCTCCTTTCCCCAGATACGGCTATAGTTCCGTTGCCAGTGAAGGTAGCTCTCGCAGGAATCCCGCTCACACCGGTGCCGCGAATTGCAGGAGCAATCTTTCATGCCGCTACGAATCCAGATCCCGAAACCAACGGGTGTGCATGGCTTTTACTTGACGATGGACCAGTCTTCCGCATAAAGCCTGAAGAGTTCAAACAAGGAGTGTACGGAATGATTGACAATCGAGCCAATGCAGCTCTTCAGTACGTTATCTCTCAAATCGCATAGAGTTGGGGTTCTGATTATTATTATTTTCATTTCATTTTCGTTTGTTGCGATCAGAGTGGCCAAAGGACTTCGTCACTATTACCGGGTGGGTAGAGATTTGTGGCGTATATTTGGCAAGCAGCTGGTAGTTTTGGGTATAGGTGCTGTCTTAGCCAAAGTGGCATGGGACCGAAGAGAATTCCTTGCAGATTATATCCGGTGATCGTGTGTCTTAATTTACATGCTTCATTGTCTTTGTAAAAAAGGAAAGGCGAGACCATCAGATAGGCACGAAGGAATCGCAAATGAGAGACAGATCAGAAGGCGGAAGTAGATGCTTAACAAGTTTCTAGAGCGGATCCGACAAGACAAACAACCCATAGGATTGGCCAATATAGGCGGCATTCCCAGAATGAAGCGGTAAAGGCCGGTCAACTATGTTGTTCCGCCGGTATTGGTATCTCTGATCTCGATGAGAATGTCTTCAACTGCAAACACGATATGGGCATACCTTCTACTATTTTGAACGCGGATAAATAGCCAATCCACAGCAGCTCTAACACCGGTCCTAATGAAAAAGGCGGAGATTCCCCATGAGCGAAGTTGTATCAACAATGGACGTGGGGGTAAAGAACATTTACCCTTCCAAGGCGGAGATGCCCATCACATCCAAACTTGCAATTCGTTGTCTTCTAGCACTGATTTCGCTCTCGTCTTCGCCATATCTAGCATGGCGTCGCGTACTCTCCAGCTTACGCTGATACCAGTCTTCGTAATCGTGCCGGATTTCTTCGACCGAAAGACTCTGCGGCGAATCCTGTTTGTTGGCGAGAAGTAAGAGCGGGACGCCGAGAATTTGGGGTGCGGATAAAACAGAGTCTATATCACTTGGAAAGTTTTGAATTGGCACGCATAAGTTTATGATTGAGGCTATAAGGATGGAGAGGAAAGAAATTACGAGAACATACCAAATACTTCCCAGCCTTCGCCGAGTCGTTCGCGGTCTTCTGCGTCTATCACGTACACGACGGCATGACAGTCGTCGAAATACCGGTGCCAGATATTGCGAATGCCGCGTTGGCCGCCAAGGTCCCAGAATTGGAGGATCGTGGAAGGCAATGTGATCTTCCCAGCTGTGGTGGGAACCGGAAATGAGATGGGCAGCAAAGGTAGAGCTTATGCATACTGTTCTGGCCGACAGTTGGTCCTATCTTGTCGGGGGTGAGACCGGGGACGTCATTGTAGAGAGTCTTGATTTTCTCGAGGAGAGTCTAGCGGACGGGTCAACAAAGGAGACGGGAGGAAGAGAGGACGTTGCGGACTGTTTTTCCGGCGCCGTCGAGGCCAATGATGATGACGGAGAATTCCTCTTTTCTGGTCAGATAATGGTGGAGGCCCTTGAGGAGATGATACATGGCCAAGGAGCTGCCAAACACGCGTCAACAGCGCCCTTGCCAACTTGCCATGGGCTACTACTACTATTCCGCAGCGTACTCGTATGGCCTCCCCCCCTTCCTGCTCGTTCTCCTCCTCCTCTATCTCCTCTTTACTGGTCAGGTCGTTTCTACTGCTATATACAACAGCTTCTCATCCCACTTGCAGGTCGCTTCGATATCGGCCAGTTCCTCCAGGAATCAAGTCCATACGCCTGGGGCGCAACTGGAATTGGCCTCTGTCTCGGCCTGAGCGTGGCAGGCGCCGGATGGTAGGCAAACGTATCCACCACAAAGGCTGTAGCTGACCGATTCGACGCCAGGGGAATATTCCTGACAGGCTCATCTATTCTCGGAGGTGGTGTCAGGTCACCGCGTATTACAACCAAGAACTTGATCAGGTTCGTGCTCATCTTACCCAAACTACTCCAGGAGGCTCATAGGCATACTCTAGTATCATCTTTTGTGAAGTCGTCGCCATCTACGGTGTTGTATGTCTCGTCAATCCTCTTTTCTTCATCCCGTCTTCATTGGCGACCCGTAGATTATTGGCATCGTGTATTCCGCAAAGCTGACCTATGTTCCTGATGACATGCTCTACACGCGCAGCAATTACTTTACTGGTATGGTACAAACCCTCTTACATTCCGACTTGTTCAACTAAACTATTTCCAGGTTTTGCGCTGTTCTGGGGTGGTCTCACTGTCGGTGCATGCAACCTCCTTTGCGGTGTTTGCGTAGGCGTTACCGGCTCTACTGCAGCATTGGCAGATGCCGCAGATCCAAATCTTTTTGTAAAGATTCTTGTTGTCGAGGTCTTTGGCAGCATTCTTGGCCTTTTCGGACTTATAGGTTCGTCCATTCTCCCCTTGTTCACTCCAGCAATTTCTGACCAGTCCAATTACTCTTACAGTTGGTTTGCTCATGACAGGAAACGCCCAGGACTTCCAAGCCGCAGTCACGCCAGTAGCGAATATTGCCCGCTCCTTTGCCTCCCCTTTTGTTTTCTGAATTGCTAATGTTGCTAATACCACCTCGCTTGCGGACTGATCGTAGATGCTGTCACTGAATACATCTCTTGCGTCGGTTATGACACTCGTGCAGAATACCATGGCATATACTGAACATACTTATTCGACATAAAATAGCCTGAACAAAATTACTTGTCAAACGGACTCTCGGCGTATTCAAGATCATCATCGTCTGTATTATGCCGTTGGGCGTGTTGATTCTGAGTTTGTGGCTGATCTCTGACCAGAGAAATCGGTCGCTTGGGTAAAAGACCGAGTTTACCTGTTTAGATTCAGCAAAAAAGATACACACACGTTTCTAAATGACAATGAACTTACCTCCGTCAATGGGATTGCCCGGACTTGGGCCTCTCGGAGGTGGAGACGCAGCCACCGTCGCTGATGACGATTGCGCTGCGGAACTTGGCGCAGCTACCAAATACCAACACAGACCACCAGTCAGCGATAAAGAGAATTTGAATTCTGGACTCACCGATTGGTTGCGAAGCTATCGGGGTCACATCGTATCCCTCAACCGCAGTCGGCTGCGTCGATTTCTTCGCGTCAACGTTCGGCGAAGGGAATTGCAAAGGAGCGGACTGAGGCTGCGGGCTATGATTGGGATCGTAGTATGCGGCTGGCTGCGGCATTGCAGTACTTGTATTGTAATCCCCACCGGTGGCATGACCTCCACGGTATGGCTGATAATCCGTTCGGGGAGGTGGTGATCGTGTTGCGGCATTGGAATCGTGAGGGGTTGTAGAGTTTGTGTTGCCCCATGTCGGTTGTACACCTGATCCACTTGCGTCTGATTCAGGCCTAGAAAGAGGTGAACAAACAAAAATTAGTAGAGCGATAAAAAGCTTACTTGTCGAACTCTTGAATCTTGGCTTTGACTTTCTCCATGAATGCCCCAAAGGTCTTCTTTCCAGCTACAACATAATGAGTTTCTTCTGACCATTTCGTACTGCACTGAGACTCACACGCTGCAATCCTATTAAAGTGCTCTTGAACTTCGCTCAGAGTATCGTTGCCACCTGCAGCATTCGGTTGCTGTTGTTGCTGCTGCTGCTGCTGCCGAGTTTGTAATTGAGGGCGTCGCTGTTGTTGTTGTTGTTGCTGTTGCTGTTGCCACAGCTCTTGAGCTTGTTCTTGTTCTTCAAGCATAAGACGTCTTGCAAGTTGCTCATCTAATTCCTCTTGCGTCTATTCACAAAAATTCAACAAAAGCGCTAGAATAGACTGATGATACAAGTTAGCCAACATACCATAGTACGCTGTTGAACTTGATTTTCAGCAGCAGGCTTAAAATTCGGGTCGCTCATTCCAAGGAGAAGATCAATCGCGCGATCCTGGTTTCCATCACAAGACTCCAGCACAGATTGCCTATCCAAACGACAAATTAGATCTTCATCTAATTAGTACTTGAAGACGAGATATGGAGAACATACAGGATGGCCTCATCGTAATCGGGGAAGATGGCTTTTAATTCAGCGATTTGTGGATTCTTTCGACGCACTGGTGTATCTGGTGCGCCGGTACGAGTTTCGGGGATGGGAGGTGAAGACAGCGTAGGGTTTGTTATGGATTGTCCTGCCAGTGCGCTGGGCATAGTTGTCGTCGGTATGGTAGGCATAGGTAATGCAGGCGGCGATTCCGTCGCATCCTCCGCAGGCCCACCGTGACTTGTATGGACTGGAGTTTCGACAACATTATTTCCGGAGTGAGTGTTGTCCGGCTTAGTTTCTTGCTTTGGCTCTTCCATGGGTATAGAAGGTGAGTAAGTTAAACCAGAATGTAACCAGCGTTAAGCAGTTGCGTGGGGTGATGATGGGATAGAAGGAGGGAATGATTGATATACTTGTCTCAACCATAACAAATGCGCAGCTGACATTCCTTGCACGGCCACTGACAAACTGTCAAGCATAATGATTTCTGTTCCTTTACTTGGTTACATGTGATTGCCGTCCATTACCAGACTCCCAGGCGCTCGTATGAACATACAATACTCCAAACTCATCGCCTTATCCTTTTCACCTTGGTGGGGCCGCTCGCCCCACCTTTTCTTTTTGTGGACGCTCCAGCACTGCTTCTACCCTCAGCCTCTTTCAGAACTTTTAATTTTTGCAAGATTCCATGTAAAATCTCTTTTTCACCAAGGCGGACGATGATGGCATTCTTCTTATTCAAAGGGGTGTCGTTCGTCAAAAGTGCCTTATCCGTCTAAGATGGTGCGATTAGTCTCGGAGAAAAGGGAGTGTACTATTGTTACCTCTATTGTGGTAGGGTACTCGGCCAAGCGTTTTTCAAGAGTCGAGATCAAGATGTCATACAGAATACCCTCGAGCTTTGACTTGGGTGGTTTTGACTTTTCTCGAGCTTTCTCCCAATCAGCTTGGGGCAGAAGCAGGAGTTTTACAAACGAGATCATGACCGGTGGCAAATCATATTCGTAGTCCAGAATGAAGATACTACAAGACCAAAAAAATCAGAATCACGATTCGAGAACAAAATCAATATTTGCAACACTTACTCTTCACCACCCTCTTCTAGCCACCAATCGATCCTTTCCTTTGCTTCGTCATCCTTGACAGCTTCTGGTATTGACGATACTGCGGATATAATGAGATCGGCCTTGATTTCAACGACATCTCCGGGATTCCCATGACCTTCAGAAGGAAGAGATAGAAAATCGACGTGCCCATATCGCCGCAGCAGCTCTGCGTTTGGTAGATCGCCGTAGGTATTCCACTTAATTGAGAAAAAGTTAGAATGGCAGCACACAAGCGATTGATTACGGAAAAACTGACAATTTGTTCGCCACTTCTGATCGGCTTTGTGGTCACCATCTTTAGCTCGTCCTTTTCGTGAAACAGTTTTGCCTGGTAGAGACAAATTGAATTCTCATCCGTCCGTGCCATGAACGTCAACCACTGACATTTTCTGTCTGATATCTTGCATTCAGTATATCAGCCATTGGTACCATGGCCACATCGGAAGCCTCTTCATCATCATCGTCGTCGTCGTCATTGTCGTCCGAATTGTCCTCAGTTTCCATTGGAACGCCTGGTGTTTCTTCATTGCGACTTGGCTCGACATCCATAGCACTGCCTAGACTTGTATTGGCAGCTTCGTTTTCATCTTCGTCTTCATTCCACTTTTCCACAATAAAACTTCGTGAAAGGATACGACTACCCATGATATGATACCTCTCGAGGGTATAATGTGTTGATAGATGTTCAGGAAGAAACAAGTCTGGTCTTGATTTGACCGCTGGTAAAAGTTTCTCGTTGTAGTCTGCTTGTGCATCTACCTTGCCGAGTTTTTCTGCAGATGAAGGTAAGACTATACTCATTTACTCGTCGAAATTTTTGAACAAACCGACCTACCACAGAGGTACCTTTTAATTCTAGGAGGTCGTATTCAGTCCAGAACATAGGTGTATCGAAACGGTTCGGCAAAATATCTATCAGTTTTTATATATAAGTTACTTGGCCGGCGAGTTATTACATAGATGGCGAGACATACCTAAATAACCCGCCCACTTGGAAGACGACCCAGCCGCAGTCTCCCACATCAAACACAAAATCAGACCGACCCACCCTTGATGGAGTTGGGCTTTTCGCCAAGCTTCGAGACCAAATTTTGTGGGGAGACTACATGTACGTGTGGAAATTGTTAGGGTTCTAGGAATTGAGAAAAGTGTATGTCCATTCTGAGAATTCTTAATTCGAATTTATTGAGAAATGATTAATCACGCACTGGAATATCTCTCAGTGCAACGGCACCACGACCACCCTCAGAAGGGGGAAATCCAATGATGCCCACGGATTCGGCGTCAAAATATGCACCTTTACGTTGAAACCATTGGATGAAGGTCCCCATTGAAGAAAAACTTTGATCAAATCAAACTGGAAAGAGTTCTCAGCTTTGCTCATTCGCACGTGATCTCATATATGTTGTAACTTCGGGCTGCTCGGGCTTTGAACGACTTGGTGTGGGCTTGTGGTTCAGTAAATCCAATGAGCTGACCCATCCCGGTGATACAAACTTTTTCTTGCCTTTGTGCCTCATGCTCTCTCCTTTCATTTCTGGACCGCTCAATGAAGCTTCATGCTGGTTTGTCCTTGGACGGGTCGTCTCCTGGATCATTTACCCGGATTCCTTAGGGTTCAACGTTCAACAACCTCGCCCCGGCTTACAGGTTCTACCCCTGAAATTATTCGAGGACGTAATTTCAACGCAGACCTATTTGCGTCATCCTGCATAACAATCGCTAGAACTAGCTCACTTACCGGGACGATGTAGTCTTTCACTTCTAAAAGTGCATCCGATCGTTTCGTTCCGTGGAGATATTGCTTAGCGCCGGGATACCCGTTTTTTTTCTGTGCATCATTTAGACTTTCAAGGACTCTCCCACCGAATTGGACCCTCGCTAGATTCACGCATGGAAATTCAATAGGGATAAATCGCCTCCCCTAGAAGCCTGTGTTCAACTAAAGATAGCTATTGTTCCTTCTGGGAGTCCCTCGCGGGTAGAAACGACAGTATGCAACTCCACTAAACTCTTGAAGTCGCTCGTAGGATCCTCCGATGTTGCTCAAAGGGTAATGACATTGCTGGCTTAGCTCTTTCTCAGTCAGCCGGTCATCCTCGTCCGGACATCGCCTCGGTTTTCTCATACTAGCTCAGGCCTAATAGGCATTGCTACTTAGATTTATGAGTGCCCAAATGATCCGACCGCTAGTCATGCTTTGGGTGCAACCGTACCCTCGATGCTTTGCATGCATTTGTTCAGTTCTATTTCCGGTTACTGTATCTCTAAAGAGTTCTCACCTCTCAGGCCATTTCTTCGGCACGTTTCTTCCAGCAGATGATGGAGGCGTTAACACCAAGAGTACCTCTGTATTACCGGCTTTCTCGCCACTGGTTCTCGACGTTCACCTAGAAGTCAAGGGCGCTTCATTGCAAGCTAAATCGGCGTTACTGACACCCAAGAAGGCGAATGTCAGTAACACTACCAAGATCTCCGGTGGGATCGCCATAGCATACCATCCTTTCTCTCGCGATTCGCGGGTTATCCAGCCCTGACATCCATTCCATGCAGTCGTTCTGGTCCAGAAACAGAGTGAGAGAGACTGAGAATCGATCAAGATCCACTGACGGACCTCTTAGACACCTAGTCCCAGAATTGGCATTTTGGCACGTTTTCTCCCGCGGACTCAAAAGGAGATCAAACTGCTATTGAAATGCGTGTGTTTGGGCTAGTTCGACTAATCGGTTTCCGGCACCGCAGCTTTGGCTAACACAATTTCTTACTTAGCGTTAATAATGAACTCGCTTTACGCATATGGAGAGTGCTGCACGTCAACAGGTGATTCATACCAAGTCCCCCCGTCTCACGCGTCGAGCGCACGGCCAGCCTGCGTATGTATAAAATCAGTCGATGTATGTCGCTGTTTATTCATGAGGTTCCTGACCGGCCAAAGATCCATGATACCGGGGTGTAAACATACATGTCATATGGAAAGCGTAAGGATTCCATTCAATAGGAGACACGAAACAACATATTTTGACGCTTTGATATATGAAAATAACAGCCATAGCGGCGAGGGAAATTTGTTGAGCAGGATATATCAGAATATATAGGGAGATAGAGTAAAGTGCAAAACATTCATCAAAGAATGCTTCAATCTAACTTAGCTTTCTCCTGATGATCGTGGGAAAGTTCATATAAGCAAGTTCCCAAGTACTGAACCTTTTCGGACCGCCCACCGTGGACACCTCATGCTACGACTTACAGTTACCTCTGCATCTTCCACGATTCCGACGGCTTTTTCAGGGCATGGATATCCGAAACACCCTGCAAGCCAATTCTGAGCGTTTGCTCTTGGCCTATTATGACAACTCTGATCATGTTCTGGACCTTCAAACCACCCTGATCCGGGATATCCTTCCTTCTGTCGTTGATGAACTCGAACTGGGCCCGGACGCCACGGAGTGGGCAGCCGAATGGTTACAAGATACAGGTATTGTCTGCTTCGTTAAGGCTTTACTCTAGATGAGAATACTGACGTTTGGACTCCCAAATACAAACCCTTAGGTTCCATATTTCGAATAGCTCGGGTGAGTTACTTTTGAGGTGCTGGTGACAGGTGCCTTTTGTGACATGAGTGTTTTTGGCAGCGTAATAAGTTCACAAGGTCCTTTGCTCTCGAGTCTATTCGCAAAACCTTGGTCTGGCGTGTACAAAACCTCTGGAGTATGAATCGGGACTTCAAGTTACCAGCAATGGTGCACTGTCTTCCGGAGCATATACGTGACCCTTTCGGACGACCTATCCTCGTAATTGAACTCGATTCCGTCCATGAGAGCCCTGAAGTCGTGAAATCTTATATCCTTCAAATATTTGAACTGCTTCGACTTCATCTAAAGAGTATTTCTGGCAGAGGAGCGCCAGAAGAAGAGCCCGTGCTTCAATATATTATTTTATTGGATCTGGCAAAATTGTCGCTCCAGGCAGTGGTAAGCTAATACCCTCTACCCTATGACTGCTCGAATTTTTACCTCCTATCACGCAGAATGTTGACGTTCTGACGTGGGCCGTTCGCGAAGTCGTTCCACGATTCCCTGGCATGCTTGCTGGAGGTACATCAGTATTCTATGACAAAATTTACTACATTACTAATGAAGGCAGTTTTGGTGACCAATTACTCTTGGGCTTATTCCGGACTCTGGAGTATTGTTCGGTCAGTGAAAGTTATCCCGATGTTGCGCATTTTGACTAATATATGTATTCTAGACATATATTACCCAAGTCTGCCCCTTCTCGGATTTTTTTCCCGACGCAGGCGGATTTATTGTTTGCAATGACGCCAGCTGCTGTGCCAAAGAGTAAGAAGCATCTTATTTTGGTACCCTAATAAAATACTGACCCAGCTCATCATAGATTATGGCGGGGCTCTACCTTTATTGACGGATTTGGACGATCCATTGCGGCCGGCCAGAAGGACCCAGCCCTGCTCTTCTACCAAACGTGTCATAGAAGGTGGCCCATCTTCGCCAACGTCTCATCAGCCAACATCAGGTTACGTTCCCTCGATATCTCCGACTTCTGCTTTGAACCCATTCTACGGTTATCCCATATCTCCCAGTCGTGGATTTCCGCAATTGCACTACGGTCGTCGTAGAAAACGAGACCTTGTGCGGACGTTGATCTGTTTATTCTGGCTACGTTGGCGAACTCAGATCAAAGTAGGGGCTGTTCTTGCAGCTGTTGCTCTTATCGTTAACTTCAGTCTGCGTCGGGGTCTTCTGCGCTCACCAAGGATCTTCCCTCGCTGACGAGCTTCTCTTCCTCGGCCTCCCTCGTGTATCATATGATGCATGGTCATAATTTGCGTAGTAGTCATACCCTACACCCGCCGTTTTATTACCCGGAAAGCTATTGGGTGATATAGATTGGGTCGGGAGGATTCTTTTGGTCATGCAATATCTATTTAACAGGCATTGAGACTCAAAGCCATCACCGTCGTATATCCTATTACATGTATCATATCGCAGTCGTTGGTATCTGGAATGTCGCGTGTGGCCGTGATTAAAGAAAATACTCTGGAAGCTAAATGGTCAAGGTAAATGAGTTAGTGACAGTGATATAACGTGCAACGGCTGTCACCTTTCCGCTTGCATTTTGGGCACCTTGCTGGTTCGGTCCGTCCCTTTCGTTTTCAGGTGCTGCTTCGAATACGTTGAAAAACATGGGTTCTCCGGGGCGAATCTCCAGAATACTTGCGGAGTTTCCACAACGATAGCAGTAGTTGGGAGCAGACCACACGGTGGAGAGATGCTTGTCAAATAACGATGAGTAGCCCTCCATGCATAGTTGATGTGCACGAAGGATGTGCGACATCCCATTTTGGTCTAGGAATTTATAGACAACACCAGACCCAAAAGTGTATCCAGCGCCACTGAGAGATCAAATGAGTCAAAGAAGCGTGGGTGAAAGTGACACAGTAGCACACCGTGGAGAAATTGCAAAGTCCTCTTTTTCGGGGTCAGGGTCCGACCAAACGAGATCAGCCATAGGTCCCTCGTGTGGTATTTCTGGCTAAAGCGTGAATTTCCTGCGGACATCTAGGGACCGGACACCCACCTCGAAACCGATCGACAACCTTGATCTGATCAATGGAATGTATTGAAGGTGAGAGACCTGTAAGTTGGATAGTCAGTATATAGGAGGCAAGTCGGTGTTGTGCGTACCTCCATGGACACAAAATATTCGATCGTCAATCACGACAGAGAGGGTCAAAAAGTCGAACATGTCTGTGAAGTACGTCCAGACATGAGGGGAGCCGTATTTCCGTACACATTCAGTGTAGAAGCCGTAAGTCTGCCATAACAACGTTGAATTATTGGATTAGATACATAGAACCGCAGGAATCACCTGCGTCACCGCTCTCGACTCATGGTTGCCTCGAATAAGCTGTACCCTGCTTGGGTATCTAAGTTTTAAACATGTCAACAGGGAGATCGTTTCAACGCTGAAAAGTCCCCGGTCGACGTAATCGCCTGCAACAGCCTGAGCTTAAGCCGTGGTGAATGGGATGCATCACGCACCAAGGAAGAGATAATTCGTATTTGGAGCATATCCCCCTATCCGAAAAATCTCTATCAAATCGTAGAACTGGCTTGACAGATGCTGAGCATGGAGTACGGGAATATTGTACCCTGACTCACCCGTGGATATCACCGACGACAGTGACCGGCGCATTGACGTGCACGACGTTGGATTCGCGCATGAGGACTTCCTTTGTTTTTTCGCATATTTCGCGAAGGAGGGCCTCGTGGAGGAGTTGTTTCCGGAGGAGTTGTTCGATGCAAGCGTCGAGATCAAACGGAGCCATTACGGAGTGTGATGCGATCAGGTGAAGGAGAGAGCGATCGCATGTTTACTTGTATTTGGCGCGGCCGTTTAGTCTTTTCTATGCCGTAGCCGGCTCTTCTTCCTGCATTGACTATACGCGTTTTTTGTTCTGTGCTGTTTTTTTTTTTCAGTTGTCTACAAACGGCTCTCACTTCTGTATGCCATGACGCGTTAGCCCTGCATACCGCTGATCTGCATCAGCCATTGAATTCGGAACTCAGCGGAGTCTGTCAGGACGAGAATCAGTATCTTGTCTAGCATCCTTTAGCGACCTGTCAACGTTTTCAACTTATTTCCCCAAATAGCCTTCTGACTTAATTGCCTATCTGGCTTGTCACTCCAACTCTCGGTCGACGTTTCAAATTGTATGCAGCCGAACGCCGGTGATATTTGTACGTCTCGAATCATGCCCTTACTTTTGTCGCGAGAAGTAGAGAACTCCCACTCACTCCGACGTGTTTCTCGAATTGGGACCCTATTTTTATTAGCCTCTACCTTCGAAATCTCGGCTCATCTTCAAATTTTAGCACTAAGTTAGTTCCCAAGCAGAGATTCAGGTTCGGTCCGCTTGCTTGCACGTTATTAGGGCATCCGATGAAAACCTCGATCTGCGAAGGATCTATGAGCAGCAAACGATTTCCCCACCACCCAGGAAGTCCTTCCCAAACGTTTCGGAAGCCACCGGGTTGCCGCAGGCATACAGGCAGCGCCCAGTTTCGATAGCATGTATTAAGTGGTGGTTATCATATTTCATTAATGATTTAGAGGACGAGCGTGCGCAAACGCGCATTAAATCGCTTTACCCCCATACGTGATTATCGCAGCGTTATGGCACGTTTGGCATGCTATTATCCCACTAACCTTTTTCGGTTCGACTTATTCTCGATTATTTCCACCCGAATCTGAATTCTTCAAACAGGCACATCTGTAGATTCGTTCTTTAACTCAGGCATCCGAATTACACCTCAAACTTCTAGAGCTGGGTTCCCAGGATGAAACTCTAGGCAAACCATTGGCCTGAATCGGCATCCTGGAAAGGATGGCATTTGCTTCATTGATTTCGACGCGAGTAAATGGAGAAGCTCAGTTGGACCCTCGTTTTCTTGGAGTACTCGCGTTCATTTTCATGGTCTACATAGGTTCCGTTTAATCGGCTGATGCGCAACCGTAGATAGCGGCTACGGACCCTTCCGTCGTTCGGGACCCAGGATCGAAACACCTAAAGATGATCTAATTCGCGAATGTCAGGTGCCCGAAGGGATCTATATTACCAACTCTGCCTATGACATCTGAACGGTTCCGCCTTTTTAAAGGCCAAGGAAACTCTCCCCCTTGCACGAACCCGCCGTCCTCTTCTCCAGCGACCTATCTCTCTCTCATCCCACCAGTCCCTTTGCCTTGTCATGCAAAATCGTGACCCGCGCTCCTACTACGGGGACCAAAATGGCCAGTTTTCGGCTGGTCAACCTTATGATTCTGGCAACTACGCGTCAGCTTCATCATATACATCATACGACTACCAACAACAGTCTCCACAATATTATGCTGCAACCGCCCAAACCCACAGTGGTACGTAGTTCAACGCACTTGGGCTTAGTCCATATCTTAACGAGCTTTAGCATCCCCCCCTCATCCATACTACCGCAGCATGACACCCGGCATACCGTCACACCGCTACTCGAACAGTTCCTCCAGTCGAGATTACTACCCCGCTTCGGGAGTGATGAATCATTCCTCCTCGCCGCAGCCAGCCATTTCCAATCAGGAGTATTATCAAAGTCAATACTCGGGTAGCGGGATCGAGAGCCGCTCGCCAACAGCACAAACTCAATTTATCCCAACTCCCAGCGAAATGGCTCACTCGTATTCAAACTATCCACACCCAATAGCTTCTCCGTCATCGACAATGTCTAGCAGTTATGTACCGGGCGCGGCTGGGTATCACAGTCCTGTTCAGATGCTTCCACAGTCACAGCAACCACCACGACCATCACGTATCTCGACGGGACGCCCTCGTACTGCATCCGGAACAGCGACATCACCCACTTCGGCGACATCACCTCCTGGAGAAAGATTTCCTTGCGAGAAGTGCGGAAAGACTTTTTCTAGATCTCATGATAGGAAACGACATCATGAAACACAACATCTACCCACACCAGTGATCCACCGATGTCGTTATTGTGAGAAGGAATTTAGTAGGTGAGTTCCGTGATTGTGGATTCTTGTATGTATACCTGTTGATCAAGCTTCTTTCCAGAGCCGATTCTCTCAAAAGACATCTTGATAATGGTTGTGACGAGATGCCCCAATGACTTTCTCTCGCTAGCTGTTGTGTGGTGAGTTCTAGCTCTCTCGAGGTATAGCCGAAGTCCTTCTAACCGCTTCCACAAAATGACGCAGTCTAATCACACTCTTACTTCTTGTTCTATACCCATATTATTCAATCTCCGAGATCCCGACATAACCGTTTGATGTCCCTAGTTTTATCTTCTTCCTCACTTACGTGCAGCCGGTTAGTATAACATTTTGTCCTTCAGGAGGCTAGAGCTGTTCACTATCTCCACGCATACTCTGCCAATACATTTTTTGCATCCCATTTATGGGGATCCGTCAAACTCGACAGCAGCCATCTTGGTCAAACCGAATAAGCTATAAATATAGGCGAATGAAAGGCAACATGCGGGAGTCCAGGCGGGAATTAAATTGGATCAAGATTCTTATCCCCTCCAAAACACACAAAGGTAGGCGCCGGAATGATTTGGCCATAGGGAACTCGCGAAGCGGGTTGAACGGCTCTAACGATGTCTTTCTTTGGTTCGGCAACATCAAAAAGTATTCAAACCTATCAAATCACGAGGATCTATAGTCCACTCAATTTATGCATTGAGTACTTCCATTCCCCGATGGGCAGGGTACACCATATCATGTGAGAGTCGGTAAGGGGCGTACACACGCCAAAGCCGGACAAGCCTATCATTTTTCAAAAACACAAGCATTTGAGACCAGGTGCAATTAAGTATTCAACGTATAATATGACTAGTTGACATGTGGCAGGCGAATACCCTGACCAATCTTTTGCATTAATTTCAAGATACATTTGAGCCGAAGAAAACGGAGAAAAAGCAAACGAAGTTCTTCAATGACTGTTTTATCTCTACGCATTGTAAGACTTGGTTTAAAGCTGCGGGCCGCCTCTGACCACTGCGACATATCATCGTCACTGTTGCGAGCATTCCACAAAAGCCGTACGGATCAACGCCATCCCCCGTGATGATGGTTCGCGTTTCTGACGCGACAGAAGCCCAGGTATCTCAAATCGAGTGCATCCCAAAACCGGGTCGCGCAGGTCGGTCGGAGTAGAATGGCTGGCCTAGCGGAGAATACACATATAGGACCATCCATCCCGAGGCCATGTACGGATACCTAAGCCCAACCTCATACAAAGTAGAAAAAACTTAGAATCAGTCGGAAGCGTCTGATCCAGATTTATTTTCCACCTCGTCCAATCCTTCAATTTGTACGTCCGCGTCTGCATCATTATCTTCATTTTCCCTCTCTTCCTTTTCTTTACGCTTCTTGTTCATCTTGTCGATGACTTTATCAGCGCGATTGAAAATTCCCCCCGTTGGTGTACCACATGCCAGGCATTTGGGCGTTTTTGCGTACCGTTTGATGGCACAAGCGGAACAATAATAATGACCACAGCGGGTGACGACGGGTTCCGTATAGTGTTTACGACATATCAAACAAGCAAATGGAATGTCTTCGTCATCGGAATCGTCGGAGTCGGTGTCATTTTCAACTTGCTTGCTCGAATTCTCAGCCAGCTTGTCGAGCTGCCAACCCTGGAGATCTAGATTAATGCATCAGTAAGTACCATCCTCTAAAAAGTGGAATGAGACTCACAGGTTCCACGATCGTGCAAAAATTTGCAAGTATCTCCAAAACCACAATAGCCTGTTTCTGTAAAGCAGCGCACTTAGTTATGACACCGCGTACAGGAATTTAATGGGAAACACGCACCTTTATAGTCCTTGCAAACATCCGGTTGATAATCCGTGATGGTCACTGTCCGAATCGTATTGGTACTTCGCTGAGGACCAACTCTCATAGCTTTTGGTATTTCCTTGTTTTTCTTGATATGTGATTTGTATGCTTTCTGCCCATGATACTGTCCATCGTCGGGTATTTCATCCTCTTCTCCGGCATCCGCCTTTTCTTTACGTATACGCTTTGCGAGTAATTCTTCTGCCTCGTCGCCTGCAAGAATCTCTAGTGCGGCATTGACATGTGAACCTTCAGCCGTCCACTTCACATCGGGCCCATCCTTTTCGGACGCATTCAGGTCATCAAGATCGTCCCTTTGTGATATTGAGCGCTTGGAACCAGCGCTGAGAAGGTTTGTTGTAGTCTTTTTGGTGGGTAGAACGACCTGGGACGTGGTAGGTGTAGCAGAGTTTACCGCAGCAGGTCGTACTGCTGACGGCGGTGGTGAAGTCGAACGTTTCCTAGCAGTGGTCGGACGACTTCTACCCTTCTTCTTAAAGAAAGGGACATTGACTTGTTGTTCAGCGGAGGCCATGTAATTGTTTGGTGGCAAGGGACACTTCAGCATCACCGTAATACTTGGCTTACAAATCCGGAAAGCTGACAAAAAGCATTATGTGATGGGCTGAATGAACCGGAAATAACGCTACTACCTCGCTTGCCCAAAATGTCAACACAATGGAACTGGAACCATGCCAGCCGTCAAGCTCCTAACCCACCCAAGTTAGAGGCCCGGTCTTTAACGCCCCTAGAATAGTTAGAGGCTTCTAATTCAATTAATACATACGACGCTTACAATTCGCTTAACAATGCTTGAATTTCACCTTGAGCATTGTGATTACAATGTAACCTCGACATCAGGGGCCCGCCGCTAGAAACATCGCTAAAGACCTCTTCCTCATCGGCTAATATACCGTCATTCCCACGGCCAATTTCATCCACAAAATTGCTTTCCCACACTCCCTGATTTCGACTTGTCAATCAAGCCTTGGATTGTTGCACCACAAGATTATCCCCGCCCTTTTTTTTTAGTGATGCTGTATTGATGGTAGGATCAATGTCAGGAAGCGCGATATTTACTACCTAGGGAATACCTCAGGGGTCTGCAACATCCCACTCTTAGGCATAACAAGATTTTAATACATGAAGCATATCAAGTATGTAACAAAGGATGCTGGGCGGGCGCTGGGATATGCGAGGGAATTGTGTGTGGTATCATATATCATATTTGATTTCTTATGATTGAACACATTTTGAAGATTAACTAGAATTTCCACCACTCCTTAGTCCCCCACGAAATCAAAACAATACGAAGCTCATTAACAAGCACTTATTATCGCTGATGGGCGCTTTTTAGTATTCTATAGCCTATTCCGAGTACTTACATCGACTTGCCCACACATTGGAGACGTGGAATCACCGGCACCTTCTAGACGCATTCAATAGACTCCACAGCACTAGTCAATCAAAAGATGCAACTACTATCGCGAAGCTCGGTTAGCGACTCAATCATATGCTAATCAACAGTAGGGCAGCGATTTTCACGGACATCTGCCGCGTTCCTTGACGAGCGGCCTAACCAGAAGTCAGAAGAGGTCAGAGGATTGATAAATCTTTGCCTATCATCCGGTGAATTGCGGGAGCATCCAAGTTCAGGAAGGTCACACATACCTAATTCTCGCTACCCACTGGGATTAATACAAGGAGAAATAGTTGTCTAGAATCATCGGTATGTCACTATTGGACGACTTCCCGTAAGAAATAAATCTCGGACAATGTGGCTTCAAGTGCCCGCAAGTCTAGTATCATAACTTCTAGTATGAACGAATACCAACAGCTCCGCTACCAGGCCCTTTGAGTATGTAGCAGCCTTGAAATCAGCTCAACTGTAAGTTTCAAGATCCGATAAACTTCTGATTACTTGATTTATCTGTCGGCAAGCCCGGCCCAGACACTTCCAGGCTTCACTGTCTGCTAACGAGAAATTGTTCATTAATTCAAACTTCGTCGAAATGTCACAAAAAGCCAAGGAACTTCTACAACCGTGGCCTCATGCTGCATCATGATCATAGCATTTGCTTCTGCTGGAACCGGTTCACATGGACTTTTCATTCATCAAGCATCCAGGGAATCACCATCAAACGCGCGGTGTTAAACTATTTTTAATCTCAGCGAATCCGCGTGTGTCCAGTGCACGGCCATCATATTTTTATGACGTCCCCATAAACGGTCTACATTCTCACCTTCTGATTTCTATGTCTCCTTCTTTCGTTCTTTCGTTCTATAGGATGACCGCATAGGAATCAACCGTGTGGGATTGTTTCCTGTGTCGTAAGTTCAGTTTTTGATATCTGATGACTTCTAGCAGGACATACTAAGCGCCTCTCCACTAAACCCTGTTAGGTCTGGATTGGCAAAATCGCTGGGTGAATGCGAGGGCCGAGATTTGTTAGAGAGATCTGAGAGAAAAAAATCGATGTGCTGCAGACCTTATTTTAGCAAAAAAGAGTTCGAAGAGCAAGGTTTTTGAGTAGATGTCAACAGTGTAACATAAAGTTATGCTATTTATATCGCAGTACTCACAAGATGTCCTCGCGCATATCCATACACTACAAGTATACAGGCCTCTCTCTGTTCGTCGATTGGACGATTACATGGAATCCAGAAGATTAGATTAGATTTGGTCTCTGCCGGAAAATCGACAGTTGAACCAGGAAAGGATATTGACGGACACTGAAGACGATGTCGTCCCATTGGCACTGCCAGCCAGGAGTTCCAGATTGAGTTTCCTCCAGACCTTCGCTCGTCATCATCTGACCTTTCAATAATATTGAAAGCTGCGTGTGTTTCCATAAACTTGAAGTAGCATCAACACTCTATTCACGGCATTGTGTATCTTGTAATAGATATATCTATGATTGTTAAGTTACTCGGGGAAAGCTTACAATGACCGAGCGGCGACGAGAATAAGAACAGCACCAACAAATTATAGACAGATTACTTGGCACAGAATCCGTCTCCAAGATGGACAAGGCTCTATTTCAGGAATCGGTACCCACGAGCTATAATTAGGTAACTTCATCGTTAGCCCACCGAGCGAGGGCGACTGGAATTGGTACTAGAAGGAGGATGATAGATGTTTATGTCACTATCTCAAATGTGTAGGAGTGCTTCGTCGCGGTCATGATCTGCATTTCATTGTGTCGGAGAGCAGTGCATCCGCCAAGCACTGATATAATTCGGCCGGAATGGAGATGTCGGCCGGAAATCTGATTCTAATATATGCCTACCCAGATATTGTACAATACTGGAGTCTTACCCGGGGTCAAACTGCCCGGGGGTCTCTCAGAAAGCGGTCGTAGAGAAAAAGAAGCAAAGTCGATGATTTGTTACAGTACTCTCGCCCTAGTTTTTATCAATAACTAAGTAGTAAAACACTTGGGGCAGTGACTATGTAAATGAACAGAGTCCGATAGCTACGATTTTTAGAAGACTACAAATTATTGGTGACCTGAGGATAAATACCAGTTAAGTGGGGAAAAACGGACAATCCACGGAGACCTGATACCGAGAAAAAGAAGTGATCTGTTTTTGGGATCGGCAGTTTAACATGTTTCACAGCGAGAGCCACCAGCTTTTTTTAAACTTCGATTTTGGGAGCAGATCTGAGAAGAACTTGAAGCCTAGTTGTGCGACGCTCGTCCGGCCTTTCCAGCGCCCCGTTTGGCAGAGAGCCACTCTTCTTTCTTTAGGAGATACGTCGTGGTGAGTCATATAGTAGCGGACATTCGACGGCGACTACCTCTTGCTTGACAGTCGAGGTTCATACGCCGATTACAGCGGTCTGTGGCTGACTGATCTTAGGCATTATGGTTTGCGTTCGCATCAATTACCCGCAGGCAGTTGTGATTTGTGGGGGTGTCCGCAGAACTACTCGGGGAAATCGAAAGTTTGGTGGTCTAAAAACCTCAATAAAGACGTGTTACTCTCGCTTACTCTCGTGTACTGCGTCGATGCGTGAAACTGGTGTTCTAGATACATAGCCGAGGTACCAATGGAAGTAAGTACCGCGGGTATTAGAAAGCCATATGGATCGGATTCACGCCCGGGCCGATGCTGATTATGAAGCAGGTGCGTTGGTAAGCAGAATGGATATGATCGAATGTAGATATGTATTCGCAGACCATTTTTCTTTCTTCAACCACTCCCATCCCACGTCGCTCTCAGCCCCATGGCTCCCAACCTCAAAGGACTCAATATCGTCCGGCCGCAACAGGCTCCGTCTGACTCGCAGGACTTGCTTTCTGGCCAATCGTTTCCCGACATATCGGCCCAGCTGGACCTATGGACTAACCTCACATTCGACGTGGATGAGAACAGTCCTTCCCGCAAAGATGAAGGAAAGTTTCACTCCAAAAAAGCGGAGGATGATGAAAGCCAAGTCAACGTGTCCAGTGAATCAGCCTTCCACGACCGGCATGACGTCGTCAATCTAGGCTCAGATATTTCTGGAAACTCATCTCAACCCAATGCTCCCCCTCAGTCACAATCTTTCGATCTCAATGCCTTACTCTCTGGCATTGGATTAGACCTGTATGCCAACGTGGCCCAGCAGACAAATACCAGCGCCATAACGCCATCTCTAGCACAGCTGCTAGCCCTTCATTCGCAGAATCAACTCCAAGGGGGTATTCCACCGCCGTTTCCGCAATACCCCGTCCCGTCCTCGGCGACCTACAGCCCCATATCAAGTACTATCTCCCCTTCTCAAAGCTCTCTCGCTCGAGCATCCTCCCCCGCCGTGTCCGTGACAGCTTCGGCTACTTCTGAAGAACCGCCAGCAAAACGCTCCCGCGCACGCAAAACATCTATTTCTTCTTCCGACAATTTGTCGCCGGATGTGCAAGCAGGAGTAGCGAACGCAGCGGCAGAAGACAAACGTCGCCGGAATACTGCTGCGAGTGCGCGCTTTAGATTGAAAAAGAAGGAGAGAGAGGCTGCTTTGGAAGGCAAGGCAAAGGAATTGGAGGCCAGAGTCAGTGAATTGGAGAGGGAGTGTGAGGGTCTTCGCAGGGAAAATGGGTGGTTGAAAGGCTTGGTCGTCGGCGTAACCGGCGCCGCTCAGGCGCCTGTCGTGACCTCCCCGCCATCTCCTCTAACATCAGTGCAAATCGCCGGCTTGAGAAATGCAACGTCCTCTCCGAGGAGGAATAGAGACGGCTCAGATAACTGATCTTTCGACGCCAGCAAAGACATGCTGATCTTCGCAATTCCCATCTTTTTTAATTGTTATCTATCATGTTTCGAGGGTGTTCTGGATGTCGTAACTAAAGTGTATTGTTTATCCGCAAGATAACGTTGGACAGCGGTGTATCTCGCATTTGACCTCCTTGCCTTTTCCTTCACATACCTCCAAAATCCGTATGGCTTATCGAGCTCCATCGTTGTTCCCATGCCTTTTCACGGCCGTTTTCTCTCTTCTGCTAACTTTATAAGTTATGTTTAGAGCCTTGCCATTTCAAGACTGAAATACTCATATGTAAATGTATTGCCTCCTCTTCATATGGAAAGTAAATACGGATATCCGAGACAATGACAATTTGATTACTCCTTGCATAGTATACACATGATGAATCTGGAAACATTTGACGACTCTGTATGTTATTAGTCAATATTCCAAACCTGAATAGTAACAAATCACCCAGGGCGCAAAACGTTAAAACGAGACTGGTTTACTAATTAGTGTGGGAAATGAGAATGGAGGTGTTGGGAGTTTGAAGTTTGAATGGCGTCATCCATTAGTGTTCAATGCGTCTATTTGGCAGTTTTTTCACCGCATAGGATCTGATATACAGGGGCCATATGTTACGCCTGACTTGAGCTTCTGTGTCAAAAGGAAAATCAAAATCAAAAATTCGACGTCCGCGTAACATGATAGAAATACCTTCTTCATATTCAAAGGAGGTAGCCAGCTTGCAGGCCATAGATTTATATTAAACGAATTAAAGACATTGAGGGGTGTAGGCAGCGCAGTATAGGCTGGCTATCCCAATCGGCCGATGAATTGAAAGAGACACAACGGAATAAAACGGGTTTCGCTAAGCCATTGATAAAACCCTTATTAGTATATTCTGAATCACGCCGCGGCAGCGACGCATCTAATCGCCAAGAACCGGGTGAAAATACCTGGGTACTACAAGAATGTCTCTTTCAAAAGGAAATCACAAGCAAGTTTGCTTTATTGGTCCTCCGCAAACACCCAGAGAGGTGAGAAAGGGTGCCATGAAAGTGCCATGAAGCAACACGGTGGTGATTAGAACACCATATGACATGGAACACTTGACACGTCTCCTAGAACGAAATGGGAAAAGAGCGATAAGAAGATAAGAGTTTTGATCGAATGAGCAGTTCAAGTCATGAATTGAACGTTGGACTTCGTCGTTCGCACTGGATTATCTACCATTGAACCCACTACTTTTCATCTTTTTACCCAGGATCCATCGGAGCACGAGTAAGTTCCATAAGTTCCTTTGGCGTAAAATAACTCTGAGTGTTCGTGATAGTGCTGATGTTTCCGAGTGAGTACATCGGTAAAGCTTCGGCGATAATATCCAGAAGAATTCACTGTCGAACCAATAGACGCGTAACACGTACGTTGGTCTCTATGAACCTCCAAGAAAATGTTAAGGCCATGGGAACTGAGATTTGCAAGAAAGAAAACCAGTCAGTGAACAGTGAAGTGAAAGCACAATGAAAACAAAGCGATTCGGGGGTTGCCCAGTGCTCAATCACTGATCATGAGCAGGCTTGCCGGGGCCCTGACGAGAGCACGTGATGTGGCTATGTCTATACTGCTTCGGCTGTTAATGAAGTAGCCCTTTGTCTTTTGACACTACTCATCTCTCATTCACTATGCAGAATGAGGGCCCGGAAGAGGAAACTAGAAGCTACTACGTCTCCGCTCTTCATCCCAAACATTCCCACAAATTTACACCCTCGCGAAGGCATTCCGGCGAAGGCAGTCGCTCGAGCAGCCTCCTCAGTAGGCATGGTCGTTCGCGAACAGATTCCAACAGCATCCGACGATACCACCCACTCACGAACACCAGAAACGACCTTCCAAATTCGACCGAAGTGACACGACCTCACCTTACCCGGACAGTCAACCAGGCTGATGGCGATACAGGAGCAGATGCAAATGGTTCGGAGAACGGCGATGTGGAAGTTCGGAAAGAGATGGAAAGGGATGTGCTTGTTCACCATGTAATTTATGTGACTTTTTCTTTGATCATTTGTATCTCATCTCCTTTAAATAGGTTATGCCCAAAGACTCTCTGCCAGGAGTTTCACTCAAATATGACATAAGTTTGGCAGACCTTCGAAGGGCCAATCATTTGTGGGCGAGCGACTCTATCCACCTCAGGAAGGTCTTATATATTCCGGTGGACAAGTCTTCCAAAGCCCGGGAGTTAATCCATGAGATGAAGCTCAAAGCAGCCCCTCTCGTAGAACTCTCCACTCCGTCCACTTCAGATGCTTCAGAAGATGATGGTGAACAGCCCCTGCCCTTGGATAATGCGACATTCGACGGTTGGGGCATCCAACGCATCCCAATATCGCGAATGTCTTTTTTTCCTCCTCCGTCCTCTTCGGGAAAGGCACCTTCCATCTTGTCGCCCACCTCAACCTCATCTCCCTCTTCCAACTTTAAATCACCATCTCAAACCCGATACTCAATTCCATCGTCATTATCATCCATCCTTACTGCTTTGCCAATCGGCGCATCAAAGCGTGATGACCTACTCGCTCGTATATCATTTGATAGCACTAGCTCAAGCTTGAGTGACCGCTCCAGGCCAAGCATAGAGCCACTCGAAGGACACGAACTGGATGTTGTGTCCAGTCATGCGGATCGGGTTTCTGCCAAGCGTCCCTCTGGTGCCATTTGGATCAACGGTTCAACTCCATTATCACCACCACATACTTCTGACGTCGAGCACCTTGGGTCTTCTATAACAAACCCTCAAAGTATGAAACGGATGTCGCGTAATCATCACCTTCTACATTCATCGACCACACCTCCAGCTTCATATATACCCCGTATACCAGACAACACCACCATACGTACAGTGCAAATGGAACCTTCACCCGTGATGCAGTTACCCGCTTTACATCCTCGTAGATTGCAGCAGTCGACTAAGGATCGTTACTATGATAATCACCGTCAGCATAATACCTCTGAGCCCGCGAGTATCAATTTGATAAACCTGGGGTGAGACTTTCGAAGAAGGATGTCGTGGGATGAGGTTGGAATCGTCGTGAGCGCTCTCCCGCCGCTCAAACCTCTTGGAACTTCAGCCCCGAGCTGACAAGATCCATAGCGATGGTCTGGGAACAAATCACTAATAGCCTGTACCACCATCAGAAGTGAGATACAGTTCCTTTCACCCATCCTACTTTTCTGATTTCTTTTAGGACGCACTGATACTTCTTCATGCTATGCTATGATAGATCACCGCCGCCCTTAGATTCTGATAGCTCAGACCATCATTTACCTGTGTCCAATGGCACTACTGTTCGGAGGGAAGAGGAATAGCCGGTTCATCTAGGGGAGGGCACGATTAACGTGCTCACAATATATGTCGCTGAATGGGCATTTGTCCTTGGGTTTCTGTTCTACAGCCGCCGAATATTTCGGCGTTCTTTCTTCGTGTATTCTCGACACAGTCAAGCATCGCTTGATCATTCGCGAGAACAGATTCATTGTAACTTTAAAAAACTTTTCGATGAGGAAACTGATTCTCCTGTCATCGTTGACATGCCTATGCCGCGTGTGATCTTGACACCTTGTGTTCTGATCCCAATGTATATTTTCGGGGATGTACACTATGTTGAGCTTGTCAAGATCCTCTTCAGTGATCAATGAATTAATGACCCCCCGGGCGCATCCGAGGAACGTCCTGACATTTCCTTACTCTGTCCCAGCAGTGCAGTGAGCTCGATCCGGTGAGTGACCAGGGTCTTTGCTGGTATATTCAGACCCAAATTCTTCGCATCTAAACGTTCATGGTACATCATTTCGGAAATATGGCACTTGATTGATATGAACATGGGAGGATGGAATCATTAGAAGCTGGCAGTAATTTTGGTTTGATTGCCGTACTTATATGATGCTGAGATTCTCCTGCTAGAAGTGGATGAAAAACACTACATACATGTTCAGGATCTTGAATTGTCTGATATTGAACGGCCGAACGCTCGGGGATACTTTAGACCGGGTTGCGAATCTGCGATCTCAATGGTTCAGATCGTCAGTGAATCATTGACAATTGAGATAGCTCAAAGGACCACTCTGCGGATGCTCTAAAGAGTCTGTGTCGCTCCTTAAGGCCTTAATCCTGGACGGTTCTGAAAAGCTTCTAGCTACTCGTCATTTACAGACAAGTCAGAAAAAATGTCCAGCGGGTCGAATCCCATTGTGACGGATGATAGATTTACTAGATACACGGATGAACCGCGATATCCAGGGCAGTGGATCATATCAAACCAAGTTTGAATTAGTGGGTCGATGGTCCCGCGCGAACGGCAGGACTTCAAAGCTTCAAGTTGGGGCCCGGGGAAAGGCGAAGACCGACTTTGCGGCCCGTCTCATTTGATTATCCGCTCCTGATTCTAATAATTGGCTGGAGTGCGATTAACTTGGTCCTGTGTTGGTTCCGCCTTCACTAAAACAAAGCTTGCGTTTTATGACTCTTTCACCTGGGTTAACATTGCTGTGTCAGTGGTGTTGCGCCAATCTTCGAATCTGATACATGAGCTATAATACATGATGTACATCATCAACATTCAACACCCTGATATCGTGATCGGTTTCTTTGTTGCGCACACAGAGATAACCTTTCGAAAGTCCCCATCAGAAACCCTTGTCATGATTTCCCTCTACATAAAAATCTTGCATGTGCTGCACAATGGCACTCAAGGCGGCGAGCCACTTGTTGAGATCGATTTCAAGCTCTTCCTGGGTGACTGGCTCGCCACCCTCCTGATCGGCTCGCAGCTTGGTGAAGAAATCAGCACGATATGGGCAGGCTTTCATGGCAACCTGTTGAAGGGGAATTTGAGTATTAGTGCTCTCTTTCAAAGAAACGAGCTACAGACGGCAAAGATGCCCTTGACAACAAAGTTGTGGTGTTTTTTCAGTGTACCCTCGTATGACTTGGTGAATGCCACAGAAAGCTCTTCCGACTTGTTTGCTTGAGCATTCTGTAGAGCCTTGCAGGTAAATGAGAGACCACGTAAGAGCCACATAAGGCCTTCAGTCGCAGTTCGTTTCTTCTCTCCTTGTTCATTTTGGACGAGGCTCTCGAGCGTTCGAGATTTCTCTGGAGCCGCGTCGTATCGAGCCTTCACTTTCTAGACAGATTGCATCAGATGATTACACTACAAGTTTTACCATGCGAACGGCAGATCTTACTGCGATATTCCCAGTCAGATCAGATTGCACGACTGTAAATGCCGCTGAACCCAACACATCTGTCAATGTGTTGCGATCAGCAGGAAGAATGAAGCCCCGTGTATTGCAATTAACCAAACAAGCCAACTAGCCCTTTTGAAGCTTCCAAAAATTGAAGGGTATCAACACCACCTTCGGTGTTAACATCTGCAAAAGACTGTCCGAGATCAACTGAGAAGTTTGAGTTCATTGACACCTCTAGCTACCTTGATAGTTCTCAGGTAGGGAGCCATTGCAGACGAGTGATAGTAGAGGTTAACGATCGACCAATCAGATAACAGTCCAATCATTGTATTCTCACATTACCAATCGTCTCTACCGCTGTATATCCAGGCGTCCGCTGCCTTTTTTTCGACATCAAAAACATGCCGCACGCCGACACCTCCCTCGTACCAGACAGGTAGGACCCACTATGAAAACCAATCTACCAGGGCTGATTGCCGATGTGATGCGCTAATTATATGAAGTATCAAAAGCAAGTCAGAGTTTTGGACGCATGTCCATACACAACTGGAAAGCCTCACTGCGGGAGAAAGGAATTGGGTGGGAACTGACTTGATTCACTTGCTCTATCCCTTTCTCAACCAGTATATCGTAGGTTACAAACTGCGCGAATGCCGCGTCGCTGATTTACAACTCCCTCTTGGCCTTCCCCCTTTATTTTGGTAGTGGAACTGACACAGCAGTAAATTGGTGCGGTATGTGCGCGATTTTGGACTACAATTATCTCTAGATTCGCCGTTCGACCTCACGCTTTCATAGGCGTATACATAGTCGCGGACCGTTTTCCGAAGCCTCGGAATTCAACGAAGGCTCCATCCGAGCACACGGACCGCCTCTTACTCGGACCATTTTGTGGAAAGCCTGCCTGTCAATTTATCAACGTTTCACTCAATAACGGTCGAGGCGTCTGCGCTGAAGCTTTCATTCAATGTCGACCCCTTCTCGTACCAAATGTGGACGAATATCCTGGACATATTGCTTGCGACGGCGAAACAAAAAGCGAAATCGTAATTCCGCTCGTACTCCAAAACGGTGAGAGAGTAGGAGTCCTTGATTTGGACTGCCTTGCTCTCAGCGGTTTTGACGAACAAAATAGGGAAGGGTTGGAAAAAATAGCCAGTCTGATCGTAGATTCCAGTGATTGGTAACTATGAGTATAGATTGAGCCACAAAGCAGCTACGGGGATAACGTTTTCTGCCATTCCAAATACGCTTTGTGCAACTTTTCTTGCTCCTGCCACTGCTTCTGAACTTTCTTAGCTTGATTTTTACTAAGCTCTTTACCCTCGGCATCTGTCCGCGGTATGCCTTCATCATCTAAAGATCCATACCCGGGACAATTTCTAAACATATCCTGCGGCGGTGTACGACCTTTCTCAAGCTTAGCAATCCGCTTTCTTCGCTCTTCCTCAATACTAGCTGCTTTTTTTGAGGCTTTAGCATCTTGCTGCGCTCGTTTCTCATCTCGGGCTTTGATGAGCTCCGCTGGCGGTACAAGTTTGACTAGAGCCTTTCCATCTGAGTCGAGAACAAGTGATGAATAACCTACTGCATCGACATTTGCAACGTGAAAAACTCACCATCTTGATCATCAAGAGCGACACCAAGAGGAACCAGGTCAACATCACGGAGCTTGTCGCAAAGCGCGAGTATATCCTTAAGAGCAGTATCATTTTTGGCAATAGCCAGTTGGCGAACACCATCACGGAAAGAAGACAAGGCTCGCAGATATGGCGTCAAGACCTCCTCTCGCTAGATGGAATTTTAGTTGAGAATTTGATCAAGTGAATAGAACCAACAACATACGTTGATGTTTCCAACTCCTTGATCTGCTTGACCCCAACCAGGCTCCACCTTCTCCCCTTCTCCTAAACCAAACATGCGAAGCATCTGTCCAACCCACCGGGCAATATTTTCAACAAGGGCAACGTTTAGATGCTTGCCGCGCGAATTGATGTAAATATTTGTTTTTGAGACCAGTTCGCGGAGAGCATTCAAAGCTACCGGCGTATCAAAAGAGTCCGACAATGCGCTTCTAAAGGCCGATTGAGCTTCGTAAAAACTAGATACATCTTCAGCTCGCAAATTGCAGGGCAAAAAAAGTCACGAAACCTTTTAGTCAAGTCTTGTTCGAGTGCCTCGTAGTGATGAAACCCGTCCGATCTGATAGCGTCGCTGCGATGTTGGTTGACCAGGGCTTTAACGACCGTAAAGAAATTCTATGAAAGTGGTACTATTTGTCAACTTGACCTCCGACGCACGAACACTTCGGCTCACATTCATGGTGATCTCAATATTACGAACTTCTCCCGTCATCAAAGATTCCGAGAAATCTACTTTCGCATTCCACAGCTGGGTTAAGAAGGCTAGCCTCAGTTGCCGGGCGGTATATTTGCGGAGGATCTCCTGAATTTAAATATTAGTGCCACATCACGGTACTCCAGTGCCTGCACAACTCGCATCGATAGTGATGAAATTCTTCAACGATTTGCTCATCTTGAGTCCCTCAATGTGTAAATGCCCTGTATGCCAAAAGTAATTAACCCAGGCGCGACAATTGTGATAGGCCTGGACTATATCAGATATTGATGTTACTTTTTTTGTCGGCATCACACACCTCGGACTGAGCCATCTCGTTGTCGTGATGTGGGAAAGCCAAGTCGATACCACCAGAGTGGATATCCATATTATCACCAAAGATAGCACTGGCCATCACAGAACATTCAATATGCCAACCGGGTCGTCCAGGTCCCCAAAATGATGGCCATGATGGTTCACCTGGTTTCGAGGCTTTCCACAGGGCAAAGTCAGAAGCGGAGCGGCGACCTGTTTTGTTTGCTAGAGAGCCTGAGAACCGATCGTTAGCTTTCCGCATGAGCTAGCCTTCCAAACTGACCTTCCCCGTCTTCCAGTAGTTCGCGATTTCCCTTGCTCCACGGCTCGAGTTTCGCATAATCATGGTCATCCGCATTATCAAACTTGATGGTGTTGAAATACACGCTGCCTTCCGATTCGTATGCGAAACCATTATCCATGATGCGCTTTATGAAATCAACAATTTCGGGTATAAATTCTGTGACGCGAGTAACTGTATCAGGCTCTCGAACGTTAAGGCGGGCCATATCTTCGAAGAATTTGGTTTCCCAATAGGAAGCAAGGGATCGAGATATGTTAGGGTCAGTGACCGTAGATTTATACTGTCAATATACCATATAAGCCGATAAATACTTCTGAGTGAGGAGACAGTCAAAAACCTTTGCGTCTAATGTCCGAGCCAAAATATCCTTAGACTCGTCAATCAAATTATGAGCTTCATCCACGGATTTAACGCCAGATTGCATTTGGTCTCTTGCGTTTCGAATGGCCAATAAGCAGCGATTCTGAGGTAAAAGCTGTTGAGAAAAACTAGATATATATAGTGGTGGCTTACAGCTGCTGTGAAGTGCATATCGAACTTTTCGTCGCGTTTCAAGCACTCTTGCTTCCATTCCGGGCTCTGTATCAGAACAGATAATTTTGGCCAGCTTGCCTCTTCAGATCCCTCAACTACCTTCTGATCACTTGGTAATCCTTTATTTACTTTGTCTCTGACATGGATCGTCCAAGCTTCGAAGACGGTGTCCACTAGTTCAGGAGTAAGAGCGTTACTCTCAGATCGGAAGTTCTCAATGAGGTGATTTTGGCGAGCGCGAGAGATTATCTGATCATGGGTAGGTAAGGATTCCGGGAGTGACCGCAAAAAATAGGCGAACTTTATCATCGATATCCGTGATATTCATAACAAAATGCACGTCGTAACCGAAATAATCAGTCATTACCCGGCGGAGAATATCCTGTGTGACGTAGTTTCTAAGATATTATTATTTTAAGATGCCACGTAGTATGAGCTGGCTGGAATACCTTGCATGACCCAAGTGTGAGGCGTCATAAACCGTAGGACCGCAGTTGTACCATTTGACGTGACGCTCGTTGGTCGGAACAAATTTTGTCTACGAACAATTCGTCGTGAGCTTTTGTACATGGGACATAATACGAGTCATCGATACGAACTTTAGTTCTGGTCAACGAATTGTAGACATAAAGAACAGGTTCTTCCGGCTGTTGTTTTGGCAGCGACCAAGGGGGCTGCGTGGTCATATGCGAAGTATAACGATAGATGACTGGGTTTGACCTGGGGAGGAAAATAGGCTTGGAGATGAAGAAAGTCGATAACAAGAATCTAGCGCTTCCACATTTAAGCATTTGTGACATCGAGTCATGCAGCTCGTCAATATTGGGTTTGGATAGATCACATGATCACCCCTGATTGACTGCTTTCATTAAACGAGGGCTTTTATGAACTTTTGACTCTACGGTTTTTCATCCAGCGGACTCCATCATTTAGTGCTTGGAAATTCGAAAGAGGATCAATGCTATTTCTAGGTGGAACAAAACAGCACCAAGGTCTATACTTCAGGCCGCATGATATTCTCAACAGCATCTCGTTTGTTTGATAACTGCAAAATACCCTATCAGGCTACATTACTGTTTTGCCGGCATCGCCTCTCCTATCGCACTTCCTTTTACTATCAGGTGTTTGAACATATCGCCGGGTGGTAAAAAAGAAGAACTTCCTCTTGATGAAAAAATGATCCTGCGAAAACGCCATTACTCGGGAACTATCCAAAATTTAAGTACGACAGTGTTTATTGATGGGATTCTAGCACCGAAATTGATTATGGTCATTTACAAACGGTTAGTGTTACGTTCTCCGGTTTAGATCACCGCTATCTTTGATTGACAGACCTTGTGAGGATGTAGAAGACATCCGGTGAGTAAATCATCGCGAATGTTAAAAACAAACACTGGACAACTCCGGAATGCACATGAGACCGATCTTGTCCTGTTGGACAGGAAGAAATGATTCACCCGATGCCAAAGGACAATTCCCCTTTTTCAATCTATTACGAGTCATGCTCGACCTCGGCGCATTAGAAAGACCTCCTGGGCTTCCGGGAAAACCCATCTATTAAAGGAAATATCAAGTAAACTTAATCACGGAAATGACAGGGTGGGGGGATATGCCTCTAGCTCCTTGTGGTCGATTTGTCTAAATTAAAAACTCGACTGAAAATGCGCCAGGTTGGTTTCTGAACGCATTATTATAGTCCGAAACTATCATCAAGCGATGGGGATGGCGATGGGGACTCGTATATCAGTATCAAAGTGTTAGGAGTGAGAGAACAGAACATTCTGCCATCCTGGTCTGATCTTCTTTAGGGTGTTTTCCAAAAGACGCTCGACCAACATAACTCGGATATCCCACTGGCTCAGCTCCGTTAAGTACTTGAGCTTGGCTTCCACACGCAATGATGCGAACCTGGTTCGTCCCTCCAAATCTATATGCTACTAAACTCTAATATGTCGCTTTAGTTCCTCATTTAGCCTACAACAGCCTCTGATCAAAAAGAACCGAAACGTATTTACCAAAGCTCCCCGTAACCCCCACTACTTTTGCCACCAGCGGCAATAAATAACTGTTTGTTTAAGGTATGAACTCGCCTTGATCATCAACAGAACACAGTATATAAATCGCCAAGTGAAGGAGCCCTGAGCGGTCTCTTCGGTATTCCCCTTCCCCGGTCTCTCTTTCAGCGATACTCCCCCCTCTCGTATCATAAATCCCGCCACATCGTTTTCCCCGACAGAAAATATGCAACGTCCTACCTCTGTTGGATTGCGCGTACGCTCAACACAAGACGCCCATGTCATCTTTCATGCTGTTCATCTCAAAATCTTGCCCATGATCACACGACGACTCGATACAGAGGAACGGCGGGAGATACGCCCTGGTTGCGTTTATGTTTGGGAAGAACGTGGTCCGAACACGGAATCGATCGGAATGGTAGGTATAGCTGCTGGTTTTTGACACTACTTTTGGCTGATGATGCTCGTACGACAGGTGGGCATCGAACGGTGGACAGACTCTCGAAGCTGGGGACCCAGCCGAGTTAGAGATGTTCGTCAACCTTGTTTGGGTTATAGGCGCCATCTTTTGTTCTCAACAATTTTCCCAGGAATTTCTCTTTTACCAGGAGAGGGAACGATCGCCAGTCGAATTAGAAATGCAATCAGATTCTGATACCACGTTTGTGATACACACTGTTCAGTGGTATGGGCTTCACTGATGTTGATTCTCCAGACTTACGAGTCAAACGTCACCCCCGCGCACCCGAAGAAAGGACCTTATCAAGCAAACCTATTCAGTCCTAGTTCAAACGCCGCGAGGCCGAAGAAAATGGCACCTTAGTACGTCTATCATTCTGTGGGCGTTTGATGATAGATTCGATAACAGTCATCCATAGCAACATATTTTACCCAAGACACATTGGATGATTTAAGCACTATCGACGATATTCCGGAATTGAGGTCGCTGCATATTCCACCAGGGAAATACAGCAGTGCGAGGTCTATTAACAACAGGAGCACCAGGCCGAATCCCTATCCCTATCCGGTCCACCCAAGCATCAGTGGGTGAGTGATATTCATCCAAAAGAAGGTTTAGAAGACGTGAAACTCATCATGCCGTTAAATCCCTGCGTTTCATTTTGCACCATAAATGCTCATTGATGCACATCAGGTATCCCGACAGGCCTGAAAAAATTCCACGGGTTTTTAAAATTCAGATCCGACCTCCGCTGTATGACCAAGGGTCATTAGCGCCTCTTGCATATCTGGAAAATGTAGCACCTCCACGACGACATCCGATGGATGAGAAAGCGCTGATGTCGTTCTCATGCGACTTTACGCGTGATATCGGCCGCGCGGAATGCTAATAAGCTGTTTTTGTTCTTTCGTTTTTCGCTTATACCCCTTCTCCATATTTCCCCTGGATCACGTATAATTAAAATGTTACGGCCTCAGATAACTTCTCAGCCTAAACGGATTTCTGATGACTATCAAGATTTCGCGATGGACTGTACTGTATTTTCTAAAACCTATTTTGCGTTATGTCATTCTGTGATATATCGAGTTGGCGTGGGCCCAAATTAGGCAGATTTCGTTCGCAACAATGGAGTCGAATGTTCTTTTCGAAGTTTAAACGGGCTTCTGAAGGTAGGTACTGGAACCGAAGAATAGAGAAGTCTGACCGCGCTGGTTGGAATTACGATCACGGCTTTCTCCTGGATCGCACGGGGTGGGGTCGAGATGACGCGGGTTTCTCGTATGAGTTAGTCTGTAGCGCACTGAATGTAGCAGACCTCAGACCAGGCCCTAGGCTCGTATACCATAAGAAAGGTCGGTGAGGAGAGAGCCAGGAAGATGGTCAGGCAAGGACGAATGGAGGAAGTGTCAACTAGCCTTTACAGCCAGGTGTGAACACATGTGTGATGGGGATATTCTGGTAACAATGGAAGAGGTGGGCCGACGGTTTGGGGTCAGTGAATTGGTCGGTTTTGGCCTAGGTGGGAGCCGCAGTAGGCATTTTTGTCTCGCTTAGGAGAAGGGTGGGCGGACGAGGGCCGATGTCCTGCAGAACCGTTGCAGGTCCCACACTACCCGTCTCTCTCTCCCCAATGCAACATCCAACATGCACTGGCATCCGCATCCGCTCCGTCCTCGACGCCCAGAAGATTTTCTACGCCGTTCAGCAGGGCTTGCTTCGCATGGTCACCCGCAGACTCGATGCTGATGAGCGAATGCGCCTCCGCACAGGCTGCGTATATGCTTGGGAAGAACGGGGCCCTCATACTGAGCTCACCGGCCTCGGTATCGAACGCTTCACCGAGGGCCGTCGTTGGTCACCCTCCAGAGTCCGCGACGTATGTCGTTACACCCATGTATTTCAGTCTAGCTAGAACATCATCATTCAGGAGTTCCTGTTTTATTATGAAAAGTACTCGCCCTCTCCCGACTGTGCAAACCCGTAGGTGCCCTCGAGGTCACCACGTTACACTACTCACCACTGTTCTACAGACATCCGCCGCGCGACTGGGACCCTCTGGTCAAACAAACTTACTCGGTTTGGGTCGAGACTGATAAAGGCAGAAGAAAATGGCATCTCAGTCAGTCCGCTTCTTTTACACCAAATCCCATGCTCATATATGCGCATTTATCCTTAGCTGCTTATTTCACTCAAGCAACGGTCGATCAGCTCGGCTCCATAGACGATATACGCAACGTACGCGACCTCGACGTTCCGGACGGGTTGTTCAACAGTACCAGGGTTACCAAAGCTCGCAACAAGGCTGATGAAACTCGTTCCGGTGAATCCTCCAAGTCTGCCTCGAGATATGCACCTTTCCCGGTGCCTACACACCCCAACCAGCCAGAATCCTCTGGTCAAGTTCTTATGTACCAACCCTACCCCAACCACGATGTTTCTGCTATGCCTCCGACTGAGGATCCAGTTGAGCCACACACCACTGCAGGTGCTTCCAATTTCAGCACCAACAACCTAGCGAAACTCACCCTTCAAGATTCCGATTTCCATCCGCCTTATCGGTCCCTTCCTCCTATCTCTCATCCTCGTCTGGCCGTAGATCGCGACGTTCTTAATTATAGTTCTCGGTCTGAGCCAGCGTCTAGTCCTTCTGCAGTTGCTGATACCCGGCGATGCCCTATATATCTTCCTCGGCCTCAGCTTGAGAACCAAAGGACACTATCTACTCCCCATATGTCGACATCAGGAACACTTTTGCATGACAATGGAACTGTTCCAGAGGAATGTGCCAGTACAGGACCTCAATGGCCGTCGGACAATATCAGACCGACCCTTGGCCCATCGATTCCTTCAGTATATCCTGGAAATAGACATGACCATGTCGCCAACCCCGCTTCCACTTCTGCCACGCAGCCTACTCCTTATCTACCACAAGCCGATATGGGCACTGTCTCTAGCACACAACCAGGCCGGTCGATACAATATCTGACCCCATTGCATGGTGAAACTCCGCGGGAGCCATTGCCTTCCCTTAGTATACTGCAGGAAGCATACTCCATTTCCTACGATTTTTCTGTCGCGATGGTGGCACAGGCGGCTTCGGACGGCGCCCATAATGGCCTCTCAACTGCTTCGATTTCATCTCCCAGCTCTTGCCAGAAATCAAGTATACAGGATTTGGAAATAACCGGAGGTGCAGTATGCAGGGATTTGGATTTAGCGCCGTTGACTTCACTTGCGCGTCCCCAACCATATCGAAGGGAACCCGTGGACGACAGGGCTCTCCGACGTCTCGGACCGAGATCGCGTTGACAATAAGTTTTGCGCTCGAGATATATCCCTGCGGCTTAGACCTTGGAATGAAGACATCCCGGGTAGTTTCCTTTTTTTCTTTTTTTAGGAACAGTGCATTTCTTAAGCTTTTTCTCGCTTTTTTCTATGGGAAATCGCGCATCTTTTTCGCTGAAACAATTTATACCAATCATCTACTCATCTATGACTTTCGTCTGCGGTCCTATATCATTTTTCTCCACCGTTCATTGTCAAAAACATTTTTCACGATTGCATCGATCTCAGGGCTGGACATTCTGACCGGAGTCATTCATCGCCGATCCTATTCGGGTGCCTACTGTATTTATAATCCCTCCTTACGGAGGTTAACACTGGGTATAGGAAAACATTATTTTAATTTTCAAGTAACAAGTGGAGGATATCAATTGCATTTTCCCTTGATTGACGTCAAGATGCAATCATCAGCCGCCGGCCAAAGAAATATCTCACATACATATGCATAGAAGAGTCAGGGCATGCACGAAACAGGTGATATATTACAGATATGGAGAAGGAAGCAGATGATTGATCAAAAAAATGTGATGTTCAAGTAAATGATTATTAATGCAATTAAAAAAAACTCGCTGCCTTCCGAACTTTTGCTTTTTGCTTTTTCTCTATTCTCCTTTAATTCTCCGAATCGGACTGAGTGGGACCAAAAGGGAGTGAAAGATGGAGTAACGTCAAAAATTCGAGCTCGTGTTCATGGCGGATCATGTGGATTCTGTATTACCAAAATGTGGGTGTATAACTCTTCAACAACGTTCAAATTTATTTTACGGGCGCAGTCGATGTATGATGAGAGATGCCATGCCGGAAATGGATAAGCGTTTGCGATTGACAAGAGAGGGTGCATATGCATAGAGTATACCAGAAAGGTGGAGCGTATGGTTGGTATTGATTGATGAGCTATTGGAAAGCCAAGCTGATGAAAAAAAAATCATGGGATGCGACGGAGGAAGAACCAACAAAAAAAAGGAGATTATTAAACCAAATTTGAGCTGCAAAGGCGACCTGGTAATTGTTTACCATTCGAATTCACTGAGGAGAGGAAAGTTAAGATCGCAATAAAGGGATATGAACAGCACGAGACAACTGACCCAGTGCATTTGGCAAATAGATAATCCTTGCCGTTGACGTGGATCATTCCATCTTTGAGGATGCATTTCCATTTGTTCTTGACTCGAGCAACCTGTAATATGCGTCAGCCACTGAACAAAAGAAGGGAGGAAGATATCAATACCTTGTCGTAAGTGCAAAACACAATATCAGTATCACCCGTGCCTCCTTCTTCAGCCTCAGCCTCGTTCTCGGTATCCGAGTCATCCAAATCACTATTGATGGCCTCTTCATCCTTGGCTACGGCAGCTTGTGATGGTTGGACGGATCCTGGTTGAGGCAATGAAGGATGAGACGTTCGAGGTGCATATCCCGTAGGCTCTGGAGAGCCTTCGTCTCCAGATGACTCCGAAGGACCATCGACCTGCGGTATCCGTTGTTGTGCAGCAGGCGCGGACTGACCTCCTGCTGCAGAAGAAGCATGGCCATTCACCGGCGGTGATGACTGATGATTCGCTTGTGGTTGCGCAGAAGCAGGAGGTACATAAGGACGAGCTGTAGATACAGGTAGTGGTGTCTGACCAGGTCCAGGAAATGAAAGAATACCAGCCTGACCTCCAGGATGCGGTGCTGTTGGCACCGGTGGTGGAAGAGTTCTATTCATATTGGGACCGGATAACGAAGGTGCATAATAGTTTGATGCGAGCATGTAGCGCGTATCAACTGGTTCCGATTTCACTTGGGTTTGTCCAGTAGCAGGGGGTGGTGCCATAGCAGCGTAGGGGTTTGCCGCATAATGCGTCTGCATCATATGCATTGCATGTGGAGGATATGCAGGATGCGCTGGCGGATGAGGCGGCGCTACAGGCTGCTGCGGTTGCGGCGGAGACTCGAATTCAGCTACATGAGACGCTATAACTTTGGTCTCCCATTTCTACACGGCACATCAGATAGAGTAAGGGGTAAGAACGAACAGACTTGCACTCTGCAATTCGGCGAGGACTTCCTCTGAGACACCGTATTCATCGAATTCGGATTTAATGTTTGCGATGACATCGTCAATAACGGTTCGGTAAATGGAAGGCTCAATAATCCCAAGAAACATCGTCGTTAAAATCCAGCATCTTACTGCAGCCAGTGATTGGTGAGCAGCTCACCACTATCTTATTGGACATCTGTAAATCGTAGTTGTCTTCGCTAGCGTCGAGGACAGTGACTCAACCGCCACGGGAGTTCAACGCGGGAGATGATGGGAATGAAGCAAGGTCCCTTTTATACTACATGCACATTGCCAGAAACCCCGGACAATTCAAACTCCGACATGACGTTAGTTTGACTCGAAATTTCTCACGCACGGACCTCCCTCATAGAGCACCTGGATTGTGGCTCATGATCAACCGTTTGTGTTGCGCCATTTCTGTATGATGCTTGAGTTTCCAGAGGAACATTGGGCAATATGAAAGCTTGTGAGCAGAAGTAGCTGGGCTTCACTTTGTCTTCATCTCAGGCAGGCTTGGAAACACTTAGCCGGGGCCATGGTGTTTTTAGCCTTGGGGTTATTACCGTTCGAAACGACGTAAACAGTGGTGCTCGGCCGACCCAGAGTGAATCCCTGGGCTGTGAGAGAGCAACGCAGGTGAACGATGCCGTCGGGGTGAGCCAAGAATACATGCATTTTCCGTTTAAAATTACACTGTTGTTCCTACTTATCTGGTTTGTATGTATACAAATCGCACAGAGCGCAATAAATCTAAGCCTCAAAAATAACTTCCAGCCCCTGCATAGTTCGAAGGACCCTTCCGTGAGGCTGGCGACTCTGTCAGCTCATCTCCGATTTCAGGTCCACCAGTTTGCCTGTCGACATCTTCCAGAGATCCAGGGCCAAATGCCGGACTAGGCGGGGTATAAGGACGCATCTGCGCTGCAGCGAGGCCTGCAGGGATACGAGATTTAAGATCCGCCTGAGTTGGCAAAGATTGAAAGTGTAACTACGAATGTCGTGAATTCGTGAATCATGGCGTTCCGGAATTGTAGCAGATAGACAACTTACCGAGTCGTTCATCTTTTTATAATATGTATAAAACGTGTCCGTGCTCTCCAGCTCATCCAAGAGTTGACTCCTTTTTGTTTTTTCCTTGTCCCCTTTGACAATGTGGAGACTGGGATTGCTATCTTTCAGGGTTTCGAGCTCCTCTTTAGCCCAAGCAAGAAACGCCACAGCATCTCCTGCCCTATCCATCCCACCTTTCTCCCCTGCTTCGATACCGAGCCATTTATGAGAAAGGGCCGTATGGAAAGCGATTCGGTCGGTCAGGTATTTCCTGATTTCCGACGAGATGTTATTACCTCCGGCCTTCGCCAGTGTCTTCGCGGATCCGTAGAGCGAAGCACACTCCAAGTGCAGTTTTGCAATGAAGCTGACCGGTGGATGAGAGCTAGGAAGAGGTGGTCCCGGTGCAATGTTGTTTTCGAATGCAGCCTTCGACAATCTTTTCCGAATTGCAAGTGACTGGGCATCAGCCAGTGCGAGCCTTGCGAGAACGTGAATCCCACTTTGTTGATCAAAAAGCTGTCGGCGTACTTGGACAGTGCAGTAAGAACTTCCTGCTTTAGATCAGACGGTAGCTTTGACGCATCTGATCCCCCTCCCCCGCTCGTCTCCCATTCAGAGAGCAATGTGTCGGCGATATACGAGAAGATCCCGCTGGCCTTGCATAGTAATCCAAATGCCACATTCAGCTGCTCGTCCTTTCGCTCTCGTTGAACTTTGGTGATGGTGCGATCAAGTTCATAAGCTCCGATAGACTGTACCGTTGCATGAGCCAGGTTCGAGAGGGTAAACGCATATGTCAAGAGAGTGAAAGCGAGGTCCGCATACAGTCCAGGAACTTCGACTCGGGGCGAATTATTGAGAATGTTGTTAGATAATGTACTCCGCCAACTAAAAGCTGAGTGAGGGTATATCAGACGGTGGAAAGACGGATGAAGAAAACTAAAAACTCGCACAAAATTTTGACTTGAAATCAATATCGCACTGATCAGCGCAGTTGATGAGTCCGCGTATTAACGGGAGATAATCTTCAAGCACCTACGAAAGTTGAGAAATACCCTTTGAACTAAGCAAAGCCCTCTTACTTTGGTCAACGAAAGAAAATCTTTGGCGTTGTCTTCCGTCCTCTTACTTCCCTTGAGTGCGGTACGGATATTAGCCCTGGCTTGTGTCGCCTCGAGGATGCAAGTAGTATAGGTTCTGCCTGGGGACTGATCGATACAGAGGTCCGAAAAAGAGATATTACCTGTCGTGGGTAGTTCGTAGAGGTACATGACGGATGGTAATCAAGAAAAGATCAAAAAGTGAGTCGACCCAGGATCGAACTGAGGACCTTCTGTGACCGTCCGGTAGATTACCGGAGAAGGTGTTAGACAGATGCGATAACCAACTACGCCATCGACCCCTGTTACGCACTGTTCCCTTGATCACCATCACAGTTCCCAGGCTGGCACATTTCGCTGCAGCCTGGATTGTTTTCGACATTGGATGCCTCCTTCGACGAGTGGACTCAATGCGGCAGCGCTGGCTCTCGTCGCGACCAGGATAGTCGCCGCTCTCTTCTCTCCCGAAAATGTCCTCAAGCGCGACCAGTTGTTATCTACGCCACTGTCCTCTTATACCCAACGTTAGTGTCTTCATTTGCATTACAGTGCTACTCAACATATTGTCTGTTCAGTCAGGGAGGGCATTTTCCTCTTCAAACACAACATAGACCCATATTCTGGTGGGACCTTTCGACATGTACCCCGTTATCCTCACTTGTATCTGCAATCAGAGGGTTAACCTGTCGTTCTAGTCTCCCCTCCTTCTCGCGCTATTTTCTACCATACTCCCCAATTCGCGAACCTTCGCATCGCTCCTGTGGACAGCTTTTGACTTATTGGGTGCTTGGGCACTTGTGTCAATATGGAGGGCGCGACAAAATGTATCGCACACGTCAAGAGATATTTTGGTCGCCGCAAGGTGTGAATCGAACTATTCAAACGGCAATATCGTTTATAACCCAGTTCTACAGTTACCTATTGAACCCCTACGTTTTTCTACCAACTTTGGCTCTTTCATCCTCCAGTTTCCAATCATCTTTGACTCTTCTCTCAGTCAAGTATGCAGCCGAAGGTGGGTATCGCCAATACTACTCAGACTCATTCTTGACTCATTCTTTATACAGGAAACGCGTCTCTAGCGCTCTTCTTGCTATCAATACTTCTTCATATCGATCTCTCAACATTTATCCTTCTTCCCCCAGTTCTTCTTCTACTCATTACTGGCCCACGCTCTCATCTCGCATCTCCACACGCCCTAGCTGCCAACCTTCTTCGTATCATTCCACACTTCTGCAGATACTTGTTATACACAGGTATTCTTGCCATTGTATCAACAAGTATCACAGGCGGCACGCGATGGATACCACAAACTTGGGGAGCCACGTATGTTTTCCTGTTCTTTCGTTCATCGCCCTCACCTGAGTTTGATTATTGCCCAGGCTTACTTTACCTGATTTGACTCCAAACACGGGTCTATGGTGGTATTTTTTCACGGAAATGTTTGACCATTTTCGTCCGTTCTTCCTCATGGTCTTCACTGTGAGGCTCGACTTTTTTTATTTTACTATCATAATTGCTAACATTGATTCTAGCTTCATCTCTCGATCTATGCGATACCTATGTGCATCAAGTTTCAGTATGTTTTCTTCCCCACTCTTCTCTTGTCTCGATTCACATGACTATCTACAGGTACGATCCTTTATATGCTACCTTCCTCCTTCTCGGCGTACTAGGGACGTTCAAGGCGTACCCAACGTTGTCAGATCCTGGCCTATTCCTTAGTGCCCTCTCACTGTTCCCCGAAGTCTACCCTTGTGAGATTCCTATGCAACAAGCTTGTTCTGTTTCAGCTGATCAGATTGCACTTCCAGATCTCAGACATCAAATGGTCACTGCACTTCTTCATCTCCACGCAGCACTGCTTATGCCCCTCTTCAATTACTTGTGGCTCAGTACCGGAACTGGCAATGCCAATTTCTTCTATGCCTCGACCTTGGTTTTCGCTTGCGCAAATGGGGCCGCGCTTATTGATGCCATTTGGGCCGGCTTGCGCATTGCAATTGGTGAAGAGAAGGAGGGTTATATGGTTGTACAAGAATGAGTAGTGAGTATTATAACTTAGTAGTCTAATCAAAACGGTGGAAGCACCACAATATCTGCAGGCTGGTGCCGTGGTAATGGTAATCCAGAAAATCTATAGCATTTGCATTGGCCGCAAATGGTTATATCACCTTAACGCGGAAGGGGTTGTTCGAGCAGATCTTGAACCAATCCTTCATTGATTGGAATATTGGCTTTTCGAAGATAGTCATCATTCCTGAAAGGATATATAAGTCTTTGAAGACCGGAGGAGAATTTATCAACTTACCAGAACTATCAGACCCGTCCCGGTAATACAAAATGTCAGCTGTCAGTGCTGTAACATATATCAATTCCTTACCTTGGAATAATGTCGAGTACCAGAATCGCATCTGCCAAAACCTTTCTGAGAACACGACAAGAAACAAAAACAAATCCAACTCACAATATAGTAACCACATGTTGTCCATCTTTCCATCCCAATTTCTTCACCAACTTGATACAAGCGATGAGATTACAGGCGCTACTCGAGCCAAGGAAAAGACCATCATGCTTGACGAGATATCGCGACATCGCGACAGCCTCTTCATCTGTAATCCTAGAAGAAAATTTCATCAGAAGTAATAAGGGATATATGGGCCATGACATATTTACCGGAATGCATCGTCGATGACTGGAAGAGCAAGTTCAATATTATTCGTCATGCGGTTGATACCACTGAGGAAAATTTTAGAGGTTGTTAAATTTTTGAAAAGGTGTGAAAGACTTGCATCCCCTCGACCACTGTATCAACTTGATGTCGTCTTCTGGTTCCTTCAGCTTCTCGCCGGTCATACATCACACCATATTTTACCTAAAAATACCATCAACAATCTCCTTACATCATTTCATCGAAATGAGCCTACCTTGTTGTAAAGTCCGCTCCCATCAGGATCAGCAATGGCGATGATTACTTGTGGGTTTACGGTTTTGATATATTGTCCCGTTCCAGCAACGGTTCCGCCCGTACCTAGACAAGACTTTAAATAAGATGGAAGATAGTGGAGAAGTTGATGTAGTTTACCTGCACCAGAGACGAGGGCATCAACTCGCCCACTCGTTTGTCTCCAAATTTCAGGGCCTGTTCCTTTGAAATGTGCTTCATAGTTGCTTCTGTTCTAACCAAAATAGATAGTCTCAGTAGATGGCTTAAGATGGGACGCAAAATACCACAATAAAAGCTTCTTTTTACCTCGAATTGATCAGCGAAATACCCTCGAGGTTTCGTCAAAAAATCTTCATCATTTTGCCAATTGTCCTTGTCGAAATCAATATTTGATAAGGTGGTGACGACCACTGAAGAGGGTGTTGAGTGTAGTGTGTGAGAATGAGAACCGAAATTTGACGTAGAAGAATCGAGAGGATCTTCCTGTGCAAAGTGACTTGCCCTTTGCCGAGCGAGATTCTGTTGTTCACGCTTGATTGGTCCGTTAATCAGGAAGTTAATGTGTACTCACAACGTACTAAAATTGAATAGGTCGATTGTTAGATTCTTTTTATGGGCAGATCGCGCGTACCTGCTTCTTGTCAACGATACTGGCCGGACGAACTCTTTCCACATAAGCTCCGAGGGCTAATAATGCGTTGACCTTCTCTTCAGCTACATCATCGGGCATGATGATGGCTTGTTATGATAGTCGGTTATTTGCAGCCAGATAGTCTGGTTAAAAGAAACTTACTAGCATCGTAGCCACTTGCATGCCAGAATGAGTGCAGAGAAGGATGTGTGTGGAATAAAGAAACGTACCGGGCTTTGGCAATGGTCGCAATAGAGATGCCGGTCGAACCAACAGTGCCTTCAAAGATTCGTGAACCAGTATGAGGACGTAGAAGGCCAGTTATTTCAGCATCCTCGATCACTATGATTTCAAATATAAAACGTGAGGCGGGTTAACACGTTTTCGAAACGAGTCGAAAACGCACTTTGCAAGGCCACGCGATCTTTGACGCTTCCACCTGGATTCAGATACTGTGAACATGGAATGAGAGACTGTTATGCGAGAGAAAGGTTAAAGAGCGGGTCTTGCCTCTGCCTTTCCCAGAATTTCAACGCCAAGTGCATCGCTGAGTGAATTTATCCTGACCAAAGGCGTATTTCCTTGGCATCGCGTCAGTTTTTGTTTATGCAGAAACGATGCGTTCGTACCAATAAGTCCTGATAACGTCGGGAGTGTGAGAGGATTGATCGACTTTTCGCATACAATGGAGACGGTTAGAAGAGTGGCTATATGCACTGCATAAATAGCTAGAAAATGATGTAGAGGTGACAGAGAAAGCAAAACCAAGGAGGAAACCGAAGAAGAGATGCTTGAATTTCGATTGTGACCAGTGGCCGAGAGCTGGGAGCCAGCCCATGAGTGTAGTTGAGATGTAGTAGTTTTATAATTAACGTGATCCGACGACAAAGCACATTCAATTCAACAATTGTATTGTTTATTCATCCGACCAATGGCGCGACTCGGTGGAAAGATTACACAAGGACTGAGATATAAACTATCATTTGGCTTTGCCTCTTTTTCTCGAACAACAGCCAGACTCGATATGGCGGATCTAGAACAAATCAAAAAGATTTTCTTGTCTTCGCCCAACTTTGCCGTGGTTGGCGCCTCAAAGGACAAGACCAAGTTTGGCACCAAGGTCAACTTTTGCGAATTTACTACCTCATCTAAAAGCTCTCAACTGCGCCCATGTACAGATTCTCCAATGGTATCAAGCGAGAAACTTCAAAGTGACACCTGTTCATCCCGTGAGTTGATGTACTGCGATACTGAACTACTTGCACCAACAAGTTATATACAGAAAGAGGGTGAGCTTGAGGGCCTTGCAACCGTAAGTTCTCTCAAAGAACTTGCTTCTCCCTCAACCACATCCGTGAGCGTGGTTACACCGGCCAAGGCGAGTGAGAATAATGATATATATAAATGCAGTTCTCGAACCCTCTACCCACAGGTAACACTCAACGTGCTCAAGGAGGCGAAAGAGCTGGGTGTTCCAGCACTTTGGATACAACCCGGTGCCGAAGGCCCTGAGATTGCAGACTACATAAAGGAGAATGGTCTTGAGAATCGTGTCGTCTATGGCGGTCCGTGTCTTCTTGTGCAAGGAGACGGAATCAGGCAGAAACTGTAAATTGGATAGCTGACCTTGTAAATTGTAATCGTTGATTGATATCATCACAGCCCTGAGCTGAGTGGAATCCATCACCTGAAATAGGCGCATGGAGCCCACTTTCTTTCAATTTTCCTACTACAATGTGGCCGTTACCTGCTGCTGTTCTCATTTTGGCGTCCATCCCAGCAGCTCACCCGCATAAACACCACCGACACCGGAGGCAAGAGCAGGGCGCGTCACCGTCACTCATTTCTTCTGCATGGTTTGCCGGCTGGCATGCGACGGACTTTCCTTTGACAAATGTGAGCTGGGAAAAATACACACATATGAATTATGCCTTCGCGTGCGTCGTCTATTGTATTGTCTGCTAAACAACCAGTGGAACTTTAATAACCCAGCGTCACAACACCCAAACCTGATCTCATTTCACTCGCACCCCCGGATCAGGAGCTCCTGCCCAAGTTTGTTTCCGCCGCTCATAAGAACGTAAGCCCTCCTTCCTTCTCTGACGACTTCGCTTGATGCTTGTCACAGGGCGTAAAAGCCGGTCTTTCCATCGGAGGTTGGACTGGCTCGCAGTTTTTCTCGCCCGGCGTTGGCTCGTCCAAGAATCGAACAGCCTTTGTCCAAGCCGTTACAGACCTGGTAGAGCAATACTCACTAGACGCTATTGATTTCGAGTATGTCCTCATCTTCTCTTGCTGCCATCTAATCTAATTCGTTCCAAGTTGGGAGTTTCCCGCTTTGCCAGGAATAGGTTGTAATGTCTTCAACGCCAATGACACCTCCAATTTTCTCTCATTCCTGAAAGAGCTTCGATCGAGCCCTATTGGACGGCATCTAATTCTCACCGCCGCTGTCTATACCAAACCCTTCGCTGACAATACTGGACAACCATCCAATGATCTCGCTGGGTTCAGCCAGGTTCTAGACCATATCACTATCATGAATTACGACGCAAAGTCGACACCAACAACTGGTGCTGGCCCCAATGCGCCATTAGAAGATTCATGTGCACCGTCTGCAAGTCAGTCTGGATCTGCGAGATCTGCTCTCAACAGTTGGACTGCTGCAGGGATCCCCGCACATCAAATCCTGTTGGGTGTACCCTCATATGGTCATTCCTTCGTTATACCGTCTTCCGTCGCGCTGTCGGGGCAGGACAACTTAACGCTCGGTTTATACCCTCCCTATGTCTCCGATAACACCCAGAAAGGGGATCGCTGGGATGGTGATGCTGGAACAGATGTTTGTGGAAACCCTGTAGGCCCTGGAGGCGTTTATACCCTCTGGGGCCTCATAGAAGAAGGCTTCCTAAATACCGATGGAACGGTACGCCAGGGAATTGATTATCGATATGATAACTGCAGCCAGACGGTAAGCAAATCCTGTTCTTGGTGTTGACAGTTATCATTCTCGTGCTACCCTGCCTTCTTCACATCTTACTTCCTCCGTTTCCCCACACATTTCGGTATTTTAAGTCTACGGTCCGCTAATGGAAGCAATTCTCGTTCTTTTTTTCTAGCCATTTTTATATGACCAGTCCAAACAAGTCTTCGTCTCGTATGATAACGCCATGTCCTTCGCTGCCAAAGGCAACTTCGTCAACGTGACCGGTATGGCTGGATTTGCTATGTGGGAGGCCGGAGGGGACGACAAGAACATGCTTCTCGACTCCATAAGTGCGTATAACTCACTAACAGCTGAGAAGGCACAAATCTCTAATATCTTCCCATTGTAGTCTCCGCAGCACACGATGGCGATCCTTCGCGCTTCGCCTCGCCCTCTAATGCAGGTAACTCTGCTCCGACAACCCAAGCTTCCGGTGCCAGCAAACTGCGATCACACGGCATGCTTGATCTAATCGTTGCCACCGCCGCATCACTACCGCTGTTCTTTTTCTTGCCCGTCACTCTCATGCAGTCATTCTAGATGTCTTCTTCCTTCGACCTTGAGGCATCCTCTCTTGCGGCTTCTTTGCCACCCTGTCTTTTCCTGTTTTGTGCCTTGATGGCTCGACAAAACAGATCATCCTTATGCTTGGTTAATAATGTTATTTTGCAATTGGGATTAAAGTGGACATTTAATAGAGCCTTTCAATGCTATAGGTATATTTTTATTGAGTCTCGTACTCGCCGAGCACCTGGATGTGCTTCGAACGCGTGTTCTAGTCGTGTGTAGAGGCGTGCTTAATGTATAAATGGTGCATCAAGGGTTGGAGAATCAATATTTCAGGGTTCAGAATTTCAGGCTTCGGTCAAAGCGCATCTATCCAACGTGTAGCGGTGGGTGGCTACTGACCGCCGTAAAAAGAAAATATTCGAATTTGGGTTTCTTAGGCCCTAGAAGGCGCGGATGACACGGAAACACGTTGTTGATCATCAGACTATTATTCGAGAGAACGAGGCTTGGTGTGCAAAACATCCTCGTTTTGACTTGTACTATATGTCTGACTGGTATTATGTCTTTATATCTAAAAAATTCATAGACTGGAGTCGATGCAAGTGTAAAATTGTTAATTGAGGTCTTCGCCGAGTATATGGCTCTTTCTCCCGCGTGAGTTTTCAAACTATGATACTCTTAATTATGTCACCTTGTTCTTAAAAATAACTCAACGGACGCTTGGACCTGATATATTTGTTTTTTTTTTACTTAGTTAGCAATCTGACACAAGGTCATAACTTATCCCAGAAAATTCTCGATTTTCCATGCTCCCATCGTTACAATGAACAGGCGGGTCCGGGCACCATGCGACTTTTGAAAACGCTTCTGGTTTTGAATTTCTTTGGGTTTAAATCTGTGACCTTGTGATCATTTTGGTGATCTTTACTACCACATATATGAACGCGCCCACACCCATACTAACCCACTCTTCCATTCTTATCAATCAACCGATATGGTCTGTTCATGATTTTCTGGAAATCTTTTGTCTCTGTAGGGTAGTTTCCTTGTCTTCATAGACAATCGTCTCCATTAATCGAGGTATATGTACAACTGCAACAATAATCGGATGCTATACCGAACAGCAAATAAGTTTTTTTGTATTACCGAAAATAGTGAATGGCGCCCGATCTTCGTGACCGATTCTGGGTAACGATATACCTTTTCATGCGATGGCAACAACTTTATGATATTAGGCAGCCATACTCCAATGTTCAGAAACGGCCTTTGTTCTCTTCTAGAGGCTCCAAATCATGTTATTCTGATTCTCGTATTTGCTGTGCAATACTTGACATGGAATAAAATCAATCTTTCATCCACTGGCAAAGGGTCACTATGTGGGCACTGCAATGCGATGACAATGTAAATTTATCCAGTAATGCCGTCTCCATATACAGAATAAGTCAAATTCCATAAGCGGTCCATGTCATTTAAGTCGAGGTGCTAGAAAATTTCATCCGACGCTAGATGAGCTCGTTTCTTAGGACTAATGGAGCGAATTAAAGCTTCTAGGATTATGATTTTCGGTCCCTGACAAGCATATCAACTCGGCCAGACTCAGAAGCAAATGATTGATGAACTGTCGCTGTCGTCTCAGAGATTATTTGAGCAGTTCTACATGTTTCGCCCTTTTTCGCATACAGCATTCAACGCTCGTCATTTACGACGCGTAATTTTTAGAAAGAATCTCTAATTTCCAGGGCCTTTGGACCACTTCATGTCTTTCCTGTTTTACGTCAATTTCATGGGTTTTGACATTCAAAACAGTGACTGCCAGTATTGTCGTGTCCGTATCGGGGCTCAAGCGCTCACTTCCCACAACCAAAACGGAGCAAATCCGAGAAACAGCACCTAAAACCACATATCCCGGATTAAATTCGATGACCTCACATTCCCCATTCGGAACAATAGCAACCTGAATTATTTTCTTGACAGACTTTATTTTCTGGTATTTTAGGTGGAATCACGAAGACTTTGCCCTCACAAGCGTGCACCGCGACATGAAACTGATCCGACTACACTCTAATTCAGGATTGATGCCGCATTGACAAGGGACCTTTTCACCAGGCAGCGCCACGCGAGCATCACACTGCAGTAATTCATGCAGTGAGATGTCTACAAATCTCACGACGATCAAAATTCTGAAAGCCCGGAGAATGCAGCTTCGCTTTGATCCATCAGGTGCCTCAAACGCGTTAACAGAGCATTTCCATTTTGCCAGATATATAAATCTGTTCATGGGTCGCCCTTTCTTTGCTTCCCTCACTCTTCCTCATCCCGCATTCCTTTCCTCCCCTGCGTTTGCCTCATTGCCCGCACTTCCTACACAAGGCCCCGAAGTCTTCACCCAAAGCGGCATGTTCCGATCGCGTCCGCCAAGTGCGTCCTTTCAACCTTCCCGATTTAGGATATCCTTTGTTCTACCTATCTAACAGTGAGAACAGCAGGGCCTTGGATTTGTCCGTCTATTCATGCGCCAACCTTGGTTCGAACATCTCGACTTGCCCGTTGGCCGAAAATGGCGTTAATATAAATTTGCAGTCAATAATCAAACCTTCCATCACATACGAGATATCCCCGTGTCCTGTACGCCAATTTCAGCTAAATCTTTTGAACCTTCTCTCAATGCATGCTCCACTTAATGGGCAGATGACCTCTAACCCTCCCCCAAGCCCCGGGAAAGATGCTCCTCATAGGTCAATGGTGTCACCGGCACAAGCTATAGCGGAGGCATGGAAACGAGAAACTCTAGAAAGCCAAGAAAGATGGCGGAAACTGAATGAAGAGATGAAACGAAAATACCAAGAGGCGAGGAGACGATATCCCGTATCCAAGATGTGAGAGACCACGTTGTCTATAAAATCGTGAGTGGTTTTATATCTAACTTTGACTCGTGTCCCATGCATTCGAAGCCAGGAATGTCTCACCCTGTGGGACAGGGGATAATCGATGTCGAACAACGACGACTGTGTTATTTATTCTGTGTCAATGACTGTTGTAAACTAGTAGACTCCAAACCGTACCTTGTATCACAGAACGCATTATTTCTTGTAGTCCTCATGATATCTTTCTTGATCGTCTGTACCATCGCTGTCGCTACCTCCGGAAGAATCGTTTTCTTCCTCCTCCTCGAGGGCTGCCTCCGCCTCTGCCTGAGCCTGAGCGGCCGAAGCCGCGTTCGCGATGGCAAGCTCCAACATCTTTGCTTGTTCATCAGACAACCCATACATTGACAGCGAAGGGATGATAGGCGTTGCACTTGGATCCGCGGGGTTTGGAGATGACATCGTAACATCTTGACTGTCTGTGTTTTCCGTTGAAGCCGTAGGAATGATGGAACTCGGCATTGGTGCTACTGCGACGTTGCCAGCAATATCAGGAATTTGCTTCGCCGGAAGAGATTGGAGTTGAGCACGGGCAATAACACTTGCTAAGGTTGCCTGACTGTTGGAAGGGTCGGCAGTAAGAGGCATTTGTTGGACTTGAGGGGTGCCGAGAGCATGGCCCACATAAGACTGTAACAAACCCTGTAGACCGAGTACGACAGCTTGCGTATTGACGATGACTTCCGAGGGAAGCTCGCCTTCTTCAGTGGCACCTGCGCTACGATGGGCGTCGTGGGCTGTATTAACACCGCTTGCTACAATACTGTTCCACAGTTTTGCTCTCCTCTCCTCTCGAAGCGACTCTTCGCCACCTTCGTCATCAAGATCAACCTCCACGACATCTGCATTTATACATATCTCGCTTTTCACACCGCGTGTTTTGCTACCGGTTTTATGCCGCTTGATGGCATCTCTTCTGGAAAATATTTTCTGGCAGCCTTCGCATCTCCAAGCCTTCTTGTCGTGGAGTCTGACATGCCGCTTGAGGTCGTGATTGCGAGAAAACGAGGCAGGACATATGGTACAGCGAAAGGGCCGATGCATCGAATGCCCGCGTTGGTGAGCACGTAAACCGTAAAGCCGAGAAAAAACCTTTCCACACCCGGCAACTAGGCAGGGATAAACAGCTGTGCCAATGTCTGTCATACGTGTAAAGGCTGGCGACTGGTCCATCCACGGGTATGCGGGATTGCTCGGGTATGGAGTCTCATCGGATAACGCATCTGGCGGTTGGCCAATTTGTATTCCGCTTAATACCCCAATAACCTGTATCAGGCCGCTGATTTCCTGCAGGGCGTGCCTTTCATGACCCCCGCGTGCTGACGAGGTGACGGCAAACAGGAAGACTTGGTGCAATTGCAGACGTATGGAGGCGATGAAGCTTGGATCCAGAACCTGAGGAGGTGCATTCCCCAAAGCTGAGGTGATTACACGAACGGCTTCAGAGACTTGAGTGTACAAGTCACCATCCAGAATATGAGGACGCTTAAGTGGACGATGCATGAGACTTTCATCGCCCTCTTCGCGTCGGCGTTTCCCTTTGTCCAGTTCCATGGATGGTATGATAGAGTGGCGCAATCCACCAAAAAGGTTTTCTGATTTTGCCAAAGAGACAAGTGTATGACTGAGAGGCGTGCATATATGTTTAGCCACGCTGTTGGTAGAAACACAACGTTGGAGGGTTTCAAGGATATTTCCCGTGTTTGCGAGCAAGACAGTCGATTCAAGAACGTTCTTCGCGGCTGTATCCTGTTCTATAAGAGACAAAACGGTTCTTATGGTCGATATTACTGCCTCTTCTTTACGAGACGGTTTCTGGTGAGAATGGGCAACGAGGGCGGCCTGAGCCTTGTTTATATCGTCCCACAGCTGCTGGCCCAATCTTAGAGCAATTTCTTGGGCTTGAGCGTCGATGTCGGCATCCTCGTCGTCCTTGTCCTCATCTCCCTCTTCTTCCTCATCCGCCACATTACTAACTGCGTCTTCTTCTTCCTCCTCTTCCTCCTCTTCCTCCTCCGCCCCCAGATTGAGCTCTGCACTTGCAGCTGCTTGGGCGGCGGCGAGTACCTGAGCTAGACTCTCGGCCATATTCCAGGCAGCAATAGGGATGTGAATTGGTATTTGTCGGTGCTTGCGGTATAGATCTTATCTGGGAAGGGATTTGCACTTGTTTGACGCCTCGGACCATTTTTCGCTTCCGCAAATGGCCTACTAGCAACTGAGGAATCGTCGCTTGCTCCTGACAATGTCGAAGACAGCCAAGGATTTGACAGCTGGTACTGTCGGTGGCATCGCCCAAGTATGTGTCTACTGAAACTCATCGTTCTTCCCCCTAACATTATCGCCTACTCCAGGTACTCGTGGGCCAACCATTCGACATTGTCAAAGTGGTACGTTTACTGACTCTTTCAGCTTAGTCGTTTTCCGCCATTGACTTCTCAAATAGCGGATGCAAACTTCATCCAAGGGCACTTATTCGGGCATGCTTCACTGTGCCGGTGGTATTTTCAAAAACGAAGGACCTCTCGCTTTCTATAAAGTGTGTCTGAACAATCAGAATGACTCGGGATTGTCTTTTTCACACGGTATTATTTTAGGGTACTCTGACGCCCTTGTTGGGTATAGGAGTTTGTGTATCAATCCAATTTGGTGCTTTGGAATACACCAAACGCTTTTTTGCCGCTCAAAATGTGGCTCGAGGAGTCGGTGGTGAAGGAGGGAAAACTCTCACCCGCTCTCAGCTTTTCATCTCGGGTGTGTCCGCAGGGCTTGCTAACAGTGTTGTTTCTGGTCCCGTTGAGCATATCCGTATCCGTAAGTGTATGTCGTCGCGTATCATTCCGTGCTGAAGCGCTATAAATAGGTCTACAGACTCAGTCAAATACCAACCCAACATGGACCGGACCATGGGATGCTATCAAGAAAATCCACTCCGCACATGGCGTGAAGGGCCTTTATAAGGGCCAGGCCGTAACACTCCTCCGAGAATGTTCTGGATACGGCATCTATTTTCTAGCCTATGAGACCTTGGTACAGAGAGAGATAGCGAATAAGGGTATTAGACGAGATCAACTCAGTCCGTTGAACGCAGTTCTTTATGGAGCTACTGCAGGTTATGCTGTATGTCCCGCAACAGCGCTTTAAATTCAAAGCTAATCTTCCGCAGCTGTGGGCAGTTATATATCCCATCGATATGATTAAATCCAGGATGCAAACAGATGGCTTTTCGCCAGCCACTGGCCAGAAATATAAATCTACTTTGGATTGCGTGCGGACAGTATGGCGGACAGAAGGTTTTTCTGCGTTTACCCGAGGCATAGTCCCTACTCTCATCCGGTGTGTAATGTCAGATCCTCTTCGAACTTGGTCAATATTCATAATCTCCCCCAGTTCACCCTTCGCGAATGGAGCTACATTTTTAGGGTTTGAGATGGCTATCCGTGTTCTCGACAGGCTTTAAACTCTCTGAGTCAGGACACAACACGTATGATATATGTTCACATATAGAGGACTTCTTGCTTTACCACATACTGTAGCCAGATATCCAGAGACGATTTAACATCCAAGTGATCAATTTCTGGGCATTAATCCTATTTATTTAGAGTATTTGGACATGCTACACCTATACCACGATTCCTTCATCAGCAAGATTGGACCGTTTCCCTGGCCTCAACCCGATAACCTTCCGGTGCAACCAGGCGTCGAATGTATTGCGATTTATAAAAGTCGAAGACTGTACTAAGAATAAGCAACCCCAAAATGCAGATATCCATTTATAACAGCTGTCGAAGTAGCTGAAGGCCTAAGTTAGAAACGCCAAAGCAATCTCGGGTGGACATTACCAGTGTTAGGATTCATTTACACCTATTGAGCTATTTCAAGCAATCAGACTCACCAATTGAACTGATGCAATTCAATCACCATCACATGCAGACCGAGAGTCGCTAGTGTCCTTCAATTCAGTTGGAGTGTCCAAAGGCAATGAACATAGTTCTTTCGATTGTTCCCCCATTTCCAGCTTCGATGGAACCTCGACCGGGCCAATAGCCTCATCAACCGGATCTGTGTATGCCCAGAGAACACCTTCTCCATCGAGCAAATCGATATTATAATCTTCAAACTTCTCGACCCACCAAATGAATACGTCTTTGATATATCTATCGGTTTCGGCGTCAACGAGAAACCCAACAGTGCGAATTTCCTGTAAGCGAGGATATAGCTTGGGTGTGATCCCCTCCAAGTGAGTCTTCACTTTGGAAGGCTTATCTGGATACAGGGTTTCAGCTCTCAAAACACCCCGTAGACCAATCCGTCTGAGATTGGGATGCCCGTGAGGAGTAAGGGGTTCGGAAGTGACGGGGTATACGAGCGACACAAGATTGGGACAAGCGTCGGGTTCTAAGAACACATCGGGTCTAATATGCTCGACAGTATGTCGAAAACCTGAGCTATCAGGTTCCGGTTCAAGGATAGGCGCTGGAGTTGGAAGATCTACCGAGGTCAAGGTATGACCATGCTTCTCAATGAACCTACGAATTTCGTGATAGGGGACGCGAGGCTTGAATACTTGACAATCATGGAGAGTAATGCAAAGAGTGAGGTTGCGAACTCGCGGCAGCGAGAGGAAGTTTGCTGTTTGCAAACACTCTGAGCGAGTTGATAATATGAGATCGGTGACATAGGGTAGTGTCGGTGATGATGTCGAATTAGAAAACTGCGTGAAATTACAACCGACATAATGACGAAGATCGAGGACTCGGAGATCTTGAAATGAGCTGATAAAATCGGGCGTAGCAACAGTGAATGGTGCTGTAGTATTTGCTTCATCCCAGCATAGGCCTTGTAAGGTCGGTGCATAACAATCGGAAATGACATTTAAGAACTCGATGGGCAGCGGATGTATCCATGACCCACTGAGGTGTCTTACGTTCGGACAGCATTGAAAGATTCGGAATAGTGTTTGCAGAAATCGGATGTTGTTGGTACCGCGCGCATGGGTGAATATTTCAATGTGAACAGGCCAACGTCCGTAGCCTATGTCTATCTCCCCGTTGTGCAAGGTGCGTCGACTGGCAAGAAGTGTTTCCAAAATGGCATTCGCTCGAGCGGGACTCCGTATGACTAGGTGCTCATACAGAAACCTCTCCGCGACTACCTTCCACGACTTGCACACTAGAACGAGAGCCAATTTTGTCCGAATGGACAGCGATGGCGCGTTAGCGGCCATAACATTATTAGATGTTCGTTTTGGTTCAAATGGATCCAGGAGCCTTATTGATGTCGACCGATGAACGTGTGTAGCAAACTGGAATATCTCCAGCCATAATTCCAAAGGAAGCTCCGGCGGCCGTCTCGCTACCTCCTTATCTGCGTGTACGTGACCGGCAAATATGCTGTCTCTACGTCAGCGTTTCGAAACTAATCGAAAGAGCGCTTGGTTATACCGGTGCAAGAGATGCAGGATACGTTTCAAACCGCAGAGAAGGCATAGGCAGATGTTCAGCCCTGGGTGCGCTTTGAACGAAAAGAAAGTTCTTATGCGACGCAAGAATACTTCCGTGATTAGATCCAGAGTAATTGGCATCGAAGTATGGGGGACCAGCGGGATTATAAGCAAAGAATGATACAAAGTCTACCACAGATGTGTGCATCCGGTGTGTCGGCAATGTGTCGGCTCCGCATCATCAAGCCTCAGCCAAACAGCGCAAAACAAGTCTATCGTGAAACGGTGAAACCACACCGCGGAAATTTCAAGCAGTTCTCCAGTGTAGATGTTAATCGGATTTCGAACTGTCCGTACATGGCACCTCGCGCACCACGATTTTATGATCATGCGAGTGTTAAGAACAACAGATCTTACCGGGAAAATAAATTGTAGCACTTTCCCTCATCGGACCTTTCCCAGATATGCATGCTCGCCGTAGGTGGATAAATAAAGGTCGCAGAACTTTCAATACTAGTACTAGCTTAGTAGCGGCGCTGCGCTTTACTATACACAGCATAAAACTGAGGGAGACTTAATTCCGCGTGAGCGAATTCCCGAACCTTTCTGATAAAGGTACAATTTTTACTTAGCAATCGCTCTGGCAGCTGCAGCCACAATTCCCATCCGGTCATTAACCAGTCCGCCATTCATGTCGTTTATCACGCGAATGAATACAAGTCAACCGTTCCGACAAAGCTGTCAGCTGGCCTTTCATATCAACTGAATAATTTAAATAGAAAGTGTAAGTGGCACGGGGACGAGAGTAATATTAGCTCGAAGCTCACACAATGGGTAACCTCAGAATCATTGTCATTTAGTGTTCTGCCAAACCCTTATTACACTGACCACTTCAATCATCCCGCGAAAGAAGCCTGATGCTACTTGTGCATATCAATCATAAGCCATCTCCGCTATTCTCGGGTAGTATACCAAAGGGTTTGTTCTGACAGCGGGAAATGGTATAACCCCCTGTGCACGCTACCACATACCCCCTAATTACAACGTATAATTGACCTTCCATGAATCTTCTTTTTCACTTGCATCATTGTTCGCAATGTTATCACCGTTGGTCTTTGAGCATTACGAGGGATAGAATGAGCGATTACTCATCCCGACCGGCGGTCAACGAGTATTGATGCGTTGCAATCGATATCCAGGTAATGTGATTGTAATTAGAGGGAAGATGATCCTTAGCTATCTCCCTGTGGAGGCAATAAACTTACGAAGTCACGAGTCGAGAATTCATATGCCACTAGTCGAGAGTTTGGACGCCTTGTAGACCCTACACGAGTTACAGATGGGGTTGGCGCCACAAAACCGTCACTTGTCTGTGTCAGCCATTCTTGTGTCGGCGACTGCGGGTGCGTACTGGTCAGACCTTGGCAGGATTTAGATCCGGCGACGCGAAACTTCCATAAAATCCCCATATGTTATACAAGTAAATGCGACAGAAATAATGCAATGCATATTAAATAAATGGTATCATGTATCATGCTATAAACGTCTTGTAGAGGAATTTAACTGCATGAGCGCTTTTTCGTCGATAGGGTGCCGTCGAGGTGGCGGAATGTTCTGCAGATATTCCAATGGTGCAAGACATTCCGGACTGTCATCCGACGATGCGGAACTATCAGGTCCCCGTTGTATTTGTTGTGGATAGAGAGTGACATGCGGAAGTGAAGGTGAATCCTCCTGTTGTGTCGGGGAATCGGACCATGTCCGCACATGCAATGATGGGGATGTTGATGGTGCCAGTGTCGGTGAATGTCCAGGCATGTAAGGCATGTATTCGACGCGGGACATTTCTGAATCAGATTCGGGGTTGAAGATATGGTCTGGACGACCTTTGGCAGACCTCGCACTTTTATACTTGCCATGAGGGACGGCCAGGTTCTTCAGGTGAGGTATATCATCAACTGAACGTAACCGTTTTATTGAATCTTCCGTGAAATAAGCGACTGAGAACAACACATGATTGGCGAGTCAATTGCTGATAAGTCGGGAATACGTACTTAGATGCCACTTCCTTTGTCCCCTTGAGGTATCAACAAAGACGGTATATGTTTGTTTGATAAGAATGTGGTGTGCAGGATCAAATCTGACACCCGGTTTACTGGAACATTCTGTCTGAGAAGACGTGACACGTACGAGCCATCGGAATCATACAGGGCCTCTGAGAAGAGGTGCTGTTGCGGTTGCTTTTCGTGATAGAAGAGGAAGCCCTTGAACACTTGTCAGGTTCGAGTCTAGAAGGAATGTGGCGTTGACGCATACCTCTCTAACTCGCGATGGTCCCCAACGAATGCCTATATGATGGAATTGCAATGTCAAACAAAGCAGCCGGTGGTCGAAAGACGAACGTACCATCTGTCCAGCGCTCAATACCGACCTTAGAGAGTACGTTAGTGAAAGCTATGAGGCAACAGGTGGATATCGGCGCCCACCCCAGTCAGTTCAGCTTGAGGACCTCGTTCTTCCCAGACATACACTGAACCAGGTGTGATCAAGCTTCGCTCTTCAGTGTCGAGCCTTCGGGTTACCATAGGCAAGACGCCCATTAGGACGGCATGAAAAATAACCCGTGCATCCGAAGGCGAGCGGATGCGGATGCCGGTGCATGTTGCACGCTGCATGGTGGAAGATCCAGGTATGAACGGGAGGAATTGGTGATCCAGCGTGGACGATAGGATGAAGAGAGGTAAGGCAGTGGGGGGAAGTGCAGGGTATCAAGAGTTTAGCCAAGCTGCACAGCTCCAATTTAATGGAAAGCTGAACAGGGCAAAATGAGAAGCGAGTGAAATCATGGACTGATGGGGTTGCTGAGCTTACGATACAACCCCCCCTCCCCGTTCATGATCAGGACCTGAATTATTGCTAACTCGACAAAACTTTAGAGTTTTAGCAAGTCCTCCATAAGGGGTGCGAGCAAGTGGGAAATGTCACCGTGCCTGAGCCCTTTTCGTCAATCGATTCAATCGGCCGCTCATGCCCCTTCGATAAGTGGTCGAAAGGGTGGAACGAAATTTGACTATTTTCGTCCATCCAGACCGTGAACGGTGCCGGCCGGCAAGGCTCGAAGCCACAAGTGCTGATCGCCGCAACATTAGATCCTCGAACTACCGGGAGACTACGCTTGGTCGTGGGATCCAATAACGTTGAAACCGTGAAAATGCTGCTTGTAAGAACCATTAATTGACCAGGAGACTTGTCTGTTCCTATATAGTATAATTGATCGCGAGATAAACAACCCCATATATAGCGGATGCAGATCTGAGATCTAATCTCGAATAGAGATTCGAATGACAACCATTGATTGGGTTCGTTTCGCCCGCCTCCAAAATGAACCGTTGCCGGTAATCAGGTCGATTTCCAATTTCAGGTTCTTGTACCGTAACGGAAATTCGCGCATGGCGGGCGGAAGATCCGCCTGCCCATTGGCGCCTTTTGTCTTGCTCACAGCCTACGCGCAAATCTAGTTGGGTTGTCCCGAAGATAGTTATGACTGTCGATTCAAACGCGTGAGCCAGCCGCCTGCGAACTTGGCGTCTTGTCCAAGCAACAAATTAGTGTTAATGATCTCTCTTTCTGAACGGTCATCACTTCTAACATCACATCAACTATACCCTCGTTTCGATTTAGGTTAGTCAGTGGATTTGCCAGTATGCTTACTGATTTTGTCAAGATTGTAATGCAAAGAAGCCAAACCGGAACAGGAACTGCAAATTCTATCCAACATTCCCCGGTTGTACTGCCTAAAAGTTCTATCACATTAGTAAACACAAGAGATTTCACCTACTCGATTAGGATCGATCTTGACGCCTTAACTCCATAAAATAGCATACCTTGGCGTTGGTTTGCTCTCAAATGAACTTTTTCATGGCAGTCTGATAGCTTCATAATGAGCACATGACTTTGACTATGACCGGAGCCGCACGATTGGGCGGTATAAGTATCTATGCGTGTATTTAATCTTAGGATATACGGCACTCTCGATAGATCGAGTCCTCCGAGTCTCCAACCAAGCCGGATTGTCCGTTGCTCGACATGCAAGTCGTGGGTTAGGGCAAGGCAAGGGTCTGTAAAGTTCTGCGTGATCATGGCTTACATCTCGCTGATTGGTACTCACTAGTCCCCGACGTTACCGGAACGGCTAATATGTTTACCTAGGGATTGGAAGTCTCTATAGATCCTTTTCTTCTTCTGACATGCAAAGTGATGTTACATTACGGCCGGTCACCAGAGTTTTTAGAGGTACCCTCCGAGTACATTTTGGAGTGGGGCTGGCGTTCAAAGGGGCTGAGCCGCTGTAGGCCCTAGGGTGAACGGGCCAGTAACATATTATTATTGACAGCATCGCAGGGGCCGACGGAGAGTAGGTGAAGAGCTGGTGAAGAGAGACGTAAATTAATTAAGAGTACCATCACCATGATATAGTAAGCTCGGATACCCTTTTTTCTGAACCTTCATCCGTTTACTCATATTTCATTTCGGACATTTCAGCTCACATACTGTGAAAAATGTTATACATGTATATATAGCGCATGAGAGGAGACACTGATGGCACCAGCGTCACGTTGACGCGTACATTAGTCCTCTTTAGTGGACGATCAGCATCAAGCTGGAGTGTGAATATCCGTCATTGCAACTCGTGCTTGTCCGAACTAGTAGTGCAATCCGAACTGGTCGGTGACACTGTTAGTTTGAAATCTGGTTGTAGGATTAACAGCACTAGCAATGATAACTTTATTGCTATTCCAAGTAGAAAATTATGATATTTGTTGTTCTTAAAATGAATCTAATGCTCGTCGCTTACTCATGGCCATCATACACGGCGGAAATTATATTAATAATATACTTAAATTCGGGCTCCTCGGGGCACTGGTCCTTACTTCAAACAACCAGATGGGTAAAATTCAGATTGGAATTCTATGTGTGTGAGTCGACTGAGGTGGAATAAGGAAAGAAAGGCTTCGAGTACCAGAATGAAAATAAGTCGACTGAAATTCCACCCGTAACGTGTGCCGCGGCCCGCCGCTTTTGAATCTCTTTTGGGCGTGTCGTGGTGCCGTAGACATTCGTTGATCCATTACCGTGGTTACGGCCAGCTTCTTGGGTTTTATTATCAAATCACAAACTGGGGTTTCGTGACATTCCAGCGGTGGCACAAGGAAGGCCACAAATCGATGAACAAAATTTAGCTCATGATCATATGCTCATCGGCAGCAGTGAAGAACCAGAAATAGCGGATTCTATAGAATTTTCACGGTCGCTAAGAATGATTCTATGGTATTGTTCGAGTGGCCTACTACAAGCTGTCATGGGTTGTTTTCCTAGCGTGCCGCAGCCATGACCGGTATAGCTTAACTTTCAGCCTCCAGAATGTTCTAAACCTACAACTAATGTGACAAGAGCAAACGGTATGTGATTCATATCTATACATATCTTCCAATCATATCAACCGCAAGTGCAGCTGGTACACGTTGAAGAATTGAAATCGGTCCGATCCAAATGAAAACATGTAAACTCATTACGTTTGTCTGGGTTCAGTCTGGCCAAGTCAGAGAGGAAAGACACTATCAATTTTCAAGTATACCAGAAAAATCCGGGGAACAAGACAAATCTGGCAAGCGTAATCGGATCCGACCAGTGAAATCTCAGTTTTTCCGACACAGCACGACCTTACCCCGAGTCCCCGACAACGGCCTGTTTCTTCATTCATGATTTGAACGATACACGCCAAGAGACGAGCCGACACGGGTGTTGCAGCTTTTTCACTGAGTTGACCGTGTTTTGACAAACTTCAAGGACTTTCCCATTCAGGTCTTAGATTCTTTGTAGTCGCGTCGTTATCTGATCACCACACGAACAACAGATCACTCCACATCACCAGATAACAGCCATGCGGGGCAGCATCTACCAATTGGACCTGAAACACAGCCAAGTCGATGTCTGAATTGACAGTTACAATTCGAATAGCATAAACACATGCTTCAGGTAGATTTCCCGTCGTTCAGTTAAGTGTAAAAGAGATCAAATAGTTCTACTACTCGAGATACAAAGAAAGTCATGAAACAACCCTATAAATTATATAAGTAGTGGGAACAAGTCCGTAAAATTAACAGGAAAGTCCACGGAATGCAGGTGAAAACAGAGCTCCTCAGGAGGATAAAATGCAAAGGTTGTCATCTAACGCGATTTCTACGTGGTCATCCAAGCGGAGAAGATGACCTTGAAGCGTGAATGTGTAAGAAAAAAAGCGACGGCATAAACAAAGAAAACACCATGAACACATCGCAAACAATGCAAAGTGCAAAGCTCATAGGAAAAATACTGACAACATCAGGGTACCGAAAGTATTTTCGACACGCCTAAAGACATTCAACCGAAACCCAAAAGGATAAAAAGGGAGGGAGACAAAGGACGGCCGTAAAGAAGCATATGCACTAATACTTTCTTAGTGCTTGTTCTTTCTCGCCTCGTTGATGACTGCACCAGATTGTGCAATCATCTGACGTAGGGTTCCGTCAGCCTCGAACTTGCGAATATCCTCAACTGTCCCAACCGTCTTACCGGCCACGATAAGGACCGGTAGATTATCAACGGAAGTGAGGCGATTAAGCGTCGGGGTGAGGACATCAGCATCGTCACGGAGATCCACATCAATGATGGTAGGTAAAGGCTTCAGGTGATAGCTATCCAATATCGCTTTAACTTCGCGCGAAGCTGGAGAATAACGCTGGAGGGAAGGAAATAGATATTAGCATATAATTATAATTGAATCCTGAGGTTATAGACTAACCTTTGAGTAAAGGAAGACGGGATTCTTCGACCAAACATCTTCGGCCATAACTTGTACTTCCTGGGTAGCGCGAGAACTCCTTGTATCAAAATCTAGGATCAACTCGGGGTCAATTGGCCGGGTGGGATCAACAAAGGACGGTATCTGGTTCTGGGGCAGGCTCGACAAGAAGTTGGAAATAGCGGCAAGCTCTTGGTCACTTGACAGTTGAATCTGCGCGGCAGGCTGAGACTTCGCGGCTAATCCTGAGTGGCGGATGGAATCAAGTGCAATGCTAAGTTGTCTAGAAGCCGGTCTAACTTCTGGCCGCCATAGAGTAAGAGAATTGCCAGCGTCAGTGCAATGCACGAGGAAGACATAGGCGGTAAGAAAGAAGAGCGAGACAAGAGAAAGGAGCATTGTGCGTTGCCTCGATTTTTGAGGATGGAGAAGAGCGGTCAAGTAGGACATTGGGAGAAGAGAATGAGATGTCCGGGTGGAAGAGTGGAGAGGAAGAAGTGGCTTCTCAAGAGAACGACGGCTGGATACACGTGGAATGGTCATTGTCGATGGGAGGAAGAGAGTGTGATGAAGGAGCGTGGTTTCCGATAATTAAGCTTAAGAGTTACTGCGTCGTGATGGTTGGAGAACAACAGCTATTGTTTTTTTTCAACATCAATTCTTCCATAATAAGCCACATACCATAAACCCATTCACAACTTTCCCCTTTGGTCACTCATTTGTTTCGGTATCGAGGTTGAAGTGCCGGTGCATCAAGCTTCGAGGTCCAAATCATTTGAACCTGTCATAAGCTTGTCCACTTTGTGTCCATCATTTTTGCTGGGAATCCAGCAGGAAGCACCCATTCCGCCGTAAAGAACCTATTTGACAGGATCTCGGATGGTGGAATGATTTCATGCGAGAGCCTTTGGTCACGATCTTTTTCAGGACAACAGAGAGGAAAATGAGCCCGGTTATTCGGTTCACAGCCTCGTTAGTGAAAAAACGTGCACAATCCACATGACGGGGTTTTCTACCGTGCAATGTGCCTCTGCCAGGAACTTAAGGCCGTCGAATTATATTTCAGGGCCTTTGTGCCTCGGTTCAAAGGCTGACTTATCGGCGGCAGGTCAGGGCCGTAGAGAAACTTCTAGTCGGTCAGTCAAAGCCTGTCTGTTAATTGGATGGTAGCGAATTATGAGAACAAGTCTATCATATATTCGAAGTTACAGATAACGTTGTCTTTCGTACAAATTGACCGCACGTGTGTAATTCCACAGTATACTCGAGGAAAGATACAGGATACATCGGCAATACTCTTCCAGTGTATTGCGTTTCTGTCTAGACGAACCAAAAGGATTTCCGAGCTCCATCAGCGCTTCAACGCTCATTGAACCTCTTTATTCTGAACCGACACCCCGGCTTCCTTCAGCAAATCAGAGAGAGTATGGTTTTTATGTAACGCTTGCAAGTCGTCTGAACCCCCAATGGACTTGCCACGGATAATGACGTTGGGGAAGGTGGAATGATGGGTAAGGCGGGTGAGAAGGACCTTGAGCGTGCTCGAGTCGGCTGGTCACACTTCAAGTCAAAAATGCGTATTATTCAGGCATGAAAAAGGGTTACCTCTGATGTCTACCTCGATAATTTTAGGGGGCGGCTGCAGATCATACCTGGTCAACAGTTCTTTGGCTTTCTTTGAAAATCTAGGGAAGCGAAGAATTCAGCGTCAAGCATGGCAAAATTGTAGCGAGGTGTACACACGGGCAAAAAGTCTATTCAAGTGTGTCAGAACAAAAGACGGAACTCGTTCTATGTTGAACCAAAGACGTACCTTGCTGAACACGATGACGGGATACTTTGAATTTATTTCTTCTGTCTTAGCAGTCCAATCAAGGGCCTTGTTTCCAGCAGCGTAGACCTCCAGGGCAATTGGCTCGGATGGATCCAGATCCACTCTATCGGCCAAAATATGTTGATTCTCTTCCGAGTCGGTGGTGACAAGATAGAGCAAGCCATAGAGCTCATTTGTTTGCTTCTGAGCTCGTAGAATGTTGGCACGTGATAACGGATATGCTAAGATGCCTGTGTCTTTCCAGGACTCCGGCAGGTGCGAGCCAAAGGTCCAGATGAACGCTGAGACGACGAAGACTAGAAGTAAGAGGCGAATTAGCGTGCGACGGGTGGACATGTGAGTGTTCAAGGAAGTTGTACTTTGTTTATGTAAGGCATAGCCATGGAAGAGCGTGTTGATGTTGATGTTTCCATCAGACATCAATCACTCACTATCAGCGACACAACCGGGTCCTTGCTTTCCTATGCACAATCTTTCATTGGTTAACAAGTCATAAGTCATCCCAAGCCACCCCTCCCTATGGCCCAGAATGCTCAACCTTTCCCCAAGATCAGCTATGTTCTGTTCGACATGGACGGTCGGTACTGCCATTGTTCTCAAGCAATACAATAGTTCACACCGGATCTCTTAGGCTTGATGATAGATTCGGAGAGGATTTACACCGATGTGACGAGTCAGTCTCACGCTGCATTTGACCATCCATGTTCGATGATCATGACACCCAAATAACTTTTATTAGATGAGATCCTCGCGAAATATGGAAAAGAAATGTCTTGGGAAATCAAAGCTGGCTGCATGGGCAAACGTGTGCCTCCCGATTCTTGCCTGTGTGCCGATGACTGATTCCATTACAGCGGAACGGGCGTCTGCAGAGTACCTATTGTCTTTTTTCCCGGACGTTGACTTGTCCTTGGAGGATTACTTGTTACAACGAAATAAACTACAAGATGAAAGATGGCCGACTACAATCTTGCTCCCAGGCGTCGAGAAGTTAGTTCGTCACCTCAAAGCCAACAATATACCCATGGCCATCGCCACTGGATCTCGTCGACGGAATCTTGAAAAGAAAACGGCTCACTTGCAGGACCTATTTGGCTTGTTTGAAGGAAAAATCGTTTGCAGCGATGACGCACATTACAAAATGAAGGGAAAACCTGCCCCCGATATTTTCATCATCGCTGCGAGGGAGCTATTGTCTCGGAACGTCGGTCCTGTCGAAGGTGCGATTACGGAGGATCAAGGGCAAGAAAGATGTCAGGGTCTAGTGTTTGAAGACGGGCTTCCAGGCGTTCAAGCTGGAAAGAAAGCGGGGATGTCAGGTTAGCGTGATTTATTTTAGATATGTGATTGACGATTAATGCGGCATTCTCACAGTTGTATGGGTTCCTGACCACCACCTCCTGGAAGTCGGTTACTCAGGCGGAGAGAAAGTTGATCAGGTGCTGGGGACTCTTGAGGACTTTGTTCCAGAGCAGTGGGGACTACCACCTTATGCCCTTGAATGAGCCGAGATGATATTTCTACTACCGGATATATCTCAGTTGGTAACCTTAATCATATATCCCAGGGTCTTCCCGGTCGCATGCACACTTGTGGGGTACATAGTATCAAAGGAATAGAAGACAGCTGACGTTGACTACCCTGCAAGGCCATAGGATTATGTTTGCAAATCGAACGTGTCGGCTTAATCTTCGTCTCATGATCCTATGCTTCCTTTGGGATCACGTTGGGATCACGAATTTTTAGGTGTGGTTGATGCCAGAATGACCATATATGTCGTACATACTCATATCATGATAATGATAATAATATTAGCTAGCTACGTTACAGTAGTACAATTCAGGGGATTAGTGACATCATCACAGATGCGAAGTGAACCACCAAAGCGAACCACCCCGAAACCGGCTTGCACGGGTATCGCTTGAATGTCGCTCCCTTAATTACAACCCTCAGGTAAGTACCAATGTGTTGTACGAAGAGTTCTTAGCAACTATAGGTGTATCACGGCCATCAATCTGTATACCATTCCAATCAAGGAGTAAGAAAGTCCGAGATGGTGGAAACCCCACAACGACCGTTTTCATTAGTTAGCTCGTCCATGGTCTCATGACTATTTGCCGGAATTGAACCCTATTCAATTCAACAAGTAGTACCCTGTTGTACCCTGTGGCAATTCTGTCGACCTTGGGGTACTTTACTTGATAGTACAAACTTATCAAACACATGTCATTTCCAGACCGTCGCTGGGTCTGAACTTTAGAACGCCAATTCAGTTTTTCGCGTAAGTTCTCTCATGCGCAGGGTGGCCTGGATCGCCCAGATTGATGGCTCCAACAGCTCAGGTGCCCAATATGTAGGTGTCACTACAAAAAGAAAACAATGCCTTGACGGTAAATATTTACCCAAATTCCAGTTTATTCTTCTTCCCGATTGGATGTGGATGCTGGGATGCCTTCATATTTCGAATCCTAGCCCCTTGGTTTGATCCAATATTGCAGCAATCTTCTCCGCGGCTGAACCTCGAACACTAACGACGACCTCCTGAGCCTGGATTGAGCAGGTTCAATTTTGGATCTATTTAATTTCATATAAGTGGCATCAGGCCGTTTCGCTCGGAGCCGTTTTCATGTACCGACCCCGCATCTAGATGAGTTAATACATTCAAAAAAAAAAAGCGATCTCACGCAGTGGGAACTTCCCACATGATATTCCAGTGTGCGCTACTTCTTCTCCAGTGGATCACCACAAAATCTAAACTATCCCTAATTCACCGTTTTCCTGTGCGGATGCCCTTTGAGCAAGGGGGTTTCTACTACATTTTTTGCAATTCAACCTAGTCTCAAGGGCCGTATCACTATGAGACGGTTTGAATTTTGAATTTCGCGCTCTTCCGTCGGATAAGCATGGCCACAATCCTGCTCGGTCATAGACAATTACACCATAATTCCGATCCAAACAGGAAAACAGTGGCAAAGGTGACGAGTGGATATCAGTTGTGATGTCCGCCGGGATCCTGGTCGCCAACAATGATAGGGGTTATCTCACTGAAAACCCAATTGTTTGACGTCCTCGTGTCAGTAGATAGTCAATTGAATCCCAGCATTGCATTGCCAACAACTCTACTGTTTTTCAGTGACGATTGGAACGGTTGTGTATAAGTAATGATCCGCTAAGCGCTAAATTTATTGACACGTTCTAAGTTTTACCGACCGCTAGTCTGAACGACTCAAGCGTCGTACGGTAGATTACGATCTGGAATTGTATACTTTGAAGGCAACAGGTCAAGAAATTGAATCGGGCACAAAGGAATCAGTCAGCTCACCGTTTTTTGCGGGTTGTACATAAGTGTTTCTTCCTACTTCTTCGCGGCGATCATCACCACCCTCCTATGACAACTTGACATTTCTCTGCCGAAACCTGTCCAGCTTATCCGTGACACCTTGAAATTTACTGGGGCCGAAACGAGGAGGGTTGAAACTACTCCTTTAGCTCCGGGGAAGCTGTCAGCTGAGCAGTGGATTGAACGTTGGTCAAAGCAACGTTTTCGGTTTTTTCGGTTCTTCTAGGCAGCAAGTCGCCCGATTCTAGTCGAAACTTCAAAAGACTCAGTATCTCTCAGCATCCGTTAGAACATGTGCCACAGGAATTCAATTGTAATACCAATTCGAGGAGGATGTATTTCAACGATCGAGATGGAAGTTCTATTGAAGTCATCTTACTATAGTACCATTGCACGACGATCGTACCGACTCTAGGAAATTATTGATTACTCCCGCTGCCGCGGTGATTATCGAAATTGAAAACTCCCCAGCGAGGCTTTGCTTGGCGATCTTAAGTTCCTCTATCATCCCATGGGGCATATTTCAAATGACTAATTCTTAGTGACCAATGCGCACAGTTCCTCGGACAATTTTTGACCATCCAGTGACGAGCAGTGCACTCAGTCCTGAAGAATTTCGATTTGTGATTATGATAATTGTGAAACTGGTTTCAAAGGTCAAATTTCGGAGGCTCTTCAAAGGGGTCAACGGTCATTATGACACTATTGTGATAGAAATGTCGCTTGAAGCTTGAAGCTTGAGCTTGATTGTCGACAAACTCTTTCCAACGTGTAACAGCGGTACGGCATGTCTGATGGGAACACCAGGAACACCAATCGTCACCCTTGTGTTTCAATCCTCTTTGTCGACGCTACCGTTGTTCATAAAGTTGGCTTTTACTAATTTCAGGGAAGAAAAATACATCTTGATGTTGAAAGGGACCTGAAAAGGATCTGTCCATCTGTCCGGACTGTCCCTTTGTGCATATGATAAATATAGTACTGTACATATGTTATGAACTCGCGTGAAATGCCATAGTCTATGTAGTATGTAAGGGCTGATAGAGATGTATTTCTAGAAGGAATGAATGTTTTACAAATAGTAAGTAGTACCACCTACGTTCTCTATGTTCTAGGCCTTTCTATCTTCGCCGCTTTGGTTTTGGCAGGAGGCAGGTAGCTTAGATTTTTACCACTATCTCCCGTCGTCCCTGACACCGGGCCAACAGCTTTACCGCTTTCATTTCTTCCACGACTGATGGACTGAGAACTTTGATTTCCATCCTGAATACCCGCTGACCTCGGAAGGCATTTGTGTGGAATTGTACCGTCATGTCTCCGCCCATCGGATAATCTTGGTGGTTGCGCTTGGTTCGAGCTTAGCTCCTCTTGCGTGCCGTTGTTGACAACTCTAAGCTGACCTCGCAGCTTCGAGGGGGAAGTTACGGGTTTTCGAATTTCGTTGTTTGAAGCGAATTGAGGGGTTCGTTGCAATCTTACGGATGTCATAGTAATCGGTTTAGCTAAGGCGGACTTGAGCGTGAAGCCAGAGTTCGACGTTTGATGAAGGGTTCGATTTGCAGTTCGAGATGCGGGGACCTGTACGCGTAAAGAGGGTAGAGCGGCCCTGCTCTGGTTAGTGAACAATTGTGGCACACCACTACGGCATGGCCGAACTGTTCGTGCTGTAGGTTGACTGGTCAATTGACGAAAGGCCCTGGATGTAGTTGCCTTGGGAGACGGCAGCGAAGCCTTCTGATCTTTGGTCAATTTTGCTCTAGTAGGTGAAGGCATCTCGAAACCTTTGGATCGTCTTTGAACAATAGCTTTCCCCCCCGGAAAGGTAGTATCACAATTGCTGACATGTCCGGGATCATTCAAGCTCTTCATTTGATCAGAATAATCAGAGCTAGAGTTGTGGTTACAACTCGCATGTGGTAAATCCTGAAGTCTGGTCGAAGCGGTGGTGGCGACGATAGCGACATCCTGGAAGGACTGCGAGTCACTGGGGGTGGGGTCCGAAATTGCATCGGTGCTAGGCGCAGAGAGAGTGGACGCCTCGAGAGATCCTAAGCTTCCACTACTGAATGTGGCACAGAGACGTTCAGCAGACTGATATATCCGTGCTAAGGAAACGCGACAAGAAGCATAATTCTGTCCATACGGTGACATTTCGGTGAAGAGACCACTGGAGCGAGCCCCCACATGGGAGGATACATTCAAACCAGAATGTGCGTGTGCAGGGGAAGAAGAGCGCTTAGTCAGATCTGTCTGCTATAAAGGGATCATCAGAGTGTTTTCCATGTAGTGGGGCAAGAAAACTGACCATACAAGGCATTATGAAACCATGTCTTCTCTCCGCAACCTGAATGTTTAAAGCCTTGAAATCATGGGAAGCGGCACGGCGCAGAAACTTAGTTCGTACTGTTGGTAAGGGTTGGTTTGTCGGTGAATTCATTCCGTCAGAATGCGAACACCGCAATGAAAGATTGGAGGACTTTGTACCACGAGACATGTTCTCCTTCAAATGTTTAGAGGACACCGGAAGCAAAAGTGGCGGCCTGACGGGAGAAGAAAGAGTACCGGAAACCTCTTTGAGACCATTTCCCGAATCATCCCTGGGTGAAAGACCTGTGGTGTTGCGATCAAGGAAACCCGAACGGCATAGAGGAGATAACGTCGCCCGCGCTTTCCAAAAATGAGCAAGTTTTTCCATGTTGTGGAGATCATTACGAGTGTCCAAAACTAGCTTCACGGCGGCAATGTGCTTTTCCTGAGCGGACTTGGTTAGAGTAGGGAGAATCTTCGACCAAAGCGAGTCCTTGTTACGAGCGGCATCCTGGATAGCCTCGACCAGTGCACTCTCCGCATCTCGGACATCAGTTGGATTTAGGGTGCTTGGATTAAGGCTCAGCCCCAGTGCTAGCGCGTGAACGAGCTTCTGATAGTCGGCCAGCCGCTTCTCGAGTTGGAAAATCTTCTCCTTATCGGGAACGGGGAAACGAAGAACCTTGCTCTGCTTCACGTATTCGAGAGTCACCTGAAGAACCGAGATTTCCGCAACTAAAGAACTGGCATTACGTCGAAGATTGTCAACTTCTTCTCGAAAAAAAGCGTTCTCGGATTCCAAAAGAAGTAGTTGCTGTCTGACCAAGGCGAGTTGGGAGTGTAGGGTTGCAATAGAAAAAGGCGTGGTGTCCATATAGTCTGCCATAGTAGAATCAGAGACCGGGAAGCAACAAGCCAGCTTGTCGAGTTCGCCTAGAGTCACTGAAAGACGCAAAGCCATGTGTCGGCTGCACAGCCACTGATAGATGATATGATGATATCTTGTTTAGTCAGCGCCACTCGCTCCTTCTTCGCAGCAACCATCATGAGCTATCCAGTTCCACCCCCGTCCTACGGCACCACAAATGCGCAGCAAGCAGAAGACGACCATGGCGAACCTCTTCTAGCTAACTCCAGCCGAGCTGCAGCTGGCGGAGGTATCTACAATCAGCCTGCTGCTGGTGATATTCCGGATGACTTTAAGGTCCGTGCATAGGCTTATTTTCTCTGTCTACTCGGCTAACTTGTCCAAGTACGGCGTATCTGTGTCTGAGAGTTCTATCGAAATTAGGAATGCATTCGTTCGCAAGGTTTACGCGATTCTCTGTAAGCATCACTACCTCAATCTTCCTACGTTACTCTGACCTTCCTCCTCAGTGTGCCAGATTGTCTGTATCTCTGTTTTACAGTCCCAATCATTCCTCTGATTGTAAAATAAACAGGCTGCGACTTGTCTTGTTGGAGGCCTCATCTCCCATTCCGACGCGGCTATGTTTTGGGTTCAGACCCAGTTAGTCCCTCCCCCCCCCCCTCCGTGCTCTAGGCGTTATTCTCACCTTATCACAGCACTTGGTCTTTCTACGTCCCTCTTTTTGGTACTCTCATTAACCTTGGTCTACTCTACTGGAAACGCCATTCCCCGCCTTGGAACTTTGTTCTCCTTTCGACGTTTACATTAATGGAAGCCTTCACTCTTGGTGTAGTGGTTGCCTTTTATGACACCAACCTTGTCCTTCAAGCACTGTGAGCACTTTCCTTCACTCTTCGGACAGACTTCAATCGACCCTTCTAGGTTTATCACCCTCGGAGTTTTCATCGGTTTAACTCTGTTCACATTGCAGTCCAAGTACGACTTTTCCGGAATGGGTCCTTTCCTTTTTGGTGCCCTCATTGCTTTGATGATGACGGGGATCATTGGCATATTCATTCCCTTCGGCCGTACAATGGATCTTATCTTCGCCATTGGCGGTTGTCTCATCTTCAGTGGTTATGTGGTCTATGATACCTACATGATCAACAAAAGGCTCTCTCCCGATGAGTACATTATGGGCGCAATCAGCTTATATCTCGAGTATGTCCTTTCAGTCTCCCAGCCCCCCATTGACCCTTTACTGATGTGATATCTCCGCCTTTTTTCAGTTTCATCAATCTTTGTAAGGTGTCTAGCCATCTCTTAGTGTTTGCAAACTTATAGTTCTTTCAGTCCTTAATATCTTGCGGCTCCTCAGCAACCTGCAAGACCGTTAATTTTGACCGCTGACATGTGGTTTGTTCTATCTGCTTTCTTATGTATATGTAAAGTATATTCCTGCTGCTCACTTCCTGGTGCGCAATAAGAGTCTTTTTCGTTCACACGCTTGTCAAGGTTTGCGCTGTAGATGGACTATATAAAAATCTAGTTTTTGCATTCTCAATTGACTCTGCTTCTCTCGTTCATGGATTTCATTCTACAAAACGGGTACAACTTATTGGATAGGGTCTGTCATGACACAAGTCCGTATACCTCGTCTGACACGATGCAACGCAGGGACTGGTACCGGATTTTGTTCTACGGCGTGTCATTCGACTTCTTTGCCATGGGCGCCTCCGCGAGATTGATCTTGGTTCCTTTGAGGCCAACCATGCTGCTAAAATGCAATGGATCGAAGATGTGAAAGCCCGTGCGGTAATTGCAGACGTACCCGCCAAAGCCAACGAACAACATTACGAGGTGTGTCCAGGTCAACGTCTAACAACCGTTCGTGCCTGGTTAAACAAATCTAGGTTTCAACCAAGTTTATGCTGTCGACTTTGGGTCCTCATGCCAAATACTCATCATGTCTCTACCCGACTGGAGATGAAACCCTGGCAGAAGCAGAAGAATGTATGCTCGAAAGTTACTGCTGGAAAGCTCAGCTAAGAGATGGGATAGAAATCCTCGACCTTGGATGTGGTATGACTACGTTTATTTCTCAAACTCAGGGTTGTGATGGTAACGAGGATTACAATAAAAGGATGGGGGAGTCTTTCTCTTTTCTTAGCCAAGGTTCGTAGTGCGGAACATCATCGGCATTAGAGTTGCGCACGCTTACTTTGGCTTTTCATCAGAAATATCCCAATTCGAATATCACTGGTCTTTCAAACTCGGCGACGCAGAAATCATATATCGATTCGACGGCTAAAGAACGGGGATTGACGAATATAAAGGTATCGGAACCAATATCTATCGTTAGCCATGACTAACAACCTAATAGATTATCACCGCAGATGTCAATACGTTTGATTTTGAAAATCCCAAAAAGTAAGCGACGCCGCCTAAAATTGACTCAACCACACTCTGAAGTAATTCAAAGGTTCGACCGCATTTTGTCTGTTGAGGTAAGTAGACTTTCACGTATTCTATATCCATCTGTCAACATGACTCCACTGTTGGGCATCATGACGCAGATGTTTGAACATATGAAGAACTATCAAGCACTTTTCCAGAAAATATCTACCTGGCTCCGGTCGACTAAAGAGACTACAGAAATAGACGACCCTGCACTCTTATTTGTTCATATCTTCTGCCACAAATCTACACCTTACCATTTCGTCGAGGATGACGGTTGGATGGCCAAGAACTTTTTCTCAGGTGACTTCCATCATTATTCAACTGTTTCATCTGAAGTGAAGGATTCAAATCTTTCGTCAATTACATACTACTCACTTAGGCGGAACAATGCCTTCACACGATCTTTTCGTGAGTACCATTGATTGTAACTCCCCCCTTAACAACACGAAGTATTGATCAAACGTCCGTTGTTTAGACTTATTTCCAAGATGATCTGACGTTAATGAAGAGTTGGTTTATTTCTGGCACCAACTATTCCAGAACATGCGAAGATTGGCTGAAGACTCAAGATAGACATAGCAAAGGTGTCCAACAACCCCTCAATCATCTCAATTCCCACTAACGTTTGCCTGCCCGAAATAAAGAAGGGTTGCAGGAGCTTGAACAGGACGCCGTTGCGAAGGGTAGCTCGGCTGAAGAGGGCAGAAAAGCCTTCTACAGGTTAGCCTTTTTCGTTCCAATGTCGAGCTAAATGACAACGTAATGGCAGGTTCCGTGTATTTTATATGGCTTGTTCAGAGCTGTTTAACCTGAACGGAGGACAAGAGTATGTGGTCATATGTTTAGCCAACGTAACTGATTCTTACAATCTGGCCAGATGGGGAGTCGGACATTATCTCTTTAAGCCCAAACATTAGAGATGTCCTAGAGTAAGGTTAAACCTTAGATCTAGGCCTACTTCAAGGCACCAACTTACCTATATAGTATCGTTCATTGGAATGGGTATACTGTCATAGAATTCAATTGACATCCCTTGTTGTCCTGTTAGATAAACTTCCTTCAGATGTGCTGAAACTGGGTCCGCTATGTTTTTCAATGCCGAAAGAATTGCGTTTGCGGTCATTTGTAAACTCCAAAGGCTGACGGTCCTGATACGTTGACGATTCATGTTCGACTGGCTCACATGATAGGCGAGCGCGTCATATGTCTTGTTCCCGAGAGCAGGTCAGATGAAAACGTAAAACCTGACATGAAAAAATACCGCGTACTTTGATAGAAATTTCATCCATGAGTCCAGCTACGGAAGACAAAGATCAGTTTGTTTGGTTATATGATGACATCTGTCGGTGCTACTCACACTCCCACATCTATGATTAAAGTTTTTGTGAGAATGAATCACGTTTCAGTATTGTAGATCACTTACGGTCCATGAGCCATCAAAGTCACTCAACTTCTTGACTATCCGACAATGGATTGGTACCAAAGTGCGATTGGCGCTGTTAGGCAAAAGAAGGTCAGTCGGTACAATTAGAGTACGAGGAATGCGCTCACTTCATAAAGGCAACAATGGGGCGAATGAAAGCATTATTCACGTAACTCAAGTCCCTGTTGAAAATTGGCACGGCAGCCTTCAAATCGCGGAACCGTAGATCCATGTCGACTATGATCTTCAACTCTTCCTCCTCCTCACCGGAATTAGCCCCAGTGCCCTCGTACATATTGTCATCAGGAGCACTCAGAGGAGGTCTTGCGAGCTCTCTCTGTCCAGGAATGCGTTTCCGTTCAGGATGACTTTCTTGCTCATTCATGTTGCTGCTGATGGAAGTCGTAATTGCGTCGGCGATTTCACCCAAGATGGCATTGAGATGTAGGTCTCCATTTGGATCTCGGGGAAACTTGATATCAAGGACAGCGTCAACTTTGCCTGAGGTTATCCAAGAGATAGGACCTTCCATCGTGGTGGTTGAATTTTGAAGATGGTCAATGTTCACACCGTCAATGCGAAGTCGGCTCTATAGAAACGCCTCAGTTTAAAACTAGGGTCAGAGGGAGAGATGTATCGCACCATGCGAGCCCATTCACCATCTTCGAGGTCTTTTTCTGTTGTTCGTCCAATACTCTGAGGTGTATGAAGGCTGAAAAGACAGTTGTCGAATTGCCCAACAACATTTTCCGCACACAGGAAGTCATAGAACAACCACCGCTTCCTGAACTGTTGGATATCCGCACGAAAGATTGAAGCCGTGAAAGGACGAAAACTGCCGGGTTGATACACCGTGATTAACAAATCCTCCAGTTGCATAGACTCCAACTCAAAGTCGCCCGGAACGAATTTGTGTCGAAATAAAGCTGGGTCCAGTGGATTATCCGGGTCCCAATAAACATTTGTTCGATCTGAAAACTGATGAACAAATTTCAGGAAAGCGTGAAAAAAAACACGCACCAAGCACACCGCGTACACCCTTCACAACAGCATCTTCCACCAATCCTTTTCCATCCAACCATCTCCAGAGAGACAGTGTAACATCAACCGAGTCGATATTCAAATCAAACAATGACATGTTTGTATCCTGTTTATCTAACTCAATCGGCACAGCGTCTTCGTCGTCGTCCTCATTCAATTGGTGGTATCCAGGGTGATTGCTGACATCGTATCCAGCTGCCGTAAGGTGTTCACTTCTCTTTCGTTGGGTTTTTCTTGCAGCGGTTTCGGGTAACCGACGGGAGACGTAAACGTTTTTGAAAGAAATACGTGATTCGCGCCATTTAGGAACTATGGCAGATTCGAAGATGATAATGACGCCCGTTTCTGAAGTCAGATAGTCACTAATTGCTCGCGCGATGTAATCTATATAAAACAACAATCAGGTGCATAGCAAGACCTTGAGAAGAACAACACACGTTGTAGTCGGAGACTGTTTGCAACTGCGAAAATCACAGAAAAGAATGTTGTACTATAAGTTGAATTAGACATTGCGGTACACTCTGAAAACGAAGAAAACTCACGTCCCGACAAAAATCCATAATGTTTGACTCATCAGAAACCAAGTAACAAAAGCAGAGATATCATCTGCATTGAACTTCCGAAATGATTTGATAGTGAACCATTTGAAACGAATATTCAATCGCTGCCAAAAACCGGTAGCGACACTGAGGAATTCATCACGTGTAGGTCGGTGTGGATGGGGTAGGGACATTGCAAGTCGTCGAAAAAAGCGGGAATAGTCTTGTAAATGTTTTGGTGGATGTAAAGGGTCAAAGAGTGGTTTCTGAGGTTTCTGAGGCGATTGACTTTGCGGCGGAGGCGTTGAGGGCGTGGTTTTCTGGGAATTATTTGAAGAACCGCGACATGTACACGGTATTTCTTGGGTATTGTTGGATGTCGCCGACTCTTCTGAATTACTGGAAGGCGATTGTCGTGCTTCTGACTGTGGGTCTGGCGGCTTCGGTTCGTCGCGTGGCTTGTTCGTGTTCATAGACGCTGGACTTGTGTGTATCCGCCGCACAAATGGAGGACATCCAGTATGAAACATAAACGGGCTGGCAAACAAGTTCGTTTGTACTGCGGCAGTCCGCTGCCGCGTTAGCAAGTGATATTTCCATGCGAGTGCGGGTGTAGATTTTTGAGGAAGGAAAGTCGGCAATGGAGAAGTTTGATTCCGGAAAAAATTTCGAATAACACTGTAGCGATCTATGGTGGCGCCATTGGTTTGCGGCACGCGTACAGGCGAGCGGGATATTGCCGAGAATGTTCTGCTACAGTGAGCAGAGAGAAGGGACATGACGGATCGGAGAGAAAAGTGGACGTCATGCGGCAATGGAGCTTTTTTAGGGAACAGTCCGGCAATCAATCTATCAAATCACTCAATTCCCAATTCGTCTATGAAAGTTTCCTAATCCCTTGGTCGCGGAAGTCAGCTACCGGTGGGTTGAACTCTTCTTATCAGCTGTATATTCGGTCGTTTCATATCTCCTTTAGTTTTGTCTATGTTCTGTGACACTTTAGGTGTCCCCCATTTTGAAGAAAGTGTCAGATAACGGCAGAACGAAGCTAATTGCGGTCTAAGTACACTAATGTGTAATGTTCATTCTGTGAATGAGGAAGTTGTGCATAAGGCTTATTCGCGTGAAAGACTGATAATTCATTTAACACAGGACCTTATATATTTTAGCCCGTGAACGAGGAAGATAACTTTCGGCCTGCATACAGGCTTTATTAATAGATACATACATGAAAATCGTTTCGGCGAGGCTCAATCAGTCGTCCGGATTTTTTCTCGATCTCAATCAAGATACAATATCCCCTGATTTCTCTCTTTCATCTCTCTTTCACCATCTGATCTACCCGCTGGCAAAATCTGCGATAACCAAGTTAGTATATGAACTGAAGTAGCTACTGTACAAGGTTAACTCACTCAAAGGCGCCTTTCAAAATTCGACAATACATGCATTCCTCGCCGCCATCAGATGTGCAATCGCAGGAATCATAAGATTCCATATTAAACTCTTTGGGTGATCGGGCCTGCTGAGTTGCAGGTGCAGGCAGATAATCTGCAGCCCTCTGGGTGACCGTCCTGCCGTTCGCATCGGTGACTGCGCGTGCTGGGGGCGACGAATTTTGAATCTGACTAGTTATGTTTCCAGTATTTTTGAGAGGCGAGGCACTCTGGAAATTTGCTACTCTATTCTGCAGTGTGCTTTCTAGTGGCCCGGTGGTTTCTTTTGTCTCTGGCTTGAGTGTAGACTGAACACCATTATTTCTTCCCCAGGAGCTAACTATACTGTCACGTTCCTGTATGCTAGAATAATAATCTCGTCTCTTCATCGAAGAAGCAGTTGCTTCAGGGCAATTGATCTGGCATAACGATCGGGAAGTGAAATCCTCGGTTGGTGTTAAAGGAGGAGTGATTGGGAGCGAAAGGACTTGTGAAATTTCTGAGCAGGACGGTTCATTAGTTGCAATTACTTGTCTTGAACTTGGCCCCGTGGGCGTTTGAGGGGAAAAATGTCGTTGTTGGCTTGTGGTCATGGATTTTCCTGTTTCTCTTTGTGTGGCGGAGGGTCTCGTAGCTATCCCTGAATCAGAAGAATCGTGCCGCTGCTCAAGGTTGGGTGGCAATTGTGGCGGCGGCATCGGCGTCGAGGTGGATATGGCGAGCGTTGTCTTTGGTTCCAATCCAGAGGTAGAGGTTGGTGCGACGTTCGCGTCATATCTGATTTTTGGAATTTTGGGTAGCTGTTTGAGGTCCTCCCGCGTCAACCATTTACGTCCTGCTGGTCGAGAGTTCATCGCCACAACCTGACCAGAGCTTTCGGATGGTGTAGTTGGCGAAGGCAAAGATAATTCTGGATGTAATTGGAAGGAAGTGGGTAAATTAATCGGGGGGCATTGTGGTCTTGGATCTCGAGTACTCCTAGAGGAATCCATGGAACCGGAAGCTGGATCCAGTCTAACATGGGGTCTTGGTCTGGGATCCCTCGTGGGTGGCACGCCGATGAATCCAGGTCGTGGGCGGGGATCCCAGACGTTGGCAGAGGCAGGCATTGGAAGAATGTATGAATACTCCCATCCTTTATCTCATATTTATGCGCGGCTATGGACCCACAGATCGCTTTGTTAACATGTTCCAATGACGCCTTTGTTCAGATAGAAATGGAATAGCCGGTTCGTCCCGGGAGTGGCAGTGCCCCCTCTCGGACTAGTTCAGCCCTCCCAATGTATATTACCAAAACTCGAAGCTCAAAAAACTGCGTACAGGCTACTTCCTATTACCCGAGTAGAGTGTTGATGATGGAGATAGTGATGGGCAGTTTTTAGAGAAGAGATTGGTGGCGCATGGCAGTATGTACAAGGGTTGGATGAAGTCGAATGTATGTTCGGAAAGACTCTGATGACCATCTACCCAGGGCCTGAATTAAATCCAAATGAACCCCATGTTGTGCTAGAGCAGTGGCACCACCGGCCCGGAGCGAATGACCTGCAACATCGGGAGGGGTGAACTGTCGGAGTCTAGCAATAAACCAGTTGTGTCGAGGCCGAGATCCATCAGAACGGACCCAAAGGTCTGGGTGAAGAGGGAAATGTTTGTCACGTAACCGGACATATTCTGTCATAGCTTTCACTGGGTTTGCTGAAGTAGGATTTGAATGGATGAGGATAGAGTTTCCTTGATAGAAACGATCGGCTTTGTGATACGGAAGTAGAAAACGAAGAGAAGTTGCAGTAAGGGTGAGAGATGAACGTTGGACCATCTTTCTGGGACAATCCAAACCCGGTTCATTGGAGTAAACCATTTCACCCAGTCGAAGTAAGGCGAAAAAACCGGATAAGAGGATGGATAGGAAGAGGAAATCATCAAAGTGGCAGCGGGACTGATAACGGGATGCGATTGAAACAAGCTCGCCTAGAGTCAGTGCCCTTTTTCTTGTGGTTGGAGAACCCCAAAGACGTTTGCATCCTCGTAGAGTTTGTCGCACAAGTGCAGAGTTGCGCCAGCGTATGACTTCGGGAAAGATCAGCACGAGATTATGGCAGATCCCGGTGAGATAAGTTTCGACCGAAGAGGGCTTTATAAACTGGCTCATATACACTATGTACAATGCGAGCGTATGCTCGTTAGGTTCAATATCAAGATTTTGGATACGGACAAAAGAAACATATGACTTGAAATGGGAAACATAATTTCGCCTGGTTGAAATGTCCCAAGCATTATTGAGAGCCTTTTTGAAGAGAAGGTTGAGAATAGGAGATGGAATGGCTTCACGCGCGAGTGCACGGGTGCGAGATGGCATGACGTGGTGGGTTGAAAGAGTTAAGTTGGATCTGTGGAGCGAGTGCGACGGCTAGCTCGAGCTTGTGACGTGAGAGTGCATCTGCCACGTGATTGATGCGACCAGGTGTCCAAAGTACTCGTAGGCAGAGACGAAATGTGATTTGCAGGTCTGCCGCGTATAGCAACAATGAGTTGTGGGCAGGGTCAGCATGAAGAGATGAGAAGACATCAAATGTTGCTTGGTTGTCCGTGTAAATGACAACGCTGGCATCAGTCATTCGATGGCTTACATTCTCCAAAGCGGCGGCTACGCATAGAGCTTCACGAAAATAGATGTCGTTCGAAGTGTCAGAAGGAGCATATCCCCAAAAACCCTCGTTGAGGTATGGAAACCAAAACTCCAAACCGAATTCACAGGCATCGCAAAAAATTGTGAAGTCAGCATCGACAGTGACCCAGTCAAGATGTTTGAGGAGTAATACTCCGGGGGAAGACTTGATATGGTTCTTCGCCCATTCGAGCTCTCGCGAAATGGCTCGATTCATGTGAACTTGTGCCCTACCCCGTCGCAATGGAGCAATTTTGGAATAGAGGTGTGATAAAGAGGGACGCAACAGCGGATAGACATTAAATGCCCAGTTCATCCAGCCAGCCAAACGTTGAAATTCCTTCAACGTAAAAGACTTTCTCTGAGCTCCAGGATCCCGACGGATGATGAAGCGGTCAAGCTCTTGCAAGAGAGCAGCTCGCCGATCTTCTGGCATAGAAAAGGTAAGGTGAATAGCATCAACACTTATGCCAATGATCGTCAAACGTTGACCGTTGAGTTGTTTCTCGCGTTTATGGGGAATCCCAAGTTTATCCCAACCTGTTAGAACCTTGCCAGAATGTCACGGCGTCACGCTGTCACATCTGTCATATATTTTATTACATAATAATTTCCCTCTGCTGCTACAGTTCGACGGAGGCTAAACTATCGGCATACTGCTAAAATGGCGCAAGCTACAGACTTACCAATTGAACTTATCGATTTAATCTTATCTTTCTTGCCTCCGAACCATGCGGAGCAAGTACAATGGAGAAGGGCGGCGGCGGCTATAGGAAGAGAGGCAAGACCGGTAGGTTGGAACCTATCGGATCATCGGTGCAGACGGTGTGGGAGGGTATGCTTAGCAATGTGGGACTATGAGGAGCAGAAGGCATGGGTGATACAGAGATGGGGATACTGGGGGCCGCGGCAATGGGCAATAGCCGGATTCTTTGTGCTATGTCCATGTGATGCGATGTTAGGTAACTACTTCGGGACGTATTGGTTTGTGTGAGTAGATTACCGGTTTAGGAGTTGTTTGTGCTTGTGGACACTTTTATGGTTTGTTTGGTGCTGTTGACGTTTTTATGATCAATTTACTTTTGTTTACTTACTTCTTACTCCACTCTTCTTTTCTCATGTCAAATGTATAATTAGTCTACTTTCTCATACGTACTTCTTTTCACATGTCAGTATATAAATAAGTTACCTAGGGTAGTTGGTCTGTGCGCCGTAGTCTAGGTATATAAAGTAGGTAGAAACTTGTAGAAGACTCCGTCGAGTTCTCTTAGGTTCACGCCTAATAAACTTTTATCACTTTCCTCTATAGTTCTTAAGTTCAGGTGTGACCTGTGACATCTCAGTCACAGTCGCCCTAACAGTAGAACTCGACTACTCCGGGGATCGCACAGCACAGTGCCCTCCCCATCTTTTACTCTCTATTTGCTCTCTACTCTCTGCGCGCCATCGCGGCCGCCACACACATAGCCGGTCCCTAGGCTTAAGGGGTGTCTGCGCATAAACACAACGTGCGCCGTGGACATCGGTGGTTTGACACAGACCATCGATAAGACGAGACCTACCATACTGTGTGGTGTTATTTTCTATCCCTGTACTACCTCATTTGTAACTTCTTGTATAAACCTTGTGCTGCGCTTGCATTGTCAAGTGGTACACGCAGAGGAGTGACATTGCCACATTAAGTGCGTGTCTAGATTAGCGTGAAGATCCGTCTTCGTATATAGCTTTATCTAGGGCAGTAGTCGTTCCCTTCGCCAGTGCGGCATTTCTTAAATAAAAACTTTTTTCTTTTTGTATACACGTTCAAGTGAAGCAGGCTATTGGCTTCATTGAACTGGTGGATACGTATCAGGTGACAGGAAAAGACCTCCCTCACCTTCTTCAAAATTTCTCACCGATTACCGCCCGGAACATTCCGAGTACCTTCCTCTGAATCTGAGGAAGAAGAAGAATCCGCCTCGGAATTCCAATCTGAGGAATCCGAACCAGAACAACGACAACCGTCCGTATCCCCCCTTCCCCTATATCAACCACCTCCCCCCGAATACCACGAGCCAGACATGGCCAATCCCCAAGACATAATCAATCAGCTGAACGCTCAGCACACCCTCATCACCCAACTGCAGCAGCAACTCGCCCAGCTGCAGAACAACCCGCAACCGGGTCCACCAGGCCCACAAGGTCCACCAGGGGACGACGGAGAAACCCCCATCGTCCAAGTAGTAGCGCCACCAATCGATGTGGCAAGACCAAAGATATTCTCAGGAGACGGAAAGGAGCTGAGTGGCTTCATAACGGCATGCAAAATTTATCTGAGTTTAAAAATGGTAGGAAGACTACAAGGGGATCAGATGACGTGGATACTATCATATGTACAAGGAGGAGCGGCGGAGTCTTGGAAGGAGAACATCATGGAGATGATTGAAAACGGCGAACAAGAAGCTCCAGCCCACACGGAGGAGCTTTTGATAGTTTGCGGAACAATTTCGGAGATGCGGATGAGGAGAGTACGGCAGTAGGAAAGTTGAGGTTGATCGAGCAAGGAAGCAAGAGCGCGGAAGAGCATGTACAGGAATTTAAGAGGATAGCACGAGACAGCGGATATGAGGGACGAGCCCTCATCGAAGAATTCAAGAGAAGTTTATCAGGAAGAATTAGGAAAACGCTGATGGAAGCGGAAAATCCACCAACTACTATCAGGAGTTGGTACGAGAGGAGCATGAAGCTGGATAGGCAGTGGAGGCAGGCGAAGGCAGAAGAAGACTACTATCGGCGGGGGCAAGCGAAGCCCCAACTACGAACCCACACCCCCAACAACACTTTCGTGAGGCCACAGCCTCAACGTCGAGATCCCAACGCGATGGATGTCGACACTGCCGCAGGACCCAGTCGAGGTCCTATCAAGTGTTACAAGTGTGGAAAATTGGGACATATGGCCAAGAACTGCTGGAGCAAGGCTCCGGCTCGAGATGTGCGAACGTTAGATGTGGACGAGCAGCGGGACTATTGGAAGAGGATGTTCGAGGAGGAACAGAAGAATTTAAAAGAGTAAAGGAAGCAAAGTCTCCTCGTTTGACTTCCTACAACAAATTTGATGTACTATGTAACGAAATCAATGTTTTGGACACTGTACAAGAGGAGAGTTTCCTTGTAAGGACAATACGACCTTTAAGGGAAATTAAGCTGAATGTGGGGGTAGAGAAGTTGGACACACATGATGGAGTGGGAGTACAGGCGTTATTGGATAGTGGAGCAACGGGGATGTTCATGGACAAGGCGTTTGCAGAGGAAGAAGGGTTCAAGCTGGAACCTTTAGAAAGACCAATCCCGGTCAAGAATGTTGATGGGACAATCAACGCATCTGGAGCAGTGACACACCGAGTTGCTGCAAACGTGTACTACAAAGGGCATAAAGAAAGAGTACACTTCGAAATATGTGGCCTAGGAAAGAATAAGGTCATATTAGGAATGCCTTGGTTGCAGATGCATAATCCGGAAATCGATTGGGAGAAAGGAGAGGTAAAGATGACCAGGTGCCCAGACGGGTGTGGGTACAAAGACAAAGGAAAAACCAAAGAAAAACAGGAAGAAATACGAAGGGTAGAAGAACCAAGGAAATCAACTAGGCAGTTGATGAAGGAAGCACGAGAGGAAGAGAAAAGGGAAAAACCTGACATGTCGCACAAACAATATGCAGGTTGGAAATTAGTTTCCTTCCCGAAGAAATCAAGTTGGGGAACAGTATTGCAGTATAGATGCGAGGAGTGTGGAATTCAAACGTCGGAACATTTGCTGAGCAAACACAAATGCCCAGCAAAAGAGGAAATCGCCTTAGACGAGTTTGGGATGCCATACGAAGGAAGTGATGACGAAGAGGAAGGACCAACCATGGCCAAGATAGAAGCATACGAAGAAGAGCAGGAAGAAATCCGAGATGAGGAAGAAAGATACGAGCGAGTAAACAAAGCAATAGGGAGATTCAACACTCCCAAAAACATCATCGAGGGGATCACATTGGGAGTCGAAGCGGCATTCGCCAGGGAATTGGCACGTAATAGACGTGCTAATAGTGGAGCTGAGGGATTGGCGCAACAATCCAAAGAGAAAGCTGAGGGGTGGGCGCAATCACCCGGTGACGTGGCTGACCGATTAAATGGGGAAAAGGCAGAACGTCTAGAAGAAGACAACAGCAAGACAGCCACTGCGGGACAAGCGGGGGCTGGACAGGTACGTCCTAAACGAATAAGCGCCCAAAGGAAAAATAGGAGTAGAGAAGAAGAAGGACAACTAGAGATGTGGGTAAGAGGAATGACAGAAGAGATGCCGGAAGAAGAAGAAATTCGAAGCATAGACTCAGTAGAGCAAGTAGTACCAAGACGGTTCCACAAGTTCCTTAAAGTATTCAAGCAAAAGGAATCAGAGAGAATGCCTACTAGGAAACCATGGGATCATGCTATCGAATTAAAGGAGGATTTCAAACCCAAGAAAGGAAAAATATACCCCTTGTCGCCAAACGAAAGAGAAGAAGTCCAAGCATTCATCAAGGACCAACTCCGAAAGGGATATATTAGGCCTTCGAAATCTCCCCAAACCTCACCGGTATTTTTTGTGCCAAAGAAGGATGGAAAGAAGCGGATGGTACAGGACTATCGATTTTTGAACGATTGGACAATTAAGAACAATTATCCTTTACCTTTAATTTCTGAACTTATAGACACTATGGGTAGTAAACGATTATTCTCTAAGATAGATTTACGTTGGGGTTATAATAACATTAGGATAAAAGAAGGAGACGAGTGGAAGGCAGCCTTTACTACTTTCATGGGTGCCTTTGAACCCACTGTTATGTTTTTTGGACTTACAAATTCGCCTGCTACTTTTCAGACTATGATGAACGAACTTTTTAGGGACTTAGTAAATACTGGAAAAGTAGCTGTATTCATTGACGATATCTTGATAGGAACAGACGATGAAGAAGAGCACGATAAGGTGGTGGAAGAAGTGTTGCAGAGGTTGATGGACAATGATCTATTCGCAAAACCAGAAAAATGCGAATGGAAACGAAGCGAAATGGGGTTTTTGGGATGTATAATAGGGAGAAACGGAATCAAGATGGAGGAAAGGAAAGTGAAAGACGTAGTAGAATGGCCGACTCCAAAATGCGTTAAAGATGTACAAAAATTCTTGGGACTGGCAAATTACTATCGACGGTTCATTGAAAAATTCGCCAGTATTGCAAAACCATTACACGCATTAACTAAAAAGGACAAGAAATGGAGTTGGGGAGATGAAGAAGAGGAGGCCTTTGGTACGCTAAAAGCAAGATTCACGTCACATCCAATCCTAGTAGCCCCAGAATTGGATAAAGAGCTAAAGGTGGAATCTGATGCATCGGCTTACGCCACGGGTGGAGAGTTGGCAATGAAATGTGAAGACGGAAAGTGGAGGCCGGTAGCATATATCTCTAAATCAATGACAGAGACGGAACGAAACTACGACATTCACGATAGGGAGATGCTGGGGATTATGCGGTGTTTAGAAGAATGGAGACACTTCCTGGAAGGGGCGAAACATAAGTTCGAAATTTGGACAGATCATCGTAATCTAGAATACTTCGCGAAAGCTCAACAACTAAATCGACGACAAGCCAGATGGGCCTTATATCTATCTAGATTCAATTTCGAATTAAAATTCCGCCCAGGAAAGACAATGGGGAAGGCAGACGCATTGAGCAGAAGACCTGACTTTGAACGAGGAACAAAGGACGATAACAAGGATCAAACCCTGTTGAAACCAGAGTATTTCGCAATCCGAGCAATGGAAGAAGGTCATATGTTAATCAATGCGGAGGAAGAGGAAATATTAGAGGAAATCCGAAAATCAGAAGCAAAAGAAGACGATGTAGTGAAAGCGGTGGAAGAGATGAAGCGAGCAAAAGTAAAGTCGCTAAGGGGAGACGAGTGGAAGCTGGAAGAAGGATTGGTACTGAAAGAAGGAAAAGTCTATGTGCCGAAAGACGAAACGTTGAGGACTAAAATCATCCGACTACATCACGATACCCCCATTGCTGGACACGGAGGACAATGGAAGACAGTAGAAATGGTGACGCGCAATTACTGGTGGCCAGGCGTCACTAAGCAAGTCCAGAAGTACGTAGAAGGATGCGATCAATGCCAACGAAACAAGAATCGACCAACACCGCCGGCAGGAAAATTAATGCCGAACCCTATTCCCACCAAACCATGGGCCGACGTATCCGTCGACTTCATAGTAAAATTACCAGAATCACAGGGAATGGACTCAATTCTTGTGGTGTGTGATCGATTCAGTAAAATGGCTCACTTTATCCCAACTACGGAAACAACATCAGCGCTAGGACTAGCCAAACTGTTCAGGGATCATGTATGGAAGTTGCACGGGTTACCAGAAACGGTGATCTCAGACAGGGGACCGCAATTTGCTGCAGACTTTACAAAGGAGTTGAATAAAATGTTGGGAATTGATACTAGGTTATCTACGGCGTTTCACCCACAAACGGATGGCCAAACCGAGCGAACCAATCAAGAACTAGAACAATATCTCCGATCATTTGTCGATCATAGACAAACTGATTGGCCCGATTGGTTAGCAACAGCGGAGTTTTCCTATAACAATAAAGAACAATCGTCAACAAAGGAAACTCCATTTATGGTCAACGTGGGAAGACACCCAAGAACTGGTTTCGATCTCCGACGACAAGGCAACCATCCAGCGGCAGTAGATTTTGCGGACCGTATGAAACTTCAACACGAGGAAACTCAAGCAGCCCTGAAAAAGGCACAAGACGATATGCGGAGGTATGCGGATAGAAGCAGAAGAGAAGCGGTGAAATACAAAGTGGGGGATAAAGTTCTATTGGCTACCCGGGACCTTCAAATCCAGGGACGACCTACCCGAAAACTTACGGAGAAGTTCATCGGACCATACACCATCAAGAAGATCATTTCCCCCAACGCAGTGGAAATAGATCTTCCCCGATCTATTCGGATTCATCCGGTGGTTAACGTCAGCCGAATAGTACTATATCGAGAACAAGTGGATGGACAAGGGAGTAGACCGGCACCGGCTGTAGAAATAGAAGGAGAACAGGAGTGGGAAGTGGAGAAAATCCTTAACGCCAAATGGCTCCGTGGAAAGAAGCGGTACTTAGTGCGATGGAAAGGGTATACGGCAGAAGCAGACTCGTGGGAACCCGAGGAAAACTTGGCTAACGCCAAAGAATTGATTACTGAATTCCACCAACTCTATGGGGAACTCAATAGGATACAGCACGTTCTACGTGACACCGGGTTCCAAGAAAGGGAACTACCTAATCGATTTACAGCCAAGACTTTATTCGGATGGGATGACAAACAGTTTGATGCCGAATATCTTAAGAAGTTGGAACGAAATTGGCGAACATGGAGGTCTTGAAGGGTCGTCTCCGGAGGAGCCGACTTTAAGGAGGGGGTACTGTTAGAACCTTGCCAGAATGTCACGGCGTCACGCTGTCACATCTGTCATATATTTTATTACATAATAATTTCCCTCTGCTGCTACAGTTCGACGGAGGCTAAACTATCGGCATACTGCTAAAATGGCGCAAGCTACAGACTTACCAATTGAACTTATCGATTTAATCTTATCTTTCTTGCCTCCGAACCATGCGGAGCAAGTACAATGGAGAAGGGCGGCGGCGGCTATAGGAAGAGAGGCAAGACCGGTAGGTTGGAACCTATCGGATCATCGGTGCAGACGGTGTGGGAGGGTATGCTTAGCAATGTGGGACTATGAGGAGCAGAAGGCATGGGTGATACAGAGATGGGGATACTGGGGGCCGCGGCAATGGGCAATAGCCGGATTCTTTGTGCTATGTCCATGTGATGCGATGTTAGGTAACTACTTCGGGACGTATTGGTTTGTGTGAGTAGATTACCGGTTTAGGAGTTGTTTGTGCTTGTGGACACTTTTATGGTTTGTTTGGTGCTGTTGACGTTTTTATGATCAATTTACTTTTGTTTACTTACTTCTTACTCCACTCTTCTTCTCTCATGTCAAATGTATAATTAGTCTACTTTCTCATACGTACTTCTTTTCACATGTCAGTATATAAATAAGTTACCTAGGGTAGTTGGTCTGTGCGCCGTAGTCTAGGTATATAAAGTAGGTAGAAACTTGTAGAAGACTCCGTCGAGTTCTCTTAGGTTCACGCCTAATAAACTTTTATCACTTTCCTCTATAGTTCTTAAGTTCAGGTGTGACCTGTGACATCTCAGTCACAGTCGCCCTAACACAACCCTCTAACAAACGAGCTTGCTTGGAAGGGAGGAAAGTGTTGTATGGCTTGTAGAGCGAAGTCTGGTTGAGAAGGTCAACTCCAAATACGTCGTCAACATAGTTACAGAGGCCTAAAATCCCCCAAACATGGCAAGCAATCCACATCACAAGAGACATGAACGCGATAAAGAGGTCCCCGGATCGGCGACCGCCAAAGACATTGTTGCGATCAACATGGCGAAAACTGTCCACCGTTACGATTTGTTTGATCTGCCAGATGGGATGAACCGGGAGCAACCTGTAGGCTTCCGAAACGTCGCTCTTGAATAGCACCAGCTCTTCTCCAGAACGTAACCGTCGGTGGGCTCGAAGAAGTTGTTCACCTAGTTGAACTAAGTTGTCCATTGGAAAGGCAAACTCGTGAGGTGTGGTCATTCCGTTTACAGGATACTTGCCAGCACTCTGATCCGTTACGAGCCGTAATTTGCTGGTTCCCTCCTTGGGTACGGCAAAGATAGGGACCGAGTACATACCAGGCAATAAGTCCTGTCCGAAAGAACCTGAAAATCTCCCCTTCTGTACTTCCGCATCTCGTTGTTTTCTCACAAATTCCAACTTCTCCTTCTCTTTCATTTCACTACCCTGCTCATCATGCGTTTCAGGATAGCCAGCAGGTTCAATGTTCGCCCATGGCCAGAAACCCCTCACGAAGCCATCACAGACTGAGTCGCAAAAATCGGGATTGGGATGTTTGGATTTTATTAACACTTGCCGAAAGATATGAACATTTAAAGGGGTCACAATTTGAAATAAATGAGGATGACCTCGAATAGTCGACATAATTGCGTGATCGAAGGGAAGATTTGGAGGAGAAGGTAAAGCCTCTGCCTTTTCAGACCAAGACATCACCGAAGGAGAAGGTCGTCCATCAAGATCCCAATGGTTATAACGCAAATACTTAGGCCTGACTACCAGGTTTTGGTTTTGAGTCAGGACAGACCACTCGTCCGTGTTTGACGCTTCGGCAAATGCTACAGGCATGCGGGAATTGACAGTCGGGGAACTTACATCCCTTCCCATTGAACCATCTGCATAAACCCTTTTCACGTTCCTTCCTGGGCTTTGAGGATCCGACGTCACTTTCAGTCCCGAACGAGGACAAGAAGGAAGTAGTGTGTCGTTGATGGATGGAATCGTCGAGGAGTGAGGATGATTCTCCTCCTCTAACTGTGTTCCGGACTGCTTCGTCATAGCAGAGGACTCTCCAATGATGGGGGACAGCGATGGACGCGAAAAGACCTTCGATATGTTCTCCGTATGCGGACAGTTCCTCGATTCGGTGTGGAAAGACAACCGAGGTCGCTTTGACACACCTTCTCCAAGCGGTGGACCAGTCGGCCGCCGTTTCAATCTTTTTTCCGGGCTCGAGGTCCTGAACAATGACCTCGACTCCTCCCACGTGCGTAGCACGCGATGGCAAAGATCGAGGGCGGTAGAGACCGGCGAAGACGTTGTCAAGGGAGATTGGCCTTCCTCGAACAATGTTGGCCCACTCAGATTCGGGGAAGTCAGGGGGTCCCGCAGAGGATCCTTGTGCGGTACGTTGGGCAAGTTCGAGCCCTCTTTGATTGAGCTCGAGGAGAACACGGGTTTGTCGCATGCTGTCGGTGAGTCGACGGGATTCCTTTCTTGGGTCCTCATACCAGGGAAAGTCTTGAGGCCGGATTCGCTTAGTCCCCTTGCCTTCCTCATCCTTTTTTTTTTTTTTCTACTTGACGAGGCAAGACGGCTGTAGAGCAGCAAGATGGGTGAAACCTCTGCTCCATCCGAGTTTGTCTCGTTGTCACTGACCGAGTGACATAACGCGTCGTCACCAACCGGGTGACGCAATACGGTCACCAACCGAGTGACCATAGTTAGGTCGCTTACCGAGCGACCAAAAGACCTCACGTCGACTAAGCATTGACCTCTTGTAAAGATCAAGATCTTTAAACACGATCCATGTATATCTGGAATTTTTTTCGCCAGAGATCGGGATTGATGGGTTTCAGAGTCTGAGTCAGGAGAAACAATTGATACGAGTATTGTCTCGCGGTTACGATCAGATAAAGAATAAAGAAAGGTTGCGAGTCTCGGTATCATAGTGAGGAGGTAGAGCCAGTTGTCCAGTTGAGCAACCTTGCGCCCGGGCCGGGCCAGTTGCGATCAATTTTGCGTTGCTTGTTGCCGTAGCTCAGTCCTTCCCGACGCTCGTCCACCTCACCCAATTCAACAATGCCCCTCATCGGTAGACGCAGCAAAGTCAAGGGTGTTCAGTTCACCATCATGGTCGTCGGTATGAATTCTCCGTTGCAAAGCGTATTTCTGTACAGCGCTTATGCATTCATATAGGTGCCTCGGGCACTGGGCGTACCACTTTCGTCAACACCCTCTGCGACTCAAATCTAATACCTCACAAAGTCTGCGACAGTCCGGAGACTGCACACGAAGAGCAGGGTATTGAGATTCGCCCCGTTGATGTTGGTAAGTAGGGTCGCGGTGTTGCTATTTTCCACCGTCTCATGCCACTTCAGAGTTGGAGGAAGATGGCATTCGCATCGCCCTCACCGTCGTAGATACCCCAGGATTTGGTGATTCTATCAACAATGAAAATTCGTTAGTATCCTTTTGCTCCATCTTCAAGTCATCCCATACTTACATTTGTCGCGCGTTCATTCAGTTTTCAGGAAATCATGAGCTACCTTGAGCGTCAATATGACGACATCCTAGCCGAACAGTCTCGTATCAAGCGTAACCCCCGCTTCAAAGATAACCGCGTACACGCTTTGCTGTACTTCATCCCTCCCACAGGACATGCGTATGCTTTTTCCACTGACGTGTCAACCTGTTGACCCATTACCTTTTCAGGCTTCGAGAAATGGATATTGAGCTCATGAAGAGGCTTTCCCCTCGTGTCAATGTCATTCCTGTCATTGGAAAAGCTGATTCTTTGACTCCCACTGAGCTAAAAGCGTTTAAAGCGAGGGTATGTACCTCCATATCAAGTCTTTCGTCATAGCTCACGAGACATTAAACATAGATCATTGAAGATATTGACTACTACGATATTCCCATCTACAACTTCCCCTACGACCCTGAAGAAGATGACGAGGAGACCGTTCAAGACAACACGGAACTCCGTGTAGGTCAAAAGTACTTCTAAGAAAGGCAATTATGGAATAATCATCTGTGGTTTGTTTTCAGGCTCTGCTTCCTTTCGCTGTCGTCGGCTCCGAGGAGGAGGTGGAAATTGACGGTGAACCTGTCAGGGCACGAGTATACCCCTGGGGTCTAGTTGAGGTCGACAACCCTCGCCATTGCGATTTCGTCAGACTCAGAGGGGCTATTCTTGGGTATGATCTGTTTATACTGCAGAAAGGTTCGTTTAGCTAAAAAAGGGCCTAAGATCTCACCTCGGTGACCTGAAGATGTTGACCGAGGATGTTCTCTACGAGACGTATCGTACCGAGAAACTTTCGAAGAGTATCCTTGACGACTCTCAGTACGTTCCGTTCTCGTAATTCATTAAAGGGCTATACTGACCTTTTTCAGGGATTCTGAGATGCTTCCCGAAGACCTCGCGAACCAGAGCGTTCTCCTCAAGGAACAGCAATTAGTCAAGGAGCAAGAAAGGGTACGAGGCGCTTTAATGCATCATTACTGTCTAATTAACTTTGCATCAATTTAGTTGCGCGAATATGAATTGAGGGCTAAGCATGAAATTGGTCTCATGAAGCAGCAGCTCCTGGCCAAGGAAGAAGCTCTCAGGTCAGTAGCTTCAAATTCTTCTCATGCATTTGGTTTAATTTGTGTGTCTGGCCAGGAATCTTGAGGCGCGCACAGGCTCGTCTCCTTACTGATTCTTCTCTTCTTGTTGCCTGTATTTCCTCTTGTCCCCCATTCTTGATCTGCTCCTGAGGAGGAGCCTCTATTGAAATATCATGGACCCTGTGTTTTTTTCTTGTGTGTATACCCGGCCGGTTGCTAGTTTATATTTTTTGCGTACTACTTGTGTATCCCGTTGTCACCTCGTCTTGGACCGTGAAACCCGCCATTCTATCTGCCATTACCGCAAACATGAATCCAATTCTGCTGCCTGTGCTCTCAGTAGTTAATTGTTTCCCACGGGATAGGCGCACATAGTTAAAGTAGACGCGTTCCAGTTGCAGTGATGCTATCCATGAACACCCATGCCTTCTCAAAGGCTTAACTACGAGGAGCTTGAAGAGATACGGTCAGTCTTCGGAACCATCATACAATTCATTCTCATGACCAACACGCTCTATTTAGCCGCTATGAGGATTTTACGACGATAGGTAAGGATTTAGTCGGAAAGGCCTATGATAGATCAGATGAAACTGAGAATGCATAAGACTGGATTCAGGACTCGATACTTGAAAGGAATAGGCGCTTGAAACCAGCGAAAGGGACGTCAATCATATGGAGAATTCTACAAAGCAATGGTCGGCTATCCTGGCTTTCGGGACACGTTCGGAAAGGAATCAGCTTAGGACAAAGTTGGTTTGTTGTCAGTCTTGTTGGTGCGTTCTTCCTCCCGTGTCTCTTCAAGACACATATTCTGATATTGAAATCGTAACACCAGGTGTTTGCATAGGGCTGAATGCAGCCATAATATCCATTGTCACGGCATGGCTTTCTGATATAAAGATGGGATATTGTTCTGATGGTTGGTGGCTGAATCAACAATTCTGTTGTTGGGAAGTAGAGGGCGATGAAGTGGACGGCTGTGAGTCGTGGAAACCTTGGACTACAGTATCTCTCGGAAGATGGATTATATTTATTGGATTTGCTGTGAGTCTGCAAACCAATTCGCCGGACGTAACGCCATAGGCTGACATTGCTATCAACCTTCTAGAGTGCCCTTGCGTTCGTTGCCTCTCACCTCGTCAGAAGTCTTGCGAGATACGCAGCAGGTTCTGGTATCTCAGAGATCAAGTGTATTCTGGCTGGTTTTATCATGCAGGGCTTCTTAGGTTTCGCGACCTTTTTCATCAAGAGTATCACTTTGGTGCGTTCCTCCTGGGAAGAAAATAGCTTTCTCCAAATTGATGGATGTGGTATGATATCATCTAGCCACTTGTAATTGCATCCGGATTGTCCGTTGGAAAAGAGGGCCCTTCCGTGCACGTCGCGTGTTGTATTGGGGCACTAATAGCACGACTTTTTGAAAAGTTCTCCCGCAGTCAAGGTCATCTTCCATGTTTGTATAAAGCGAGTAGTGCCCTAAGCGGTTCTCCCAACAGGTAAAACGCGTGAAATAGTCACCGCAGCAAGTGCTGCCGGCGTCGCCGTTGCTTTTGGTTCTCCAATTGGAGGTGTACTATTTTCTATCGAGGTTCGTTTAAATTCAAATTGAAACTGTTAGTCAATTTTCTGATATAACTCGGCCCGCGTGTTAAATGTACAGGAAATGAGCCATACTTTCAGCATCAAGACGATGTGGCGGAGCTTCTTCTGCGCACTAATGGCAACATTCACGCTGTCTGTGCGCGTTCTTCTTATTTCCTGTCGCTTGAGGGAGAATCTCACATCAACGCGTATCCACGTAGGCTATGAACCCCTTCAGGACCGGCAAACTAGTGTTATTCCAAGTGACTTATGAGCGTGACTGGCACTTCTTTGAGGTCATATTCTTCGTCATCCTTGGAATATTTGGAGTACGTATACATACGATCTCATAGCCTTGCTCCAAGTCTAGGCTATGGACGCAAATAAATTTTTCATTCACACTATTTTCGTTCGTAGGGATTGTATGGAGCTTTCGTCGTGAAGTTTAACCTTCAAGTCGCGGCCTTCCGTCGGAAACATCTAGTTAACCATGGAGTCACCGAAGCAGTGATGCTAGCCACTTTGACAGCTGTGATAGGCTACTACAATCGATTTTTGCGTCTCGACATGACTGCAATGATGGCTATATTATTCCGAGAATGTGAAGGTGGAGGCAATGTGCACAATCTGTGCCTGTAGGTACTAGAGACTTTAAATGCTCCAATTGTGACAACTTTCTCCATAGGTCCTCTTCCCAATGGAGTATCTCGTTTTCTTTACTGCTTGCAACCATAATTCGTATTGGGTTGGTAATAATCACCTACGGATGCAAGGTTCCTTGCGGCATTTTCGTCCCATCCATGGCTATCGGGGCGACATTTGGGAGAATGGTTGGGATCATGGTTAAAGCTTTACAACAGTACGTTTTCAGTAATTTAGACCAAACATTGGCTTTTCATATCGTAGGAACTACGAAAAATCGGGAATGTTTATGTCTTGCGTTCCGGATGTGCCGTGTATAACTCCGGGCACGTATGCCTTTTTAGGAGCTGCAGCCGCTCTGAGGTGAGTGGTCGATGTATGGAGACATTTATTTTCGCTGCAATTGCTGTTTCCAGTGGTGTCATGCGAATTACCGTCTCAGTTGTGGTAATCATGTTCGAACTGACTGGAGCTCTGACATACATCCTACCCACTATGGTAAAGAAATACCCGACAGTTTTCTCCGAGGAGCTAAGGTTTACCGTTTCACAATTAGATTGTTCTCCTCGTCACCAAGGCTGTGGGTGACTTCCTTGGCACCACCGGAATTGCCGACGCACTCATTCGATTTAACGGGTTTCCATTCTTGGAAAAAGAAGACCATGCATATAACGTTGCTGGTAAGTTCGCTGCGGGGTTTTATCATTAATAAATTTAGCGCACTGACCTTTCGTCTGATAGTATCGAGAGTGATGCGAACGGATCTGCTCATCTTACCGGATCGAGGAATGACTGTGAAAGACCTCGGTAGGTCAATCTCGGGATTGGTAGTGTCACCGCTGAGCACGTCACTTTCAGAGGACTTGCTTACATCGACAGCGGTAAAGGGTTTTCCTATTGTCTCCACTGATGGTTCTCGTAAATTCAAAGGATTCATCGACCGAACCGAGATCAAATATGTTCTTGGTGCGTTTTACCACCCTCATGAGTATAAATGTTGTGTTCGCTAAGTTTGACATTAGAGCGTGTACGAAACACACGAGATATACCTCAGAGCACTACCTGTATCTTTACGACACAAGATTATGACACAGACTCCGTTGAAATAGAGCCCGCATCCTTTGATGCGGATGAGGACCTTCAAGAAGGCTTGTTCTCTTCAACTCTATCAGATGATGGCGTAAACTTTTCCCCTTGGATCAATCGAGTACGTGCGAGAACTATTCATTAACTTGGAACTCAAAACGCGATTTTAATTGTTTAGATACCGATGACTGTTGCTCCACAGCTTCCCCTTGAAATCGTGATGCAACTTTTCAAACGAATGGGGTATGTTCAGAACCTGTGTGATTGCACCACTATCTCAGATTGAAACCGACTGTTCTAGACCCCGTGTAATTATAGTTGAGGATCATGGCGTGTTTGCAGGATTAGTGACTGTGAAAGACGTCCTAAAGTTCATTGCAACTGAGAAACTTGACCACGGACCTTCATGGGATGAACGAGGAGGTCTCGACGGTTTACTCGAGGAAGCATGGACATGGGCAAGTGAAAATGTTCATAGAATTGTATTATGGAGCAAAAGAGTGCTAAGGCGTTAGAGAATGCAATACTATTTTTACAGGTACTCCCGGCCCCTAAATCGGCTCTCACGCGTCATCGCAAGGGGGTGCTTCCATATTAGGGCTTCTCCAAATATGAAGGGACGTCACAAAAAGTGGAGTCGAGAAATGGATAATCAACATTTAAAAACAGGTTGATAATATATAAATTCCTTTCGCATCCATTTCCCATTTCTTCACCATTTCTACTTCACCACGATGACTACTGCTTGCACTCAGAACGAGCGACAAAAATACGCACAGGAACTCGCCGCGCATACCCTCCGCCAGTTCACGGCTGCATGCCATTCCACTGACCAAACCAAAAGCTCCCGAGCATCCCCTTTAAAGCAACGTTGCAAGCGAAAGACAGTGTCCAAGCCGCCTGGACCTGGTACAATTGGTTCGTCCTCTGTAAATTTCTCGGCAACTGGGTACCTGCTAAGATTTGCCTAGAGACCTAGGAGGTGTAACCAAGCAGGACGCTGCGCCGGAGGATCGAAAGACGAAAAGGTTTTACATGTAAGCCTAGCTGAGCTTGATGATTAGACAATCACTGATATTATGATTCTTTTCCCCCACCAGCCTTTGATAGGTGTTGTATAAATGCATGTGAGTTGCCACGTAACCTTCATCTGTCTATGAATTGACTAGGGCTCTGGCTGAAATGTAATGCTCTCCTTTTACAGACCCTGCCTATGACGGAAGTCACCGAGTTCGATTTGTTTGCATATCTCATTTCTAGAGGAAAACCTGCGCTGCCGAGTTCTTCAGTGCTCACGCACATGCTTGATACCCTTTCTTGTAGTATAGCATAATCGTACAGCTTGTGACGATACTTGCAATATATCTTTTTCCATTGCAACAAGCCAGGGAAATCTTCCCTGATCAAAGCACTAATTCTTGACAAATCTATGAGCCATGCCGTGGTGGCTGAAACTTCTCTGCGGACACCGCGAACAGTCATATTGAGTAATAGCCAGTGATATTCCCCTCTGGTGCTTTTTGGTTTCGGCCAGCCCACTCAACCTACATAGCCGGAGTGCGGAGCGAGTCCATCAGAACCCTCCACGCCAAGCTATCAGCCCCGATGAAATATAACCAAATTCGCTTCTCACCATCTAGAGCTGTCACTGCCGGGCAGCGGCATGTGACAACTGGTGTGCTCCGGCACAAAAACGGTCTGGAGAAAATATCAAAATTTTCTATTCTCAGGACGGAGGATCCGTCTCATAGATCAAGTCGACATCATGTACTCCAGATGTTCCCGATATGCTTAACGACACTTGTTCCTGACATCAAGACCCTCAACGCTACTCTTCCATTGCGTCATCTACAGTTTGAAGGGCACCGTTGTGGATAGAAAGGCTTTTGGGTCCGCCTTCTCCGGCTGTCCAAAGACGCGACCACTTTGGATAGACGCGTTTGTAGAGAGTCATACAGACAGTGTCCATTTGATTGATAGGCCCATCGAAATGAGCTTTCAAATAGCCATGTGTTCCAAGTGATTGGCGGATATGACCTGTTCGACCGTGTTTTGTATGTAGCTGGATTGGTTTGAAATAGAGGACGTCATCTGTGGACCAGAAAAGGGTATCAGAAACGGTTCAGAGCCAATAATATGAGCTTAAGAGTAGTTGTGAGGAATCATGAGATAAGCTTGGCGCCCACCCCAAAAGCCTACTCTCGGGAGAGGCCCAGGTGGAGGGCGGGGACTGAACAGATACAGAAAAGGATAAAGTATGCACCTGCATTGAAGAACATGTACCGGACCGTCGCCGTCTTCTTGTGCACCTTGAATGGATGACCAGTGAGGATGATTCGTTTGGCTATAATCCGCGTAGTGTCCGGATTCAAGAAGCTACCCATGGCCACAAGGTGCGGAGCTGCCGTGCGATGTCGAAGGTCGATTGATAAAGTTTAGACACAAAAATAAGAGTGCTCCATACGTAAACTTGTTGTACCAGAGCAGTGGAGAGGTATGACGAACCTTGTTCATTGGACGTCTCTCTGAGTAACATACACGATTGATTGCCATATACAATAGGGCCATATGTCGTTGCAACGTTCGTTACACCGTGACGGAAAAAGCGCTCGAATTTATGGACATTATTTGGGCCTTTGCCACCACCACGCGTGTGTTGACTGTATATCGGATTGATAACGAAACGACGTGGGCCTACGCACAAGATCATGGGATCCTGTAGCGAGAAGTTCAATTACAGTTCTCTCCAGGGCTGGCTGAATGTACCTTTGACCGCACAGATCCGTCGTATTCGGTATTTCTTTGGACAGTGAAGTGGAGAACTGATTTCTTGTGCTCGTGCTGGAACAGGGAAAATAAGATCACAGGTCCCCGCTTCGCTGCTGCCTCGGGCACGTCGCGAAGATGAACAATTACTCGGGTGCCAGGCTACAAGGCAAGTCAGATAATGTTTAGAACATCAAGATTGAACCCACCTCAACGGTGTTGTTGTCTTCCTCTGATTTCCTACGTACGCTACGTTCCGTGCGTTTGAAATCTTGAAACTGAAATATTCGCGCATAATCCCGGGGAAGGTTTTCATAAGGATCCCAGGGACTTGTTCTAAATGAGCGCAAACCGCGATATCTTTGAAAACGCGTCCGGGCGGGAACATCCTGAGGCGTATCAAGTTCATCTGGGAATTGTAGATCATCGTCCTCTTCGCGTTTCCGATTTCGCCACTTTTCCAGCCTGAGATATGCGCAATGTGTGAATATGGCGTGTAGTCATCGAGACGTTGATGAAATACGCACTGTCTTCCTTCCTCTTCAAGATCCAGGTCTTCAAAATCAGCGTCTTGCTGGATCGCCGATTCTGTGTCCTTATTTTCGCCAATGACAAGGTCGACCATTTCCTCTTGGTCTTCCTGCTCCTCCATCTCATGATCGCCTCCCTCTCCCTCCTCTCCATCATCTTCGTCATCTGTCTCATCTACGATCCACGCAGCTTGATATTCACTCATACCCTTTGGTATTCGCTTCACGATCTTTGGTGTTGTTCCATTCGATGCGTCCGGTATATGTTCTTGACCGTCGCCAGACACAGCATTCATTTCTTCCTCCGTTGGCCAGGTTTGCTCATTAGCCATATCATCTGGATCGTTGCTCGATATGAGAGAATCGGCTTCGTCATGATCAGGTTCTACTATCAGGGTCGGTTCAATATCCATCCCATTAGTTTTGCTATGTTGACGGGGTAAAGGGGCGGAAAATATCTGACAAAAGTTCATCAAACCTCAATTTGAAATGAATAGAAGATCAAGTTCTGACCTTTGAGATCTGATAATCGCCGAAGTTGGGCAGATGCATAAGTCTGTTCGCAGACAGCGCGGCTCCACGGACGACACCAGTAACTCTTAGCACCCCATCCTCCCACTCAGCAGCCTCTCCAAGTACCCATGTTCTTCCATCTCTCCAACGAGGATCACCCGGTGTTCCTTCAGAAAGGGTGCGCAAAGCGTTTGTCCGATCAGAACTCACGTTCAAATCAAAGACTTTGGTCTGTGTGGGCACAAAATATTGCATGAAGGACAGTAGAGACTTGATGATACCCGAACGAGATTTTGGATCCATGAGAGTGTTAGGCGCCATAACACTAACGACTTCCGGTAGACCTTGGGTTTGAAGGGACCGAAGGAGCGTGTCACCCCAAGTATCTACTTCGACAGTGGGGGAAAGAACAAAAACAACATAATCTGCGACTTTGCAGGCATCTAGGGCATCATAATATTGTCCATAAGGTACTGGACGAAATTGCAATGACGTTTTGAACCGGTCAGCTCTGGGATAACAAAGTAAGAGGAAAGGAAAAAATGAGATCGAGTTTGAACTCACCGCATCTTCCATAACCCATCTTCTGGACAATCCTCTGTCGAGACCTCCAATGATTCTGCAAATGAAATAACCGTATCCTTCGGGCTCACATCGCCCGATAGTGGTATTACTGCAACTATTCGAGGAGCACCATCCACACCGTTGAATATTCTCGTAGCAGAGACGATTGCGCTCCGTTTTTTGGCTCTGACTTGCTTCGCATTATTCCTTCTGTTCAATCGTAATTGTGCCGCTACAGTATTTGTAGGAGCTTTTGGCGAAGTTCGTGCAACTTTGCCTATTTTTTTTTTTTTCATAAGCTATTTATGACCCATTGGATGCATTATCGTGATCTACGTACCTTTTGCAGTCTCCTTTATGGCTCGGCGGGTGGCATGTTTTGATTTAAATGCTTTATTTTGCTAATGAAGCGAATTATATTAGCCCAGCCACACGAACGAGTGAGTATGCCCTGTACCTGCTTTAAAGATGGTCTGTGGTGGAAACTGGCTTCGACCATGATTTTTTCAAACAGATGTCGGTCGAGTTTCTGAATCTGAAGCGGATAGATGTTGCTTCAACATAAATGACTTTTATCTTTGATCGCTCTCCAAATTTTGTAAATTACCCACGATAAAACTGTTTTGGGAAGTCCTCCACCGGGCCACACGAAACTATTGATTACTACTTATGCGTATTGTGTATGTCATGTCTAGTGTACAAATGCAGCAATATGAAGGTCAGTTACAGGATATCAAATGGAAACAAAGCAAATAAGGAGTTCGTCAACTGGCAAAGCGGGTTGGAAGCAAGGGAAATATAAAACAGATAATTAATGACCATCACGTATTTCCAGTATCTAGAATTGCGAGTTAGAGAAATAAATTGAGAATCCGGGAGCGTCGAGGTTAGGTTGGATTTGGAGGCCAAGTTGCTTGTGATACGTGCTGCGATGAACTGTACAATGACCCGTTCACGCTGCTTGATGCTGAAGAGACCGATGCAATGGCGGGTGGCAGGGGCGGGCGAGGGGATTTTGAGGGAGAACCGTTGGTAGCGGAGGATTGGAGACTGAGAAATATAAGCGGATGAGCAATGCGAGGGGACATGGCGTAAGTCGAGACAAACCTGGCATCTTGAGGACCACTGGCAGCTGCAGGCGCACTATGGCTAGCAGTATCGGTGGTAATCTTTAAGAACCCTGCTTGCACCAGAAAATCCCATATTCGACTAGTTTTATTGACATCAATCTTGACCAGGTCGCGTGCTTCACGCCGACGAAGTTTGCCTCCTCTTCGAGCGTACTCTCGTACAAGTGTTTCCTTGACGACAAGATAAGGCTTGGGAAGAATTCGAAGTTGAGAGCACAGGGTTTGTTCAGCGGGAGTAAGTAGATGCAATGAAGGACTGTTGGCGAGGTTGAGTGGAGGTGCTGCCGCTAAAGTGAGCATATACGAAAACTACTCGATTCATTAACTTACGAGGGCGGCGGACAGGTGGAGCTGTTCCTGGTAAACGTGGCGTCGGCTCTCTAGAGCGGTCGTCTGATTCACAGTAGGACACAAGACTAGAACGTCGAGGATCAGGTCCGGAGGATTGCCTTCCACTACTGCGATACTGTGACCTGTCGTAATCACGGGCTTGGGCCTTGACCTGGGTCTGAGGCACAGAGATCAAGATAGAGCGAGAAAAAAGCGGCCAAAATACGCACTCGCTTAGAAAGGTCATTTTCGTATTTATCAATGTCGGCAGCGGTGGATAACCCAAGACGACGGTAGTGTTGAAGCTCTTGAATACGCTTTCGTAAAATTGCCTCGTCTATAGACTAGTATATCAGAATATTCCAGCAGATGGTTGTGTGAAGATACACACAGAGGATATCCGCGGAAAATGATTCGTAATCTTCAGCTGTCTGTAGCCTCGCAAATGGTCGTAGTCGATGCAGAATCTCGCGCTCTTCCTTTCCCTTTTTCTTGTCGGCCGCTTGTATCTGAAACGCGTCAGAGGCGGAAGTGGACATGATCACGAGATATGGGCACCTTTTTGTATTCCAAAAGTCCACGTTCGAACATGAGAGCTTTGTCCTGATGCCGCTTCTCTACTCGCTGGCCGTATTCTTCTAGAAGTGTCAATTTGAATTTCAGAGAATCCTTGGTTTCATAAGGGGGAGGTCGTGTTGGCTCTTCCACCTCCTCTTCCTCTCCATTGCTACCATTAGCCATCGCCGCATCTTCTGATTTTACGTCTCTTTTGACATCACCATTGACGTGGTGACCATTGATAGAGCCATTGGTTTGAGGTGCAGGTGGGCCCTTTCCTGCCGGCAGTGTTATTGAAGCACCGGATATCAGGAAGCCATTATTGCGCTCTTCCGCTATCTTCAGACGGGCCTGAACATCAGGATCGAACTCATCTTCAATAATCTGATCTCCTCCCCATTCCAAACAGATTCCAAATTCCAAATCTTTGACACGATCTTCTGCATCGTTATCATTCTCGTGCTCAAATTCTAGACGACCCGGCAGGAAAGAAGCGACTTCATGTACACCTGGAGCAGAAGTTGGTGCTACTTTTTGTGTTGGGGCGGTAACAGAGCTCATTTCTGCTATTCGACGTCGTTTACGCTCCTGAAATTCGTCAGGGTCCACAGAGAGATGCTGGTCCACTCGCTAAAGAACTATGAGTTTTATCGTATATATGTGGGCAAGTAAAAAATGTTTACCGGTAGTGGCCAATCCGGTGAGTCGATGTAGACACTCTCATAATGTTTTTCTATATCCTCCTTGGTCCTCGTACCCAAATGTTCAGAAATTCTTTTCCAATTGCCCATACCATGTTGAGCTAGCCCAGTAATTAAGTGAAGTTCCCTATATGCGGAGTCATTGCTTTGCATCATGCAACGTGATGATGAGACTCACTCATCTGCACCCCAGTCTTCGGTAAAGATGGGGTAGGAATTCAACTCCTGTACCAAGGTAAATATATCGCCCTCCCTGAATTAGACGTACTCACAATGACGCGATAGGAATGCCACCTCTTGTGGTCCTTGAACTCCTTCCCAGCACAAAAGCATGCTGGGCAAATATCGACGCCTTCGTCATTGGTGCATACGGGATCGGCACATTTGATTCGAACAGTGTGTGTAAGGTCACATGCGCACGCATCGCACTCGTACTGCTCTCCGGGTTCATTGACAGCTACGCGGAACATGCGACGTGGTTAGTAGACATGGACAACAGAGGAAAGGCGTAGAAATCACTTTGGACTTCGTCTGGGATGTGTTGTGACTTTCGCTGGGTGACCGTCATCTGTCCGAAGGATGGTCACTCCCGGCTGGATAAAAATGTTGGTCCCCGTCTGATGCAATAGAATGCGAGTAGACTCGGTCACAATTGATAGAAAATAATGAAGTTGATGGCGGTCGTAAATGAAGAATAAGGAAAGTCGGCCCGGGCGCGTTCAAGCGGGAGACCAAAGCGGGCGGGCACTGTCGGGTCCTGCGACCAGATGATACTGCTGCGCCGGTGAGTGACGTTGAAAGACGCAGAATGTGGCGGGTACTGCGGGCGTCGCCACCGTCGGCGTCGGTGTGGGAGTCGTCTGAGATGGCGAGTACGGTTGTTTTGACGTGTTTTGTTCAGAAGGCGAAGACTCCCGACAACTTTGTTTATGATGGACTTGAGTGGTCCGTCAGCCCCGCCGATTCGTCTTACTTCCATCATGAGGAATTCTACATCCTTGAGCGACATAACCAGCGTCGTCTGCGACGTTGTACCAGCTAACCATCCCACTGCACTCGGCATCCTCTCGTCTCTCCCTGCTCTCCAGGGCACTACGATCCGGAGGCTTGCCGTTTTCTGTTCCTCGGCCGCTATCTTCAACTCACAATTATCTGCTGCTCGACAACAAATTCGTCTTCTCCAGGCCGACAATGCCACTTTGAAGGATATTGTCAAAGCTCTCTCCACCAAGAAAGAATGTCTAGTCGCTGAAAACGACGCCTTACTTCAAGCAAAACTTAAAGTGGAAAATGAAAAACGAAAACTCGTCGACGAACTCCGGGTCGAGAGATTTCAAGGTAGCATTCGTGTCCGGAAGGCCCGCGAGGACAAGAAAAAGATAGTCGACCTTCTTGGAACTGCGAAACAACGTGACTACTTCGTCCGCGCCTTGATTGACATCAAACTGGATCAACCTGTTCTCACCGATGCATATGTTGTGTTACAGGATGGCAAATCGGCCGACCAAGCTATCGTCGAAGCTATTCGATCTGCAGCCAACAAACACGCATCTCCTTGGTCTAGCCTTCTCGGTCCCGTGGACGTCTCGAAAACTGATCTTTATAAATCTGCTATAGAGCTCGCCGCTACTGCTCGGCTACAATTGGACGAGAGCATCCGTCTTGCCAGGTTTTGGAAGCACGTGGCTAAGTACAGTGACCAGAACGTCGGCATTATGACTCCTTCGCCTTCAACTCTAGAGGCTATCAATCTTGAACTTCAGAAAGAAGAGCGCGACACTGTTCTAGACGATTTGCTGGATAGATTACGCTCTGGCGAGGACATACGGAAGGAAGAGAAGAAGAATCGACCTTTCTTTGCCTTTCCAGACACACTCTATCCAGATGTATCTCCTACTTCCGTTACTCATCACAAAGACTCCCGTGAAACTGGTCCTGGCCTATCCGTGTCGACTCTGAACTCGGATTCGTACGGCAGACAACCGACTGACCCCGCAACTATTGATGTAGTGTTCAGCCGCGATAGCGAATTCTTTGCGCCAGGAAACCGCAATGCTACCTCGTTTCTCGGTCCCTCCTCTTCTTTGGAGCGTATATATGGTGTTTTCACGACAACAAGTAGCGAAGAAACCGTCAATGATCACGAACAGCTTGCATCTAATTCGCTTGGGTGTCTCGGTATACCGATATGTTCTCTTCAACCGGTCTCGGTTTCCGCCGCTGGACGTGGTCGTAGTGCCACGTTTCCCTTCTCCAAAAGGGATCTCACTCTTCCACCTGTCAGAGACGTGATACGTGGACTAGCCGTCGTTACTTTACCAGGAGACAAAGAGCGGGAAGTCCAGGCGATGGCTGGTCAACGAGCTCGGTTCTACAGTGGAACGTCTTTGATGCGGTCCAAAGCTGTAACAAACAGGAGACGTCAAGGTCCTCTTCGTCCCCAAATTTCTAAGTCTCCAGTCAGGAAAACAAGGACCGCCAACGTCTCCACCCCGATGACTTCAAAACCAGCTATTCCTCCATTGTCGATCAGGAATATGAAAAATTTACCTACACCTCCACCTGAAGGAGATTCGATTGCCTACATTCGACCACCTACTGTTACTCGTAAGAATGTCATTGGACCGCTGTCCGATGGCACGCCATCGATTGTCTCTCCCGTCTCCCCCATCTCGCCAACTCGCGTTTCCTCATTTCCCAGGGACCAAAAAATCAAACCCTATATCGTCAGAGGCCCCCTTCCATCATCCACCTACGAGCGCAATACCCTTGCAGACGGCGTCTTTCCTCGAACTTTGAACCGAGCTACCATGGTACCACCAAAGAATATGAATCAAATCAGCAAGAAAACCAAACTTTTACCGATTGGGCGTATCTCAGAGTCCGATAAAGAGAATATCTCCCCACAAACAAGGTCAAGTCATAGCCCTCGCCGTCACAATTTCGGATCTCCAACTGCTTCGTCTAGGATACCTATCGGGAGTCCTCCAAGACTGAAGGTCGTTCAACCACTTCGCATTATCAAGAAAAACCCGGTTCAAAAGACTTTCAAAGTCTGTAGAATTTCCTGACACGAAATCCGCTCCGAACCCTATCATCAACTTCTCTCCCCAATCACGTATTCCTCATTTGCTTCGCATTTATGATCAATCCTTCTTACAAGTGGCTACTACATGGTATTTAACAATTATCTCATTTTTTTTGCGACACGATCCAACAAGAGCATTGATCATGAACAATCTGTTTTCTCCATATCCATTTCGCATCTTTAGGACTATCTCTATCACATGAATTTCGATGGCATATATTTCGGTCGATATACCCTCTAATTTTGCGGTTGGGTCTCATTTCGTTCAAGGGCATTCTTTCATTCATGTGTATCTGTATATTATCTGTTTTTCATATGAAATGATACCATCTTCGCCGTCGGATATCATGGAACGAGATAGTGAGTCGCCGCGTTGACGCGTTTGAAAGTTTTGAGCTCTGAAGATTTGTGAATGGAAGGATTTAACTGAATAGTTGTTCAGTACGTCTGTACCAATAACTCTCGAGAAGAGGAATTCTATTATATTCGGCGCGGTGATGGAGAATATGTGTGTGGGTACAAATAAAATGCAGCGTGCAAAGCAGTAGGCGGGGTATTACTTTCATACCGCAGGCCACAACCACAGTCCTCTTAAACCGATTCTAGAAATACACATCAGGGTTATACACCGGCATATGGCAAAGTAATATTGAAAAACGCACGTTGTATAACGTTGTTGAGCTTGGTCACTCGCGATTGCACGCTCAAATCGATTGACTTTTCACCAAAGTCGACAATAACACCACCAAGAATAGAAGGATTGATCTATCCAAGAAAAAAAAAAAAGGAATACCCTCTCAGAAGACAAGATAAAAAAAAGCAAACACAAACGCGAAACGCACCTTGTTTTCAATCTTCAAAACCTTTGCAGCTTGAGCAGCTTGCGACTGTTTAAGCGCATTCTCAAGACGAGTAACCATATCCCTTGGCAAAGGTTGAGCAGAAGTAACCGTCACAGTCAATTCCCCCTTATGCTGCGCCAACAACTCTTGAAACCCCTGAATAACCTCCTCCGCCTCCCCCAACCTCCCATTCTCCGACAAAACTTCAAACAAATTCTTAGTAATTTCCGACAAACCCTCCTTCTTCGCAGCACCACTACCACCTTCAAGTTTCCCGTAAAGAAGTTGCAGTCCAGCCAAACGTTCTTGAGAAGAAAGAGTAGGGTTTCTGATCAATGTACTGATTTCTGGAGAGGCTTTGATCGCGTTAGAGGCGTTTGTGAGTTCTGTAGCGATTTTGTTGAGGATTTGAGGTGATTTTTGGAGAGCGGCTCCGAAGACGGCCTTTGAATATTTGGAAGAGATAGCTGAGGCTGCGCGGCGACCCAAGCCTGGGGTGGCAGAGATAGTACGAGTTGCAGAAGCGAGCAGCATCTGGTATTGAAGAGAGTTGAGGGAGGAGGACGTGCAGGAGCCAACTGGGCAGCTAAACTCGGCTTCTCTCGGACTAGCCGGATTTTTCCGCCGTGAGAAACTTTCACTTTTGGTACTCAAGTTAAGTATTCCTGCCGTTGCTTCGCGATAGTCGTGAATGGAATTAGACAGATAGATATATATAAAATCCGACACAGGTATGTGCGATACGATAAACATGACATGAAATTGATGCGATAGAGGGAAAAAAAGATTGCAAGGAATGTGGAAAACGGGAGCGTCGTGAACAATGCAAGTCTACTATACTACAAAAAACGCATAACAAGAGAATAACTCCATAAGCCAATAAAATGTCCCCAAATCAATGCAGCGAGAAAAAAAGAAAAAGAAAATTCTAAGAGCTGCTCTATGAACGATGCACCTCTAATCCAGAACTCTGAGATGGTGCTTCTTTGATAGCTTCTAGTCTTATACCCGCCGAATCCTCTGAGCGATCTACCGAAGGTGTCGGCGGCTGGGATATTTGTGCAGAATTAGGTCTCGACCCAGAACCGGTTCCATGATAACTGCTGCTCAATCCTGGGCTCGTCGGTAGAGAGCCTAGTCCAGTACTGAACGACCACCGCCGGGGTAATAGTGACCCTACCGTCGTCGTTCCTGTGGTTGCCGAATTCCTCACCGAGTACACACTCGGCAATTCGGAAACTCGATCTGTAGATACGGATTCCGCGGGTGAAACAGGATATGACCGCCCAATGTGTTCATCAAAAGACATGCCGTGGTTTGGAGTCGGATTCGATGCTCGTCGAGCCGTTATCCTATCCCACGAAGGTGCAGGTGTAATACCGTCGAGCTTCACAGGAACATGATCATCATCCGACTTTTGTTCCGCCTTTTCCAACATGGAAGCTTCGGACGTGTGCGGTGTGTTGGGAGTTGATGGTCTGGTGTTGAAACGTCCTGTCGCGACTTGCCAGATAGGAACAAGCATGTGGAAAACGACCAAATCTAGTATCAAAACGATAACGGCCACGGACCAAACAACTGCCACAACAGCACCGATGACTGTCCTCGGGATAGCCTTGACAGCTATATGTTCCACGAAAGCAATCAAAAGGCCAGTGCAAACAAGCCTTGTCACTCCCAAATACGTGTTCAAAATGTTTCCTCCCTTCGTCCGATGGGGCTTCAAAACAATCTGAAGCACAAGCACCACAAATTCTGTGACGACCAGCAGAATCACCTGCGCAAATCCGCTGGCACTGGCGAAGGAAATGAAAATGGCCTTCAAAAGGGGTACGGCGAGGTATAGGAGGAAAAAGTAGTAACGTTCGGGGCGAAGATGTGCGTAGAGCGGTCCGAGCGAAGTGAGGTATGTCGGCGGGGTGTGATTATATAGTTCATGCGAGTCTTGCGATCTTCGCACGAATTTAGTGATAACATATGGTGGATAGAATAACAGCACAAGAAGGAAGAGAAAAGTAATGACGGTGAGAATTATTGTTAGCCAAGAGTCCTTGAGTGTCCATTGGTAAAATGCAAATATCAATAACGGAAGTAAGAAAATCAGTCCCTATCATACAGACATAAGTTGGCGGATTCCATCAGAGATTCCAGAGTGCTCACCAGTCGTAACAGCCACGCTTGCACAAAAGAGCGATAATCGAAAGAGGTCATCTTCCCTTTTCTCATACGCGCACGCCTTATCGTAAAAAGAATGAAATAACCACAAGCCAACAACGCGAGTCCGATTGCCAAGACAATCAGACAAACGATAAATGAGGTCATGAATGCATTTGCGGTGCCAATATGAAGAGAGTTGGAATAGATGGGTATCCCAGCCTCCAACACATTGGATGAATCGTCGGTGACAGTCTGAACTTGGCCCTGTACGGCAGGCTGTATGGCAAGGTGGGTCAAAAAGTTGGAGCTCGGTGGCACCTCAATTGGAGTTGCACGAAGGTTGGTATTTGAGAGGGCAGTCAAGATCTCGCCGAGTGGATTGACATCCCGTTGAACGAGAATGACAGGTTTAGCGAGATGCGAGTTATAGGGACTTAGTCTCCTGTTGACGAAACCCACAGCCGAGCTAGAAGTCGAATCCGCTAATTGTCCACCCGTAAGGTGGCGCATACGATCAATAGAAGCTTGCAATGACGAGTCTGACGTAGGGGCTACCAGTCCAATGGCCCATGCGAAATTCAGCGTGAACGATCGGTAGAGTGACGCGTAATTGAGATCCAAAAAAGCGCTGGTAGCTATCGCTTGATAAAGATAGAACAGATCCAAAAATCGGAGAGGAGCCAATGAATCCGGAAACACGGAGTGGAAAATGGCCGAAAGGAACGCCGCGAGGGCGAATGATGAAGTCACCCATTCAACTGCGGGTTGATGTGTGGACCATCCATTGGAGAGGGTGGCCTGTACACAGGCCTTGATGTTGCCAGTACCAGTCTCCTTTAAAGTCAGCTGGGCGAAGCCTTCCAAGTCGGGGATCACGAAGGCAATTCCAGGGACCTTGTTTGATACTTCGAGAGAATCTGGAAGAGTTATTGTGTCCGCCCCAGTAAAGTTGTAGGTGGGAAGGGGACATAGGGCACCACTGAGAATACTGCAAAGGTCGATGGTGACATTGACGGGAGTCATCCCGTATACATTGAGGAGCAGATTGGCGGTGACGTTAACATTTTCTTGCTATGAAGGGAAAATCAAGGGACCGAATGACAGTGATCAGGGAAGGGACGTACGACACTGGCTGCAGAGATATTAAAGGAGACGGAGTGGTTGGAGGGAAAGAAGGCGATGTCAAAACGGTCAATAAGAAGGGTTTCTGGAGGTTGGCAATAAGTAACAGAAGAGGCGACTGCAAGTTAGAATTGTCAGTGTCGGGTGATAGGATCCAAGTGCTGCGGTTCTTACAGAGAGCCTTTTCTCGGGAAAGAACAAGAGCGGGAAAAATGGAGAAAAAAGAAATGAGAAAAAGTCGCGGCCTGGCGAGAGAAGAGAACATGAAGAAAGAGAAATGGGGAGCTCTTTCTGCCTACGGACAATAAGTAGGATCAAATGAGGAGCTTGTTCCGAAAAGGGATATGACTTATTGTCCGGCGTACCGTAATATGAGGCGCTGACGCTTCGGCCAACGGCGACGGTGTTCTCGATTGTTTACCTTGAGAGAGTGCAGAGGACTCTCCAAGGGCTGAGGCAGGGGAAGAGGAGGATCATTCGGCGGTGCAGCGCGAGGTTATAAGTAAACAAGAATAACTTGTTGCGTGCTCGGCATCCGATACCCGACACGTGCACCAAATCTGGGCTAGGTACCCCGTCCTCCTCCCACACCCCACGTTTATTCGGAGCTTTGGGGCGTGTATAAGGCCACGAACAAGCCCAGCGCAGATCCAACACGCCTCCGGCAAGGGCGGGCCGACACAGCACAGTGATAGATGCAGAAAGTCTTGTCTCTCTCGTGTTACAGATTCCGTACAACAGCCCTTCTAGCTCGAGGATACGCAACATCCTCTCGTACTGCTCCCAATTCGTACCCGTATCCGACAATAAAAAACCCCACCCCTCACCAAATATTCCATCTTCCGCAGTCTGCAACCGAGAATGACATCAAAGCCCGATGTACGCTTCCATTTTCACCCCATCCACCTTTGCCGAGTAATTTCATCAGACTTTGACCTCGTCCGAATATACCACCCGGATAAAGCCAGTTCGTCCGTACACCCAGATATCGCCCACGAGCGGTTTCAAGCTATAACCACTGCGTACGACATCCTACGCGGCAAAAAAGCTTCAGGTTTTTCGGGTCACTCGAACCCGCAAGACCTCAGCTACCAAACCACTGCTGCATACCGTGCCGCAAGAAAAAGGCGGCAAGAGCTGTACTCTAGTGGCGCAGTGGATCATAGGTGGAAGGACCGTATATTCATTGGGCTAGTCCTCGCTGTAAGCACAATATGCATTCTGGTCTGCTAAGACTCACCTCCCATTAGACTGTTGGTGTATTTCTGCTACAATCACATTCCACCCGAAAAGAAGCCATTTCAGACTTGATGCACTCCCGGCGGTCCATCTATCCCTCGCCTAATCCAAAGGCAGCCGAGGCCAATCGGAAACCTACAAAGGAGGAAGAACGACTAAGCGCATAATCCGCCGGTATCTCTGTAATTGCACGGCTTCGGTACACCAAGTACTCGTATCCTAATACTAATTTATATTAACAAGGAAACCCATCCCCGCGAATTGGTAGCTATCCTATCTTCACCATCCTTATCCCCAGCAAAATGTGTCCATTCGCCATCTTGTTCCGGATTGTCCAATTTCTCAAGGCCAAGCGTCTTGGAACTCCCCGCCTGCAAGTTCACTAGTCCACTGAACCCAGCATCCTGATAGTTCAACGCCACCGGCCCATTTCTCGACGAAACGTGTGTAGAAGCAATTGGTCTCTTCACACCTTTGTTCTGATGGAAGAATACCTTCGTGACCCCGGCTCCAGTTGTGGTGTGTAAAGTTGCCGTCTCTGGCGCATCTTTCGATCGAGGGGGCTCAGGATATACATGCACATGCATCCTACCATCCCCACGCTGCGTCATAATAGTCGCACCGTCCATGAGCGATACATCACCAGCTATCCACCCCTGAGTTACCTCCAGAGACAAATGATTCGACCTCACGTCTTTCGAAGTCTGGATCATATTGTTCTTATCCAACCCGTACAGCGTCACGAATAAATCATCCAACTTGATATCGGCGCCCTTCTCGTATTTGATGTGTGCCAAAGCATGTGAAGCGAGATGCAATTTCTTCAATGATGGTGGAACGTACAACTTGACATCAAATCGTACACATGCCTCCGGATGATCCCTTTTGAAATACGGAGTCGTGATGGTCGTGACACTGCTGTACAATCCTCCAGCATTTCCCTGAGAAGGAGGAGGATTTGGAACTTTGATTTGGGAGGCCTGAACAAAACTATTGTCGGTGGAACTGATACTGACTTCGTAGTGGATATTGGAAGAATCTTTGGATGCGGATGCGAGGGTGATGGTCCCAACTCCGTCACCTCGAATGTCGATTCCATGGTCAAATTTCACGGGTTGCATTGGGGCGTCAAAGACGTGTGTTCTAGTGTCATTATAGAGAAACGGAGCGGCAAGGCATCCTAGGGATGTACCGAACTCTGGGAGTCCCTTGATGTTGTCGACTTTGGGGTGCGTCTATACTCCATAATAAGATCTGGGTCTCATTTTTCGTGCATAAGGATGGACACGTACTAATCCCCAAGCGACTACAAAAACCAACACGATCGCACTGATGCCGCCTAATATTATGAACCACGTTAGCCAGCTGAAACCATCATTAATATCATTTATCCTCAACCGATAATGACGGACCGCTTACTTGAATCCCCAACGGCTTTTCCTCGGTTCAGTCAATCCCACTTTTTCAGACCCTGAATATTCGTCCTCGAGTAATCCGACAGTAGCTTCGTCGTCGGGACTTCTGTTATCTCTATACCGATTGGGTGTTGAGAGTGAAACACGACTTTCTGCTCCTTCCTCGTCCATTCGGATAGGTTTGTCTAGGAGACGTCGAACACTCAATCCAGTTCCGTAGATTCTAGAAATAATGCACGTACAATCATCTGTTCCCCTCCCAGGGATAATTGACCCAGCGACCTTTGAAGCCAATGAAGCAGGACCCATGGTATAGACTCTCAGTGAGAGATTCAGTAAATGGGGAAAATGGATATATGCGAGTTGTCAGCCGCTTAAATTGCACAAGCGCCCGTTACGGTGAAGGGGGATAGGGGATGTATGAAAGGAACGGAGTGGGCGAGGTAACAGTCGGACGTAGGTTTTTATAGGTTCATTTTGGCTTTCGGCATCTAGCACGAAACACTTCACACATCCCTGCATATCCCTAGGAATGTTAAGTATCTGACACAGCGTCCCTGATGTTATCATTGTCGTTGACAAGTTTGATTGTAGTCGGCCCCAATCTCCATCTAAAACTATTAGGAATCAATCCTTGAAAACATACCTGAAAACCTGTTAACTAGACAGAACTATCTATGATGGGCTAGGCTGTCTTCTTCTGATTATTAAAGAGTCCGGCCGTCGACGACTCGAGCGGAAATTGAACGTTATCCAATTTCGTATCAAATATTGATGGGAGTGGACGTTGCGCGGGCTGAAGCTTGAAGCGCTGACCAGGGGCTCATGACAGGACTGACGTCCTACTCTACTATAAGAAGCGTTGTATACCGAGTGTCATTGATGGGCTTGGTCGTTTCTAATTATAAGGTGGTGAGGAGAGTGATGAGATGTATATTAACATATTGTCGCCGAGTCGTCTTCTTCTTTGAGTGACGCTAACTGAAAGATACATTTTCGGATGAGCTATTATCGCGTTATCAGCGGCCGCACTTTACGCATGAATGAAGACGGTCCTTTTCCGCTTACTGAGCGGGTATAACCGTATATTCTTTACGGCGCGAGTGTCTTTTTTCGCACGAAGCACGGAAAAGATAATCAAGGATCATTTGTTAATCACTCTGTGAGTCATTCAGAAATGGACTGTATGGGCCTACACGTACTTTGTGTGACTTAATGGGTATGTATGTACCTTGGAAGCAACTTGGAAGTGAACTTAGAGGGAAGAAATCAACTGTTTGAATCAATTGCAACTATAAATAACCATGCTGCCCTTGCTCGAGCCTACTCAGGCGGGTTAAGTATACCGTTATTGTACAAATTCATGAGAGGAAAGAACAAATCTCGAGGCCTGTGGAACTTAGGGCTTTTCGCAGCTACGACTCAGAGGGAGTGAAAATTCTGCTTTGAACGATCACAGTGAAATCACAAAAATCAAAGCCATTATGGAAACCTGGCAAATGGTTCAGGCCGATTTGGCCATAATATATTGACCCTTGGTTCAATCAGGGCTTTTCAAATCACTAACGGATTGATTGACTCGGTAGCAAGCATTTGAAAACGGTGAACCCCGAAGACGATCTTCAGCCCAGTGTCACGGCGTCGTGACTTTCTTCTCCAACCCAACACCTCGTATGATCTCTTTTGCCTGCCAACCACACCCTGTGATTAGTTTGTGCCCGCGTAATCCCCTGGCTCTCAAACAACTCGAAGGAGCTCGTCACGACGGTTGACCAGTACCACCCGCTCATCGCGGCTTCTCTCGACTCCCGGGAGAGGCCTGCTGCTCTGCAGGAGAGCTGACCAGGACGCTCGCTTGATTCTCTTACCTGCTCCGCGCTCATATGCATGCAACATACAAATCAACGATGGCCATACAGCAGGGATAAGGAAGAAGTATGACATCACTGCAAGTGTGCCACGCATCTTGCTTCGTGAGAAGGACAGGGAAGAAAAGATTACTGGAGCTCAGCAAACTCGCACTTGGCCTACTATCTATCAGTGATCACATCACATTGGACCTTGTTAGTGTTTCGTCCCATCTACTCGATACTTAGCACCACTACCAGACGACTGTCATATCGCACTGGTCACGCGTCATTTCGGTTAGCTATTTTTTTTTGACTTCATTCATTGTCAGTGCACTTAAGATATGGCGCAATAGGTTCCCCAAGTTCATTGCTACTAAAGCCCCTTAGGCTTGGATCGCTTCCAGGCCATTTGAATTTTGCCGTAATACAGCTTCTCGCACTTGGCCGAATGAAGCATTTGAGCCAAAGCATTTGCTTGGTGTTTTGATCCAAGCTGTTGGGAAAGCTGATAGCCGAGACTCCATCTTCAGCCGCTGAGGAGTGAGAGCTTGTGAGAGCTCACCTCGCTTACAGTCTAGACTGGCCAGAAGACGTACTATCCGCTCGGTATTCAAGAGTCCAAATGACATAGAAGAGAACGGACCGCATGTTCTGGAAAGTTGAAATTTACTACCTCAGCAACGCATGTGTTATTTAGGGTGGAGACTAACCATCCGGTGGACTTGTACCAATGTCCGGATCCAAAGTTACCATGTACACGAATATATAAACTCTCTTTCTCTTTTATCCCACAGACGCCACGCCCCTTCCTCTGGCCTCCGACGGCTCCCCTCCAGATTTCCATGCCTTTCATGTCGCGGATAGCCCTCAATTTCTTCGTTGTGTTGCTTGCCATCACGGCAGGCATATACCAGTTCTATATCAAAGACTTGATGATCCTCCTAGGCTATAATCGCATTGTTGAGTCTATTGGCAATGAGAATTGTCGTAAAGTGCCCGAGTTAAAAGCTTGCGAAGGTAAGTAGAATTTGTTATTTTTTCGACGAATAAGGCCTTGATTTGGTTTGACAAAAGATATGGTTCTTCATGAACCTTCTGGCCTTTTATTTCTGGCATGCTCAGAACCTCAGCGTCGTATACAGTGGCTTCCGGCAGTAAATCGTCTGAACACAGCTGGTGCCTCAAAGGATAGTTTCGTGGTCTATAATCCCGAGACGTCCCAAATCACCAAACTTAAACTATCTGGGCTCGATGATAACCTCGGTTTTTCGTCACACGGAATTGACATCGTCACTTCTGCATCGAACTCATCCGAACTATTCGTATTCTTGGTCAACCATAGACCACAGTCTGATGCTGAGAAACGTGGTGCCGATTCTGTAGTGGAGATATTTAAGCACACAATAAACACCGACAAACTTGAACATATCAAAACGCTTAGTAATCCCCTTGTGTCAACCCCCAACGACATTATCGGCTCTGACGACGGTAAAAGCTTCTTCTTAACCAATGATCATGGTCAGAAAGTGGGCTTTGTAAGTATCGTCAATCGAATTGATATTCATCGTTTGACTGAGTTTTGAACAGGCTAGACATCTTGATATACCGTTTGGGCGCAAGACCACATCGGTTGTCTACTGCCACGTCAATGAAGGCTGTAAATACGCCATCCAGGGAATGAGTGGCAACAATGGAATCGCACGCGCACCTAATGGCACTTTTTACGTCGGTAGTATATCCGTGGGACTTACGGTTCTTGAACGACAAACCGATAACACACTCGTCGTCACAGATATCATCAAAACAGGTACACCTCTTCCATTCCCAGTTCATTGGTGATGTTCTAAGTTGCATTTCCAGATCGTGGAATGGATAATCTATCGATTGATTCAGAAGGACATGTCTGGGCTGCATGTGAGATCTTTCGCATCTTCTGGACGCTGTCATTTGTTGATATAAACCGTCACCTACCCATAGCTTTCCCAAAAATCTTGATAACGGTCGGAAAACACTTTGAAGATCCTAGCCTACCTGCACCGTCCTCTGCCCTTCGTTTCTCCATTAACACTGGACCCAATGCGTTCTATGGTGAAAAATATAAAGTCGACAAAGTGAGATTATGATTTTTCGTCTCTAAGATGAAAGTGTTCACCCTCTTTGGTTGTTATCAGGCCTTTGAAGACGATGGTCACATTGCTTCCGGAATTACTACCGTAGTGCATGACGCACGACACAGAAGATTATTCCTGCATGGTAAGGCATTCCCTTTGGGTTGATTCGGACAATTAATGACATTCATCAGGACTTGCTGCATCTCATCTCACTATCTGTGAGGTATGAGAGACGTCTCAAATTGTATAAATTCATGCTTAGGAGGAAAATTTTGGAAGGATCTATGTTAGCAGAGTATTACCCCAACAAAATCGTGTAATTTAATTTCAATTTACAAGTTTCTGGTTTCATATTTGGCGTCACGTAGAGACGATGGTCAGGATCCGAAAAGATGCGTTGTCCTGTTCCAGTTGAAGTAATCTGAAGAGGACCTATAGAGGCCTGAACACCCCTAGGCTGTGAGGTCGGAGTTGGCATGCAGTAGGGCCGCGCGACAACTTGGACCAGCGCCAAAAGCTCCATTGGCAATTCCTCGATTGTCCAACGAAAGCACCTTGTGGTTGCGATTCAACTTGTCGGGAAAGCTGACAGCAGAGGCTCTACTTCCAACCACTCAGGAGCGAGAGCTCGTCTTGCTCACAGTCTAGACTGACCAGAAGACGTACTATCCGCTCAGTATTCAAGAATTCAGATGACATGGAAGAGGACGGACCGCATGTTCTGGAAAGTTGTAACTTACTACTTCGCCAGTATGCGTTGTTTCTGGAGGTCTAACATCTCCTGGATTATCGATGCGTGGATCCAAAGTTACCGCGAATATATGCTTTCTCTTCCCCTCATCTCCGACATCTCCCCTCCATGTCAACGCCTTCCATGTCGCGGATATCTTCGTTATGCTGCTTGCCATCACAGGCATATACCAATTCTATATCAAAAAAGCTTGCGAGGGCACGCAGATTCTGCTTATTCTCGACGTAAGACCCTGATCGGACTTGCTTGATCCTCCATGAATTTTTTGGTCCTATATATATACTTGGCATGCTTAGAACATCTACGCCGCGTGCGCATTGTGGCTTCTTGCAGCACGTTGTCCGAACACAATCAGCTCAACGTGAACTGATCGGACATGATTCTGGTTCGTCATCACAGATATCAAGACATGTACGTTTACTGAATTCATCTAAAAATTGACTGTTGGAGAACTAATGTGCCTTTGAAAATCGTGGAACGGATAGTATACCCATTGGTTCAGAAGGACACGACTGGAATGCGTGTAAGGTCTTCCGCATCTTCACACTCGTTGAGATACTCGAAGCTATTAAAAATCTCGATGAGGTCGATCACGTCGACGATCCTAGCGTACCCGTGCCGTCTTTTCTCAGCATCAAGGCTGGATTTAAAGCGTTCTAGGAAAATTTCCAGAACATAATTTCCGTTTCCACGAAAAGAAAAGTACAGCTCGCCCCAGGCGGTAGAGTCTTTACGAAGATAACCAATTGCATTCGGATATATCAGCCATTGCTGCCGCTCGTCTCGTTATCGGAGTCGCAAGGTCGCGTTTGTGACACCAATGGAAATACTGGTAGTAGAACAAGCCCTTCGACAAAATCCTACAATTTAATTTCATATTCATGAGTTTTTGGCTGAGATATTTCATATTATGCAGGGAAATGAACGCCATGATAAAGATGAGAGAGAGGGACATGGACCATATTTTGACATGAGACAGCATAGTATATACTGAGACCGCAGTAAACCGCCGCATATCCAGGTAGACAGCCATGGGGAATGAATGCCCTTTAATCCCAACCACCTCCGCCGGTGGCTGGCGCGTCTGCAGCCCAGTTACCCACAGCTGGTTCTGCTGCCCAGTCAGTGTTTGTTGGAGCAGCGTCCGCGGCCCAATCAAGAGCTGGAAATATTGGTCAGAGTGGTAATCTCTATCAAAGAATATCACACTTGCATGTTTCGACCAAGGCGGGGTTGATAGCACCCGCTTGGTGGCCACCGCTAACATCCCATTCTGTGGGAGCGGGAGCCTCCTCACCAGCCGTGACAGCAGCCTTGGCAGCCGCTTCCTCTTGTTGCTGCTTCTCAACTTCCTCAGGATCTCTGTAGAAGAACATGTCGACCATAACATTCCAGCCATCGGGTGACCTGGGGATTGTGCCGCGGAGCCTCAAAACTTCACGAGCGAGTAACCACCAAATAAGACCTATCGAATGCTTGGTCTTGTTGTTTGTGGGAATAGCAACATCGACAAATTGAAGAGGGGCATCGGTGTCACAAAGCGCGATGACGGGGATGTTAACGTATGATGCCTCACGAATGGCCTGGTGGTCCACTCGAGGGTCGGTGACGATGATAAGGCGGGGCTCCTTGAACGAGCGAGTGATGTAGTTGGTGAAAGAACCAGGGGTAAAACGTCCAGCAATGGCTTGGGCACCAGTGTTGGCGGCGAATTTCAGAACGGCACGATGGCCATAGGGACGTGCGGAGATAACACAGACATCATTGGGGTTCTCAATAGCGGCAATAATTCGAGCAGCAAAAACAAGCTTTTCCCAGGTCTTGCCAATGTTGATGATGTGGATACCTGCATGGTGCACGATTACGATAAGAAATGTGAAGTAGGAGTAGACAACGCGCGACACACCGTCAGATCTCCTCTTCCAGACGTATGGTATCATCTGCTTATCACAGTTTTTTGTACCAATGTGGCATTGCGCAGCCAACAGGAGTTGGATCTCATCTTCGGTAGCACTAAGGACAGACGGCAGTTTTGAAGCCATGTTTTGAACACCTAAGGCAGTTGGATCAGCATCTGAGATGGCTCAAACGCATCCATCCCGAAAGGTGCACGAATCGGCTCATTTTGGGGATAGGAACATCGTACGGGATGAAGGAGACGTACCGTGAAGCTCTTGTTAGCTTGTAGTCGGCGTTGACGACGTTGACGGACGGTTTTTGATGATTCGGCTGTGGCCAGTGTCGTCCACACTAGTTTGCCAAGTTTGGGTTGACCTTAATTCCCACGCTCTCACACACACTGGTTCTTTCTTGAGTGCTCTCATCCAACTTCTCTTAGCCTCTATAGTAAAGTTAAATAATTGATGGTATGATACATATGGTGTTCCCAGTAATACAGAGTGATCGCACGAGCCTCTCTAATCCAGTTTAGAATTAAGACGGTTCTCCCTGAGGCTCGCCAAATGAATCCGCGTAAGTCATAAGACGTGGACTGCTCAAGAATGTGCTGAGCTCTGGTGGTTTTTTCATTTTTGATAAACGTTCCAACACCAGCCTGCTGCCCTGAATGTGGATGGTAAGTTCTGTATCTAGACAAGTGGGCCAATTTCTTACTATACAGGACACAATGGCAAGGAGCCACCTACGGCATATCTTTATGAGAATTCTTTGTGTGTATATCATTGCATGAAACGCACGAATCATTGATTCCGGCAGTGAGGTGAGTGATTGCGGACAACCAAGCCCACGTGGTTACAACTGGGGGAGAAATATTAAGATGTCGTAGCGATCCAGATCGATAAGGTTGCCACCTACAAAGCGTAATCACAAACCCGAGGATTTCATCTTTGAGAAGACACGATGCGACGGAAGTGTTAACAATTAGCGTCGTAGCGAGCGACTTGTATTTCAGGATGGTGAGAGTCAGGACGATAAACTGAACAATGGTGGCACTAATACTGCTTCTGTTGGTGGCGAGTTCCTTTGGATATAATAGCCAAACGCACCCAAAGTAGATAAAAGAATCAGGGGTAAGTAATGCAACGCTGGTCGAGTAAGCGCCAGTATCTGGTTTGAGGACAAGGCCGATGATAGCGAAAACTATTTCGCAGAGTAGCAAAAAAAGAAGGAGTAGAGCAACACGGGTGGAACGTTTATACAGAGCATAGACTGCAATTGACTGTTAAGAAGCGTTCATCATGGGGAAATATACTTCGCACCTCGCATCATGAGTTGCGTCTCGACAGAAAGGATCAGGGCGCCCCCGATGATTACCTGACAAGAAACCCATCTACGCAGCGGGGTAGGAACCAGTCCTGTACTGGTCATCGAAAAATAGTCAATGACACGGTTTGCGCTAGGATATATGATTATCGAATTTTCGAATCCGCAGATTGACCCACATACATTGAAGCTGTCAACCCGAAATAACGAGTGAAAAAATACTGCCATTTAAGCCAGCTTTTGTTAGGTTGACTAGATTAGATATGAGGAACATCACTTGAGGAGATGATAGTTGATACTTGCGGCCAGACAAACTCTACCTCCTGGTCGAGAGTTAAGGCAATTTCATAGATGAAGAATGCCAAGGAAGCGACTGTAATTATCAAGAAATTTGGTTGAGAGATAGTTTGATGTGAACGTACGAACCTCGAAAGCACTCTATACGCATCAACGATCGAGTCGAGGGTGATTCCATCGCCTGTTTGGACTGTGTGCCTTCAGCTCTCATAAAAGAGATACAGGGGTAGGCTCAACCCAAGTTGTAATATGCGAGCCAAGTGAGGTGAGAGCAGGGGCTGTTTTGTCGCTCCATATATAAAGCCACGGCAAAACACTCAGGGGATGCCTCGTTTTCAAGGGCCAGAAGCACGTTGCCGAAGTTTGTGGCATCTACGAAATCCGTGTCTCCTTGATTTGATCAATGATTCAGCGTGTTCGGAATTGCTGTTGTCCTTGGAGGCGTAGTGATGTTAGAGATGATGAATGGGAAGGGCCCTCCAGGCTCCAGCATCATTTGCTATTAAAGGCATAGAAAGCCTCTGACACAATAACTCTCAAGCTATTCAAAAGCTGTTTGAATACTTTCGAGAACTATAATATTAGCCTCTTCTGAGTTTTCTGAGCTTTTCTGACGATGTGAGAGCATTACCGATTGAAGGGTCCAGTTGGCCGTTGAGAATTCCTTGATTCTTCTCCACTGAATCCGACAAATTCGACACCGCGTGGCCACAGGGCGAAAGAGGCATCTCGCGTGAGTTACGGAATGCCATATGTTCATCTCTGTTACGGGGTTCAAACTTCAAGTCGATTGTTTTTATTTTATTTTTAGGTCAAGTCACGTGGACAACATTGTTGGCATTTCCATTTCGTCTTGTCCGCAGACTCCGCACAGGCGTGTCGACTTTGCTCATTCCCTATTACATCATTTCATATCCCTACCACATAGACCGGACAACTAGCTTTTGCCAACTTTCCAATGGAGGATGATGTTGACGCCTTTACGCCTGGTCGAACTGTGGACATTGATTTGGGAACCGCAGAAGTCATAACTATCGATCTCGATAACTTGGACCCTAATCCAGACGATGTATTAGATCTGCTTAAGGACGGCCAGTGCAGGGACTGGGTATGGACGAAATTGGCCGGAGAGTATTGGCGGAAGGGTTACCTAGATGGCGCGGAACGAATAGCTCAGACGGCTATCGAGTGTATGTGGTCGAGCACTAGTTCTATCATATCTTTACTCAGGTCACATCCAGCTTTCCAGGCTAATGGGTCTACCGCATCTCTTCCACCAATTTATTGTCTAATGGCTAACATCAATATTGCACGTTCAAGAGCAGCACCTAAACACATCCTGACCGATGCTCGTACGTGGAACCGTGCACTGTACATGCCCCAACTCATCTTTCACGCAGGACAGGATGTCATGAATCAAGAGCGTTCAAAAGATGTCTATTACCGCGAAGCCGCCCAACTCCTAAACGCTGCTGAACGGGTCGGCCGAGATACTGGTGAAAGTGTCAACGAAACACTAGCTTTTTTGACACGAGGTCTGTCGTCTTCTTCCCATTGAAATCTCTCATTAAATCTCTACAGGCATTCAACAATTGGCTACACGTTCTATGGACGATGCTTTGCGGTCATTTGATGGAGTCCTTGCCGTCAAACCTACCAATCTTGTGGCTTTGCTGGGAAAGGTAGCATATGTTCGTTATACAACTTTTCACGCGCTAACCCAACTCGGCTAGGCAAGAATTTTATATGCTCGGCGGAATTTCAAGGATGCGCTGCGTTTGTTCCAGGACGTGCTACGGTATAATCCAAGCTGTCAGCCCGACCCACGGATAGGAATCGGCCTCTGTTTCTGGTCTATGGATCATAAAGCGAAAGCGAGAGTTGCTTGGCAGAGGAGCCTTGAAATTGTAATTTCTGGTCTCTCTTGTTTACAAGGCACTGAAAGTAGCTCTAGAATCCACACGAATGGGCAGCGCAATTGCTCCTTGGGCTCGACGCCATCAATGCTAGCAAAAACACGCAACTTCCGGAGGCTGAACGAACTTCAGCTTTTATTTCGGGAACAAAATTAGTGGAAAACGCATTTAAGGCCAACCAGAAGAGTGCTGCTGCTGCAAATGCTCTTTGCGAAATTTTCCTTCGTAAGGGTAATTTCAAAAGAGTATGTTGAGATCTGTTTTCGATTTATCTTCGACGAACTGATTTTTACGTCCTCCAGGCGTTGAAGCTGGCTGAGCGTACAATACAGTTTGCTGATACCTTGACCATCTTTACAGAAGGTCACCTTCGAGCAGGCAGAGTTTGTCACGCAGAAGGTTCCCATATCCAAGCCAAAAGATTCTATTCCGCAGCGACGAGTGAACAGCCCAAACACGTTCTCGGTGCCATTGGTTTGGCTCAGATGCAACTTCAGCATGGTGCGTGATAGAGTTTCTGGAATGTCTCTTACTAGATGCGTGTACCCAGACGAGATCCCCGCTGCGATCCATACTTTGGATACCCTATTACAACCACCAAATCCCCAAAAGTCGTTAGAAGCCACTGTGATGCTCGCATCTCTCCGTGCGCATCCTCGGCCTGGTGTTTCAAGTGCAGATCTAGGTCAGGAAAAGATGCGGGCAAGGGATCTATTTGAGCGTGTGGGTAAAAGTATCGAACTTGATGAAGTGCGGACGAACGGACATGATACTAGTCATGCCTCTCGTGCCATTCTCGATGACATGGATATGCATGTAGAGATAGCTCGATTATGGCAAGGCGAAAACCTCGATCGGATGCGTAAGGCTTTAAAAGAAGCTCTACGTATCAGCGAAGCTACCGGCAAAGTCGATCCTCGCCTCTTGAACAACCTGGGCGTGCTGCAGCATCTGGAAAGTGACTACGCATCTGCTAGAACAATGTACGAAGATGCCCTTACTACCGCAGCCCATTTAAGCATGGATATATCCGAAGCCATGTCAACATCAATTCTGTATAATCTCGCTCGCGTGTATGAGGATCAAAGCGATGTTGATCTTGCAAGAGAAGCATATGAAAAGCTGCTTTCGAGGCATCCGGAGTATGTTGACGGTAGGTGCATTGTCGTTTAGATCATATAACCATACTGACGCGACTTGAAGCTAAAATTCGGCAGGCTCAAATGTACTCTAATGTCAGCCGCCATAATGACGCTCATGAGCTCGTCAAACAATGTCTCTCATCTCAAAACAGCAGTCTCAATATCCGCGCATTCTATACGTATTTCCTTATACAAACAAACTCTATCAAGATTGCCAAAGACTTCGTGTTCAGCACGCTCAAGGACTACGACAAATATGATGTATACTCATTATGTGCTGCTGGTTGGATTCAATATCAGCAATCTCGGGAGAGCCGGGACAATTCAGCGGATGGTGTGAAGGAACGCAAGCGAGGCTTCCAGCGATCCGCAGAGTTTTACGAGAAGGCTCTACAACTAGATCCTCAGTGTGCATTCGCCGCTCAGGGTCTAGCTATTGTTACCGCCGAGGATGCTTTGGGAACATTAGGAGGCGCTTTACCCTCCACGCTTCCTGTATCAATGGACGAGGGATCAAAGAGAGTCAAGAATGCCCGTGAGGCTCTTGATACATTTGTCAAAGTCCGAGAGTCGAAGGATGATGGCAGTGTGTATTTTAATATGGGTCATTGCTATTATGCCTGCGACGAGTACGACCGAGCTATTGAGAGTGTGAGTATAAATCGCTGTACATTGTCTTCATCGTGATCTGACACTTCTAGAGTATGAAACAGCTTCTAAATTCTATGAAGGTCACAATGTTTCGGTCCTGCAATGCCTGTGTAGATCATGGTATTCGAAAGCTACCAAAGACCAATCATATTCTGCCATGACCACCGCACTAAAATATGCTCAAAAGGTACGTTCTTCTTGCTCCTTGTTCGCATGCCGTGTAGTCTTCATGAGTCATAGGCTTTACATATACAACCCGGCGATAAAGCTACCGTGTACAACATTGCCATGATCCAACAAAAGTCCGCCGAGATGCTATTTGCGCTACCATCTGCCAAGCGAACGCTTGCAGATCTTCAACGAGTCATTGAATGGGCTTCGCATGCACAAAAGTAAGTGTCTTCTCACGCGCCTGTCTCCGCAGTTTGGTGAACGATAATCAGGATATTTGCGTCGCTTGCTGAAGTCAAGACACAACTCGTGCCGTATAGTAAAGACATTGCGGATAATCGCAGAAAGTATGGAGAAAGTATGCTACGGAAAGCCGAGGAACATCTTTCTGCGCAGAGACAACATGAGGCTGAGACGCAAGGTCGTTTAGAGGCAGCCCGTCGTAAGCGACAAGAGGAGCGGGAGAAACAGGAGGCGGCCGAGGTGAGTGCTAGTTTTTTTGGTTATTAGTATAAACTTGAACTGATGACGTTGATTCCGTAATAGCGCGAGCTTCAAGAGAAACTTCGGATAGAAGCTGAAGAACTCACTGAAAGTCGCCGTGCAGCTCGTGAACAAGCCATGGAATGGACACGAGAAGTGCGGATGGACAGTGATGAGGAGAAAGAGAAACGACCTAAGAAGGCCAGGAAACCCAGAAGTGAAGTTCCTAGTGGCGACGAAGGCGAGCCTCGCAAGAAGCGCCGTGGAAAACTGAAAAGGAGCTCTGATGATCAAGGTGATGAAGATGGTGCCGTATTTACGGATGAGGATGATGCGGAACGACCAACAAAGAAGGTGATTATACTTTCTTTGTGCAACCTCACGGAAACTGACTTTTATGGGTAGCGCGCTACGAAGAAGCGCGTCATTAGAGACGATGACGACGATGAGTCCGCCAACCCTCGCAAAAAGCAGTTGTACGTGCATTCTTTTTGATCTTTCGATTATAGAACTAAAGTGGACGATAGCAAGAGCAAAGAGATGATCTCGGACAGTGATGAAGAAATGTCATGAGTTCGACTGTTGTTTTTCTGTGATATGTTACTACCCGATTGTCCTTATAATTTAGATTTGTTTCTGCTTGACTGCGCCTTGCAGGAGCCACAATGCTCATTGTTCATTATCGTATCCAATCACGAGTGCACGTGTGTCATGTTTGTAGCTAAATAGATATCGCGGAATCATTGTAGTCGTGCGGTCATGAATTTAACAATGGTGATGCAACAAGTCGTGGCGTGAAATGAATTTTGGACACACGTTTATTCTAGAATCCCCCACCCGAGTAAAACAACTTCCTCCGTAAGGCCCTTCAATCAGAAAATCCACGGTATTAACTTATATGGCACTCTTCGAGCCCACTCGTCCCATTCCTTCGTGTTCAAGTCCCGCAATGCTTTATCTTCTTTACTCATCCTCTTTAGAAGTCCAGTAGTGATAGTCACAACCACTATCGTATTAAGGAAAGTCGCTACTCTCATCAATGTGGAATTCATAACACCACTTTCCCTAACCCAAGAACCCTACATGACGATCATTTCGAATTAGACCGAGTGTGAAATGGACGGGAATGTTCTCACCTTAGAGCCGTGTAGCATCAACATCCCAGCTACCGTGATAAGAATACCAGAGTATCCAGGATGACGAACAAAATTGTATGGACCAGTTGTGACGAGACTATGGTCTCTACGGATGCTCATTTCATATGTGAACATGCATCCCAACGCTTGGTAACACTTGTATCGGATGAACCCTCCAGACGCAACTAGACAAACGCCGGCGAAGAACAAAGGTGACGGACGAATATGATCCGCTGCACCAACGGATAAAACCAAGTTGGATAGGATATGCTTAGATATGGGGAGCGAGGGCGCGGATTGAGCTAGAATGACAGCTATCTCAGCTAGAGCAGCTGTCCAAGAAATTGCCTGTGATATTGTCACCGATTGAAAATAAGATAAAAGAAAGGCGAGAAACCGAACGAACTTTGACTAGGATAGGAGCAGAACGCTGCTTAAGTGCAGCTTCCATTTTGGTGGACTCTGCCTTCTCATCGTTTGTTGGGGGAGGATGAGGTGGAGTTATAGCTACTTGTAAGCCAACCATGGCGACAAGTATGCAAGGGACCTTGACAAGAAGAAACATGAAAAAACTGAGGACGGCTTGTTCAAGAGTCACTTGGGAGTTCGGCGGATGTAGGATGCGAAGACACGGAAGTGGGCGTTTATAAGAGAGAACTGGGGGAAGAAGCAAGACGTAAAATCTAAAGACCCGGAGCCTCGAGGCTACGTATTTTAACGGTTCGTAAAATTGAAATGATTCCTTTTCTGAATGAGCCTGAGACGCGAAGGCTGAGTCTGGGAGATTCGCAAAATGCTTTATTGATCTTCTCGAACGACACGGTGATATTTGGCGGCCTGAATGTGGACGTGTCAGAACGTCATATGGCCATGTTACGCTGAATATTAGCGCGACCAGTATTAGCTGGACGACCAAGCAGGGCGGGTCGTGAAATAATTAAATGGCATTTGCCGGTGTCCGGATCAACTATTGTTCCTGAATGATATGATCAGAATCGACTCAACTGCCGCCGCTACCGATAACCCTAGGCTTATCATCAGTAGGATACATATACCTTCCTAGCTCCCCATTAAACATTCAAACATCAGCTACTAGAATGACTGACGCTGTCGCTGCGACTCCGGTGCCCGTCCTTTCATTCCCTGCCATTCTCCGGAACTCTGGCCTAAAGGATCGTTTCGCTCATTTACACCAACTTCCTCCGAGTAACACTGGAGGGGACTCCAACCAGTCTCCCCTCAAGACATTTCGATCAGATCAACATGAAGGCAAGCGCTGGGCTAGACGCAATGATAATGGTCTGTCTTCCATCAGTCCCAGAACCCAAAAGAACATGACAAATGCCCGCTGTAGCGCACTTCATCGGCAACCCTCACGTCGTTGCTGCAACCAGGAAGGACTATATCTTACCGGTCCCTTCAACCAAGGCCACGTTCCCTGAGCCGCTCCCTTCGTACCTTCCTAGGACTGTGAAAGCACCCGCTGCTATCAGTCCCACTCGAGATCTTGCATCTGCTAGTGCAGGTCGCTTTTCATTGAGTCTGAAGGGCATGCGAAAGGAATTAAGACGAGCCGGGGGACGAGCCGAAGCCCTAGTCAGGGACGTTGAGAAAGAAATGGTGGACTGGCTTCAAGGGGGTGTCATACTACGACCAGACGAGTCCAATGCCGCTGGGCTTTTTGGCTTGCAATATAAACCTGGGGAAGGCACGGAGATCGGGACCACGGGTTCTATATTCGAAGTCTCGCGAACGCCCTTACAACTAGTATGGAGCGTCGCGGATGACGCTTTTGCACGTTATGTAGTCCATTGCTGCGCCCGTTATCATGAAATTGTCAGCTTCAGTCAGTATAATCTTGTATCCATATATCGTCTTGAACACTCACCAACGTCCGTCGCAGGCAAGGGCGATTCAAATCAACGCCTTACTTATCTTCTTCGCCCAAATATCAAACAACCGGACTATAGGATAGCATCAACACTACTGACGCCGCCTGCCACTGATATTGATTATTCGTCTCTTCCCGAAACTACCGACATCGACTCGGATTTCGTATCTGATCGCGATTTGGTTGATTCTGACGTAGAGGCTTCAATTGACCCCGAAAGCCACGCCACTGGGAACCTCGAAGTGATACGCGAGACATCTCTTCCATCTTCGCCATTGATCGAGGCTCGTAGTATCAGTAAGGAGGAGGACGAGTGGTCTGTACTCAGTGCTGACATAGAGGCGGACGAATCCAACAGCGAAGCTGGGAATTCAGACCTCATCGACTCTATTGCTAGCCTCGATTTGGAAGGTAGCAGCGATAGCCAAGCCGAGGGGGTTCGCGGGCTAGGAGATGACGACCCAGATAAGACCTTGACCCAAGACTTCATCACAAACGCGGTGAATGACCTTATTCGTGATGAGAGAGAATCTTCTACCAGAATCCCCCATCACCGGCAACCTCTTCGTGCTATAAACAGACGTTGGAACAGAAATTCCTCCTTGCCCTCTCGTTCCCCTGCCCGAATCCGACGTCTCGCATCCGCTAAGAAACGCAGACGTGCCAACGCCAAGAACATAGAAGGAAGTAGTAGATACGTCTCGTTTTATGACTATCTGTTCTCCTGAATTATTTAAGTTATTCTAACTCTATGGATATTACTTAAATGCACGAAGGTTCGAGAGAACTTGTAACTTCATAAGCGGCGAGTTTATTAGTAGACTTGACAATTAGGAGGTATATTTTCGAATAAGTACATACGACGACGAATTTATTGTATATATTCGAGGCCAAAGACTCATCAGTAGTGATATCTTTCTTGAGCCCAAGATGGAGTTATCGCTAATCAACTCATGCTCTAGGGAGATTGGTTTCAATACTGTGGACATGAGAAGATTTCACTTCTTCTGCCATTGGGAAAATAAACTACCAGTAGGCTAACATATCGCATCACCAACAAGAACGAGGCGGTTTATAAGATTAGATCATGATCATGATAATGTTTTGGTCTGCCCTTTTGATGATAGAGTGCGGGTTTAGAGCAAAGTCCCGCATATATCGCAGTGTGACTACGGGTAGGTATATGCCTTCTCCGTCTTGCCGACAAAACGCGTACCCCAGGCCCATTTGGAGAATTTGACGGAAGAATCAGAACCGGGCCATGGTCTGATGATTGATTGGCTGGCTGCGTCAGCGGCGTTGCCGCAACTGACGTCGACAAAGCCGGCCTCTCATCGGAATATGTAACTGTGTATCGCCTATCAAATCCCACTGACTATGACTCACAAATCAAACACATGGACATCCCTCAAGCTTGTCACTATTGTTGCACTGAGATTCAGCGAAGAAAAGGCGGTATGTTATTCTCCTGCTATCTGTTTGCGTGACAGTTTGTAGGACAAAAATTGACAACAAACCGGGGCTAGCCAAATCCTGGAGTCAGTATAGTGGCTCGGTATTTGTCAATATAGAAGATGACGCGATGCAAACTTGGCGGCCGCCGATATAAAAAGTCCGGGAGAGCATCTTCCAGTTGTTTCTACCCACGCCCGACTTTTTACTCCCACAGAACGTCAGAAAGCAAATAGAAAGAACAACCATTCTCATGTTATCCACAGTTTCGTTATCTTCACTATAGTACTGTTAACTTCTTACTTGGGAGATGCATGTGTACGTATAAATATAAAAATAGATGGGAAGACCTATTTTTGTAACTATCAATCCTTTTTGGAGAATTTGAGGGATCGGATCGGACGCAGTCAGGACCCCGGATAATCCCTATATATGTTGGATGCCAATCCGGACAAGTTTTGAACTTTTTGGCCGGGAGGCCGGATGGCATTTCCTATGGCGGCAAACCCGAAAATCGTGCTGAGGCTGGATCCTCAAACCCCTGTAAGACCCTATATTAGCCATGAGGCCGGATCCATTAGGTGCCGCCATGTCCGGACATAAGCCGCCGTGGTGCAATGGTCAGGAGTCGACATGCCTTGCCCCGAACGCAACTGAGGAGGCGTAGGTTCGACTCCCCATATGTAGTACACTTTTTGACATTTCGGCACTTTCAAATATTGCTTTTCAAGTTTTTCGGCATTCTCGTGGCTCGCAGTTCTCGCCTATCACCGAAAATACAGCTGTTTTCAATACCATCAGCTTCTTACTTCTCCATCCACACAATTTTCTGACTCTCTTGATCTCTCAAACAGATGCTACGTCATCAGGAGCAGGGCTCACGGCTTTGGAGGATTATGGTAATTTCAAGAAGTTACGAGAGTGTATTGTGAACGTTAGGGAAGCTGTAGCAGCGCTGTCAAAGAAAAGTACAAATTTCGAGTTAGACTAGAACTTTCAACGGTCCACGATTTTTTTCTGATTTTTCTACGATTTTTCTGGATTTTTTGAGCCATTTTTGAGGCCGGATCCCTAGATCCGGACAAATTTTTCGCGAGGGCACTTAGGCTGGGTGCAAGTCCGGACAAGAAACCCCAAAAGGGGCCAAAAATGGTGCGGACAAGAAACCGAAAAATGACCCTTTTTTGGATCCAACATACTATAGGGACTATCCGGGGTCCTACGCAGTCCCGATCGTTGATCGCATCATTCAACATAGCGTCTGCGTCCACGATGCCGTCCAGTGACGTTGCCCTCCGGTTGCAACAGACAGTCGAAGGTATGCGTATGTCTTCGCCTATCGAACACTCTGACTAAGATTCACCAGGCAAACAGATGGACGTCTCTTATTACTGTTGTTTTACTGAGATACAGTGAAGAAAAGGTGTATGTTACCCTCCTGCTGTGGGTTTCGGTGGCTGTTTCGAAGACCAGTGCCGACACAACATATACATAAAATTCCGTGGCTTTCGACCGGGGCCTAGTAGTCTGTCTGCATACTTAGAGGTACGACGCCTATCCGTTAGCCCATATGTGAATGTAATGTGATGCAAAATTCGGCAGCAGATACGTCAATGCCCGGCGCGCTCAGCGCTCAGCATTAAGTCATACGAAATCTTTTCACCACAAGAAGAGACTCTTGAAGAACTTTAGGGTATTTTTAGCCGTGCTCGACTCACTCGCTCTTAACTCTTCCCACCGAACGTCAGAAAGCAGACAAATAAGAGCCGTCATTCTCATGGGGTTCCTCATTCACCTCGTCTTTGCTCCCATCCAATTTTCATCACAGTAATGGGCAAGAAAAGCTTTTTCGGCTTCCTCTATGATCAACTTCGTCGAGTTCCCGATGTCATTCAGACAGATCTCAAGGACAAGACGGTCGTCATCGTTGGCGCCAATACTGGTATTGGTTTTCAAGCTGCTCAACACTTCGCGAAAATGAATACCGGAAGGCTTATTCTTGCTTGTCGCAGCGAGAAAAAAGGCCAAGCAGCTCTGGATCGTCAGTACAATATTCTTTGGTTCTTACTTTTTTGAATAGTCGATTAATATGTGTGATTCCACAATGCAGGTTTGAAAGCAGCCACTGGCTATTCCAAGGCAGAATTGTGGTTGGTTGATCTTTCCGAATTCTCGTCCGTCCAAGCATTCGCCGATCGGACTGTAAAAGGCCTAGAGAGGTTGGATATTCTGTTGTTAAATGCTGCTGTTCTACATCGAGAAGATGGATCATATACCACAACTAGAGATGGATGGGAGACAACGTACGTGTCCATCTACCAAATAATGATGAAACGCTAATGGATGAACTTGTCCATCCAGACTCCACGTGAACGACCTTTCTTTCACACTACTTTCTTTCTTGTTGCTCCCTCTTATGGTTGACACCGCCAAGAAGTTCAACACACATCCAAGGCTCGTCACCGTCACAAGCGAGCTTCACTTCATGACAAGCTTCGAGGATAAAATATTTGAAAGTCCCAATGCAATCGAGTTCATGAGCAGCAAAGATTACTGTACGCCCCAGTGAGTTGGCATGTAAAACGTTGACTCGGCAAAGAAACTGATAACGAACCAGAATTATGAAAACTCGTTATCCTGATACGAAGCGTGAGTTGTTCCCTACATTCATTGGACCTTGTGTTGTTGATATTCTATTGCTAGTTTTGAATGTATTTTTCACTCGTGCTCTCAGCAACCGATCGAAACACCAGCCTGTTGTCTTCAATTGTGTTAACCCTGGCTTCTGTCGTTCCGAACTCCTCAGAGATGCAAAAGGCATGGTCACAAAGCTGATGTCATTATTATTAGCCCGGAGTGCTGAAGAGGGTAGTCGCCAGTTAATCTGGGCTGCTATCGGCCTTCCGGAGAGTGGGTCCTTGGATGAAATGAGAGGCACATACGTCAACAGAGCGAGCATAGAAGAGCCTTCAGATTTTGTCCTTGGGGAAGAAGGTAAGAAAAGAGAGGATAAGCTATATGTGAGTTCAAATCAAATACTTCGCGTGTAAACTTTTTTGACAATACACTTTCTCGGCAGGCCGACACGATTTCTATCATTCAAAAAGTGGATCCGCGCGTGAAAGAGATAGAGTCACAGTATCTGATCTAATTGTTTCATTTATTTTCTGCTTCACTGTGATGACATGTTAGTGTACGTACCTCTTCGTATTATAATATTGGACGTGAAATTGGCGAATTAGCGAGGTGCAATGAGCCCTGTAATCCGTTGAAGTATACACCCATTTCTCACATTACTGTATATACAAATACGGGAGACATCTCTTCCATCTTCGCCACCCGTAATACCAGTAAGGAGAAGGACGAGTGGTCTGTACTCAGTGCCGACATCGAGGCGGACGAATCCAACAGTGAAGCTGGAAATTCTGACCTCGTCGACTCCATTGTTCTCCTGAAATATTCAAGTTATTCTAACTCTATGAATATTACTAAAATATGCGTATGTTCGAGAGACTTGTAAATCCATACGCGAAATTTATTGGAGAAAACTTGACAATAATGGAGATGTGTCTTCCAATAAGTACATACGAACGCTTGAGCCATGACGGCGACGAATTTATTGTATATATTTAAGCCCAAAGACTCGTCGGCAGTGATGTTTTCTTGAGCCCAAGGCTAGGTTGTCGCTAACCCAACTCATGCTCTAGAAAGATTGGCTCCAATACCGCCACGCTATGCGGGTGACTGTCAAGGCAGGCTGGGTAGGCGGAGAAGAGGCCAGAGTGGTTGGACGAGGAGGGGCCTTGGAGCTTCTTATGGCGGGGTTTGGCCTTGCTGTCATCAGACGGGTGGATGGAGACTCTGCGATTGCACTTGTGCTCAAGTGGGGAGGGGGGCGTGAGGGGGAGCGGCAGTCCTGATGATGCGTGCATTGCAGGGAGATAGCCCGATCCTGTGTTAGGATTTCGGTGAGCAAAGGGGCCGGGGACTGAGGTGCACAGGAACAGTGCATGGGGCAAAATGTGCAGGAGGGTATCGCACGAGTCAGCAGAGGGGGCACGGGGCCGGGCAGGAGATGAGTTGAGGCAGAAGATATTTTTATGGGCCATTTTGGGCGAGAGGAGTGACAAAAGGTGGTGAGCAACATCGTTAATGATACCTGAAAGCTACTCACGTCCAGGTTGTGCCTGTTGGAATCTTTGAGAACCTCGCTGGCGACTAAGGCCTTGTGTCAATCCCTCCTAGCCTCAGCTTGGTATAGTAGAATGGCTCGGTATCCTTGGGGCCGTCTTCATATTTCGTCGGTATCCAACAGTAGATAGAAATCCATGAATTTCTAGGCGGCTTCGCTGGGCCAGCAAGGGTTTGTTACGCGTAGGACAAGGCCATTCTTGACTACTGCCGTCTCATTCGTGGTAAGGCTTCTGACCTTGAACATTCTGTTCAGTGTAATATACTTCTACGAGGCTTGTGTGGAGTGGGGGAGGTTCTTCTCTCGCTATAGCGAGAATGTCCTGCTCCAGGGATTCGACTTGTGCAGCTGCGGCCTCAGTCCCTCGATGTGAAGTAACAGATTTTGATGTATTGGAAGCTTTGCAGTCCCGAAGCTTGCAAATGGTACGCTCTGAAGGGCAAAAAATGTAGAGGTTCTCTCTGCGCAGGTTTGCAGCGTATTTTCCTTCCTATTCGTTGCTAAAGAAAGGGTCGGGGGTGCGTTCTCTATCACGGTGGACCGAGTGTAGTCTGGAGTGCTGGGAGGAAAGGATCTAGAAAGGGCGTCCGGGATCCTCGGCTTGCTGGTTCTACTGCCACCAGGTGGTAATGAGTCGATTACCTCTTTCTCTGTCATGTTTAGGGAATGGGCGATCTGGCACAATTAGGTGAAGGCATAGTTTTGGAGGGTTCATGTTCCGAGGTGAACCTGCGGGTCAAAGGCTGGCGGTGAGTAGCGAGAAAACGCGAGGACAACAGAAGGCAGCTGAGTTGTATTTCTTAAGAAAATAAAGAATTGCGGAGCCGTGTCGCCTAGGATGAGTAGGAGCGAAGGTAAGCAGTGTTACCTTCGTGATTGTGACACGCAGGTGACACGGTTCACAAATGCATGTGTACGTTTAAAAATAGATGGGAAGACCTATTTTTGCAACTGTCAATCCATTCTGGATGCGTCTGCATTGCCGTCCAGTGACGTTGCCCTCCGGCCGCAACAAATAGTCGAAGGGATGCGTATGTCTTTGCCTATCGAACACACTGACTAGGGCTCACCATGTGACAAACAGATGGACGTCTCTTGTTAGTTGTTACTGTTGTTTTACTGAGATACAGCAAAGAAAACGTCCTGCTATGGGTTTTTGTGGCTGTTTTGAAGACCAGCGCTGACGCAACATATACATAAAATTCAGTGGCTTTCGACTGGGGCCTAGTAGCCTGTCTGTATACTTAGAGGTACGACGCCTATCCATTAACCCATATATGAATGTAATGTGATGCAAAATTCGGCAGCAGATACGTCAATGCCCGGCGCGCTCAGCGCTCAGCACGGAGTCATACGAAAGCTTTTCACCGCAATAAGTGGCTCTCGAAGAACTTTAGGATATTCTTAGCTGTGCTGGACTCATTGGCTCTTAACTCTTCCCACCGAACGTCAGAAAGCAGACAAATAAGAGCCGTCATTATCATGGAGACCTCATTCACCTCGTCTTTGCTCCCATCCAATTTTTCATCGCAGTAATGGGCAGGAGAAGTTTCTTCGGCTTCCTCTATGATCAACTTCGTCGAGTTCCCGATGTCATTCAGACAGATCTCAAGGACAAGACAGTGGTCGTCGTTGGCGCCAATACTGGTATCGGTTTTCAAGCCGCGCAACATTTCGCGAGAATGAATACTGGAAGGCTTATTCTGGCTTGTCGCAGCGAGAAGAAAGGCCAAGCAGCTCTGGATCGTCAGTACATTATTTTTTGGTTCTTACTTTTTTGAATAGTCGATTAATATGCATGATTCTAAAATGCAGGTTTGAAAGCAGCCACTGGCTATTCTAAGGCAGAATTGTGGTTGGTTGATCTTTCCGAATTCTCGTCCGTCCAAGCATTCGCCGATCGGGCTGTGAAAGACCTAGAGAGGTTGGATATTCTGTTGTTAAATGCTGCCGTTCTACCTCGAGAAGATGGGTCATATACCACAACTAGAGATGGATGGGAGACAACGTACGTGTCCATCTACCAAGTCATGATGGAACTTTAACGGTTGAATATGTCCAACTAGACTCCATGTGAACGACCTTTCTTTCACATTGCTCTCTTTTTTGTTGCTTCCTCTTATGATTGACACCGCCAAGAAGTTTAACACACATCCAAGGGTCGTCACCGTCACAAGCGAGCTTCACTTTAGGACGAGCTTCGAGGATAAAATATTTGAAAGTCCAAATGCAATCGAGTTTATGAGCAGCAAAGATTACTGTACACCCCAGTGAGTTGGCATTTAAAACGTTGACTCGGCAAATAACTAATAACGAACAAGAATTATGAAAACCCGTTATCCTGATACGAAGCGTGAGTTGTTCCCTACATTCATTGGACCTTATGTTGTTGATATTCTATTCCTAGTTTTGAATGTGTTTTTCACTCGCGCTCTCAGCAACCGATCGAAACACCAGCCTGTTGTCTTCAATTGTGTTAACCCTGGCTTCTGTCGTTCCGAACTCCTCAGAGATGCAAAGGGCATTGTCATCAAACTGATGTCATTATTGTTAGCCTGGAGTGCTGAAGAGGGTAGTCGCCAGCTAATCTGGGCTGCTGTTGGCCTTCCGGAGAGTGGGTCCTTGGATGAAATGAGAGGCGCATACGTCAACAGAGCGAGCATCGAAGAGCCTTCAGATTTTGTCCTTGGGGAAGAAGGTAAGAAAAGAGAAGATAAGTTATATGTGAGTTCAAATCAAATGCTTCGTATGTCAATACTATTGACAATACAATTTCCGGCAGGCCGACACGATTTCTATCATACAAAAAGTGGATCCGCGCGTGAAAGAGATAGAGTCACAGTATTTGATCTAATTGTTCCATTTATTTTCTGCTTCACTGTGATGGCATATTAGTATACATACTTCGTATTATATTGGAAGTGAAATTGGCGAATTAGCGAGGTGCAACGAGTCCTGTAATGCGTTGAAGCATACGCCGATCTCTCATATATACCGTACATACAATGGGATTATAGTCATACACGTACACGATCATAAAACCCAAGAATCAACCAGTCGAGAATTTTTTAGTGTTGAGGGTTGATACCCACACGAGTAGCTACAGACGTAGTAGCCCCTTCAAATCGCCTTTCTTCTTCTTCAACCTCCAATCCTTCCCTAATAAGTTGTTGCAGCTCATCAAGGTGCACCGCCCAACCGGTATACATGATCGGAACAGGACATATCAAGCGAATAAGCCGAATCCGTTGATATAATTTCCATTTTTCAGAAGGTCCTTCACGTCTGGATTGTAACATCTTCAAAGCCACAGTAGCTGAGTTACAATCATTTGGCTGAGGAGGACAGAGAAATGGAGTGCTGAGAATGAGTAAATTAGGAAAAATGTTCGTGTTTGGTTCGTCATCGCTCAGAGTGAGGAGACGGAAAGTATCCAGGGTGGCAGTACCATGTCCGTCCGTCAAATATAATTCTTGCAATGTACGAGGAAGGGTTTTGAACAGTTCTTCTATTGACCAAAGGGACAGAGACCCTTTGAATACCGTCAGAGATTGAGGCTTGGACATGAATCGTTGGCGAATTAACGGATAGGACACTCCCCCAAAGTTTTCAGCTGTGTCGAGGAAAGAACTGCCATAGGAATGCTTGAGCCAAGACATAGTTCGTAGGTTTGGAAATTGAACATGCTCCATAAGAACTATATCCCATCCAACCAAGCCAAAATGCCAAGAGACATGTTTCATATGAGGATATATCTTGACCTCACGCATCACATCGAATCCCTGACCTTGAACCGTGGAAAGCAATGCACCTTGACAACGATATTCCTCTAGAAGAGGACACTGCGAAAGGAGTTTAATGCACTGCCACACGTTCATATTCTTCAACTCCAAAATCGTGATCTGATCCCAAGGCAAATTTATGGGAAGACGCTCTCCGCAAAGCGAGACGTTCTTCAGCCGTGGTACCATATGTTTTTGAAACGGCTCTATAGGTGGATCTCTATATTTTTCGGACCAAGAAAACGCAAGTCGTTCAAGACGTGGAAATTTGGCTGAAAGAGAGGGGACAGAAGGTAAAAGGGACCACCATCCTCGTGGGACGTTATTCAACACCAATGACCCCAACTTTTCAGGACATTCCTCGAGAATAATCTCAAAAAGATCATCCACTGGGGCAATATCAGCTCTTGATAAATGTTTGTGCCTGGCCGTCGGATTGCAAGAGACCCGAAGTGACAGGGGGAGTGCTCTGAGTCGTTGCACATATGATCGCAATAGCGTCAAGGACATTCTTGAAGTCCTACTAGGATGATAAAGACGTAATTGGAGTCCCTGCCACAGAGAGGGTGTACTGTAGACGATTTTTTGCCAACGAGAGCAAACGGATGCTAACACCAAAGGATAGCATGTATGGTGATAAGGCGAACCCTCAGGGAGTTCGCAAACGGCTTCAAAGATCGTAGAAAGCGTTTCAGTCGGAAGCACACTCGTAAGCGCATCCAAATCGTTCTTCCTCCTCCGAAACTCTATTCGCAAAACCTCCAAATTACTGATGTCAGCTTCAATCTTTTGCAGAGCAGCATTAACAGATTGAGATTCTGCGGAAAGGGATGCAGAACGAATGACCATTGCGCCAGTGTGCTACACAAGCGAATTTTTTCATTGTCGAAAAACCTGAAGGAGGATCGATGGGGCCTACCACTGGACTCGGAGTACGTCGTGGCGATTATGTGAAGCAAGAAGTTCTTTTGAGAAAGTTCTCACAGAATTCATACCAAGGCATATCACTGGCTTGTCGTTATATATATATATATCGAAGATGCGCTCGGCCCGCTTGGTACGACACTTGATATATGATAGTGCGATCAAATATATCGCGATCACTGCAAAAACAAGTTCATAAATTAAACTCAAGTCCAAGAAGCACATCAGATATAGATCAATGCAAGACAAAAAAGATCATCCAGTAATCAATCGAGCCATAAGGTACAATGTCGAACCACCAAAACGCTGATCAAAAACAACTCATTGAGCATGAAAAAAGGAGTCAAAGAAATTCACGCACCACCGAATTCGTAATCGCAGTAAACGAAAGGATAAATATCAAATACCCTTTCGTCCTATTCACCCCAGCATCACGATCAAACGTATTCGTCGCAGAAACACCACCAAGAATAGCCAACAACAATAACCCCTGTCAACGCCACCCATAAAAGAATCCAAATCAGAAACCGCAAAACTTTGGCCATGCGGTCAACCCATCCAAAAAAAGACTTACATTCGATAACACCCAAGCCAACAACAAATTCGTACGAACACTCGCATAATAATCTTTAGCAGCTTGTTCCTTTTCCGCATCCGTCTTCATTCGATGTTTTCTATCAGCTCCCGGTACAGGTTTTCGATCCCGAAGGTTAGTCAATGCTTCTTCATAAACCGAGTTGACATCTGCGGTATCTGAAAAGAGCTCTACATCTACTTGATAATTGATATCTTGCGTCACAGCGCCAAGGTCAGTATCAGGAGTGTTGTCCTCCTTTGTACCCCAAGAAATCTATAAACGAATAACATTGTCAGCGCTCGGAAACAGGGACTTGAACAGAAGCCAGCTCACATCATCCAGATTGGAGAACGCATAGCTAAAAAAGAACGATACGTTAATCAACCCACATCAACGAACAACGACGCGAAATCACGAACACATTCAAAACATTAATATAAGTCGGTGAAAGGAATATATAAGGAATAAAACTGGTGATCATATGCCAAGGATCAAAAGCCAATAAACTGCTCAAAGCATATACTACAAAACCACAAATCAGATCATCAAACACCACAAGAAATCAAACTCCAAAATCACTTACGGCCATAAGTAACCAATACACTCAACAACATAATCGAATTCGCAGCTCCTCCCTGTCGAGCGGCTTCTATAGCGCATGCCACAGATCCGATAATCATATACAGCATCAATATAGCTAAAACGATACTGGTCGTTTTATATTTTGCTTTAGACCTAAAGAATAATCAATGAATAGTTCCAGAGAAAGGTAAGTAGTTCAGAAAAAACGCACGCAGCAGGGCGGTTCCCCATAGAAAATATAAAACTTGCTACTATCATCGAACCCATGAGATATTGCATAAACGTATTGAAGTATTTAATCCCTTTCAGGTTGAAAGACGGATCCTCAAGTGAAGACGTCAAAACAACCTTATCATACACAGTCAAATCATGATCCCATATCCGAAGGAACCAACCTGAACTCACAAAAAAGAGATAAAAGTTTCCCTTCCACCAAAAAAGTCAATTACTACTCAAGAAAGGAAAAGAAAAAGAAAGGAAACTCACAATACTGAACCACGCAAAAATCAAATTAATGATATTATACACCGTCTCCACCATCAACACAACTTTCCTCGTCAAACTATGTCCCGACCGCATAATCTGTCCAACATGCGCAATAGCATAAGTAGCAGCAAAAAAAGACCCATTCAACCACCTCCGTCTCTGAGAAATAAACTCGGGTAACGAATCCGGAACATCCGTTTCTCCAATTGCACCTTTAACATATTTCAGGACCCTTGAGAAGTGCGAGTAAGGTAAACGAAAAAGACAAAAAAAAAAAAAGGAAAAAGTGCATACCAGTTTGTGTTGGCTTTGGCTACCAGCTCAAAACAAAGAATACGCTAAAAAACGAGACGTCGTCATTTTTCAAAATCTCCTAGTAGAATACACCCTCTTGACCTACATCTTCAGCAAGATCTACAAGCAAATCAGCTCGATCAAAATGCCATTGACTCGATAGACTCACACATATTAGAAGTAAAAATATCGGTATCTCTTCCATGTAAAACCTCGCCTTTAAAATACGACGCAAGCGGACCTTGTCCCCGCTCATTATTTTGTAACGCGATATACCTATACGCTGAAAATGCTCCTGGCTGTCACCAACCGAAACCAGTCGTAAGAAAGATGTCCTCCCCAGTACAACAAAGAAAGAAAATGCCTACCAATACACTGATATATCCAAACAGACTTTCCGTCGGTTTATCCAGAATACAACTAATCTTGTACTCAAAATTCTGCGCCGCGACTTATATAAAAATAAAAAGTTGCGGAAGCATTAGACATCAAGCGGAAATAATTCTGAATTTTTGAAACGTACCCAACGGATTCAAAAGCGCCGACCAATTCTTGCCTTTATACACCGAAATCTCTCCACAAGCCCCTCCCACATTCGAATTCAAATCAAAAGCCTTCCACAACCTATAAATACTATTACTCCCCGGCCTCGTCCCCACATCCAACAACACACACACATTCGGCTACCAACACACTCTCTCAATCAATTTCTCTCTCTCTCTCTCTCAAAAAAAGATAAACCAATACTCACCTGAAGCATAGCTCCAAAAGCATTAAACCCCCATCTATGACTATTAATCTTCTTCTGATTCTTCTCCTTCATACAAAATATAATCTGCGTCGGCACAATCCCCTTATCCGGAAACTTGAAATGTAAATTCGGATCCAACGCAAACGAAGTCGTATATTCAAATACATGTGCCGTCACTTGTTTTTCATTCACCATGTTTTTCATGTGTCCACCAGCTTGATAGACCCCGAGGAGAGTTAGACAATCGAGGACTCGTGGATGAATTTTTTTACGGCCGTCGGCTATGATGCATACTACGACCTGGTTGGAATTTGAGGTTACTGGGTTGAGAATGGTTTGTGAGAGGTGAGAAGGGTTTTACCTTTTCCCAAGCGTTTGGACCCCAGGTTTGTGAATTCTTACGTGTACATAAATGCGAAATATTTCGCATCACACCATACAACGTCCGACAAAACAAAACTTCATCTTCCTATCACCAACACATCAACAAAAATCCCCAGAATCAAAAAGAAAAACTCACATTATACATCGTAATCATAATCAACAACTCCGTCCTCCTCCCACTCTCATTCTGTCTCAAAAAAAACCCATTCCTCTCAAACTCATCCGGATCACAAGTCACAGCCATATACCTCGTCTTCATCATCTCCCCCATCCCCCTCCTCGGCAAAACCAACCTCGGCGGTACCTCCAAATTCACCACCAAATTCCCATTCGTCAAAACCACCCTCTTCTTCGTCTTATGTCGTCTTATAGCTCTTCCCGAAGGTGCCGGACCAAAATGTTGAGTATCTAAAGGTGTTTCGGGTAAAGAGGTTTGTTGGGATGTAGGTGTGGGTGGTTGAGGATCGTATAGGATTGTTGTTGTTGTTGTGGTTTCGTGTCCGGTAGGAAAGTAATCTGGATATTGATCTTGGAACAAACCTTTTTCGGGATCATCATGTACACCAGTATAATGTATACTTTCACTTCCAACAATATAATAATCTTCATCATCAACAGCAGGTGTCGGAGACCTAGAACGTCTTGAATGTCGATAAGGTGACGTCGACGTTGTTGTTGTCGAATAAACCGTTCCACTAGTATAAGCCGCAGCCTCGGCATCATGTTGAAAATGATCAATATCGGATCCTACGAGCATAACTTCAGAGGTGTTGTTATAAGGAACATAAGTATGTCCAGAAGATGAATTCGAATGTGAATAGAAATCTGAACTGTGATAATCGGAAGAGGGAGGTGTAGGTTGTAAATATTGTGGTTGTGGTGGTGGTGGTGGTGGTGGTGGTTGCTGTTCAGGGATATGCTCGTATCGCAGTCGTGAGGGTTGTTGAGAAGTAGGCGTAGGTACCTCGTCTTCCGACATGAATTCGTTCAAGTCCAGCGTCTCTCCCGTAATAATAGGCTCGAGGTATTGCCCAGGTGTGTACGGTTTATACTCTCGTATCACCGCCTCTTCGTGTTGTCGTTGTTCGTAAGTATCTTCGTGGTTATACTCTGCAGTAGCAGCAGTACGCATGGTAGCCGAGATCTGTGGGTGGTTCATGGTGTCGTCGTGATTAGAAGAGAGGAGTGGCATGTTCTGGTCTAGTGGCTGAGACATGGGAGGGTCGGTCAAAGTATATCGCTTGACGCTGGCATCAACAGACAAAATCGACGAGGACTCGCTCTTGGGGCTGGCGACACGCGGGACGGCCTTTCTTCGCGCCATTTGTGAGTAGGAGAACACGCAGTTTCCTTTTCGGGACACGCGCACCATCGACGCGACTGAATCACGTGAATGTCCGATCATGAGTAAATTAAGTCAGTACATGTTCAGTGTTTAGTAGGTACCCTAAGTAAATGTTCAGAACGAGAGCAGCTTTATATCACTCCAGCCAAGACAGATAAAAGTCCAGCAGATAAAACAGAAATCAAAGTCATCACAGTCTCAGCAGAGGCGTGCATGGTCGCATCGTCTACAAAGTGGCGTCAGTATCGAATCAAGAACAAAGGACGTCTGCTTACTTGAGCCAGTACCGGCACCACCCGAACCAGTTGCCGTTGATCCCGGGCCTGCGGAAATACGTCAGTCGAATAAAGTGGCGAGGAAGATAAAAATGCCGCACCTGATCCTCCAGCGGCTTCAGACAATTGCGCGAAACCGATGGAAGGGGGGCTCGCACGGAAGACCGAGTAGACGTTTTTCTGAGTTCAAGAGGGATAAGTATCAAGTACAAACCAACAGCACAAAAAGCTCACCAAGAAGACATCACCGATGACCCACTGCGGATTACCAGAGTTGCCGCTTTCAATATTACTGCCCAGGCCGAGGTCGAAAACCCCTCCGACGCAGCGCCGACCTTGTGTGTCAGTAGCACCAAGGTTCATGTCGGATGGATTGATTGACCACGATTTGGAGCCAAAGGACAGGGAGACTTCTATTTGCGTGTCGCAAGCTATATACAGGTCAGTAAACTGGCAGACTTCCTCGCGAGAAGCACGTACGGAAAGTCCAGAAACCAGGCATATCGGGACCTACTTCCTGGGATCCCGGTACAGCACTCCAGATCCTGGTCACTTCGTCGGTTGGGCCACCAATCAGAGTCGTACCAGTGTCGATAGCAGAAAGGCCGGCAGAAATTTGAATGGATTGACCTTGAACAATGGCATCTGCGAGGATGTAAATGAGCATTGACACGTTGTGTTAGCTTGAAAGATCTACCTGTCAGGGGCAGGAGCCAGAAAGAAGGCTGAGGGTCCGCAACCAAGTCCACAAAATCAATATCACCGTTGATAAAGGTCGAGTTGATTCCTCCAAGAGTAAAAACTCCTCCAGGTACGACGCTGTTCGAACCTTGAACATTACCGGCCCTAGTCAACCAGAAACCCATTTCCTGAGTTGCGAGTTCGCCGTTCTGGGCAAGGGCCTGCCAGAACGGTGTAGATCGTGTGCTGGAAATGGTGTCGAACGCAAGGCCCATGATGCCAGACAACTCGGAATCGACGAGACTTCTCGATACCTCATCAGCTTGTACTAGAGTGGCGTTAGATTAGGGTTTGTAAGATACGTAGAGCCACTCACAGAAAGTTTGGCTCGGGATGGTAAAGCCAGCCATTGAAACAGTGTCCTGAGCAACCGAGCCCGAGACCTGTCCGGAACCATAGCGGATCGTTGTCGTCTGGCCATTGGCGCTCGGTTGATTGGAAGAGGATTTAGAGGCGTCATAGAGGCGGGCGCTGGTCGGGCATGTGCGGCACGAGGTGTCGGCGATCCAAAGGTCAGAGGAACCGGTATCCAAGACGACATCAAAGGTCTGGGGACTATAACAAATCAGCAAGTCAGCAATAGGTCAAACGATTTCCCCCACCCCTCTCCCTGATTGTTTGCCAAGGGATGCTTGGCACGACATGAAAGGGGGGAGAGAACAATTGAGAGAACTCACGGTGTGCCCACGGTTACAGCCCCAAGATAACTGGCATCTCGGTTCTGGATGTCAAGATGAGAGAGTGTTGAAGGAGATGTGGCGAAGAAACTGACCTGATTGAGGATAGGTAGGTTGCCTGTGCTGGCCCGCTGAACCACACCGTGGACACCTCGTCTTGTCATCGAGTAGCCATACTTTGCGCGTACGCCTTCTGCGACATTGTGGTAGTAGGCGGCGTCGTGGTTGAGGGGTGCACGTTTGACAAGGTCGATGTGTACGGGGTCAGCACGGACGTCGAGAACGGGAAGGAGGAGAGCAGCGAGAGAAAGGGCGAGCATGGAAGGAGAGTGAAAGGGTGGAGGCCTGCCACCGCGGTGCTTTAGAGCCAAAAAACCAGTGCGAAAAGCGGTGCTCGCAGCACTCGGCGCCAATTTCCCACACCACTCACCCGGTGCTCCCATGCCTGCCCACGACCGTTCTCCCTTGCTCGGCAACACCGACGACGACGATGTTCCGTCATGTCCCGCAGGCCTCAAACGCGGCATCCTCATCTTCATCTTTGCCCTCTTACTCGGTTTCATGTGTTTCAAAAGCACTCAGAACCTCGATGGGTCTCTCTACGACCCAAAAGAGCGCGAACGAATTCGCCACGAGTGGGCAAGTGAAAAATATCAAGTAGAAAAAGACCTTGAGGGTCTCCGTGAACAACACCAACACGAAATTGATCAGTTTCAAGACACTCTTGCTGAATTACGTCGAGAACAACAGCATGAAGTGGATCTGTTTCAAGATACCCTTGAGGCTCTCCGTGAACAACACCAACACGAAATCGACCAGTTTCAAGACACTCTTGCTGAATTACGTCGAGAACAACAACATGAAGTGGATCTGTTTCAAGATACCCTTGCCGAATTACGTCTAGAACAACAACACGACATCGATGCCTATCGCTACGCTCTCAACCAAATCCGTCTCACCCAAGAACATGAAATCCATGAACATCATGCCACGATGAAACGGTTAGACCAAGAGAAAGAGGCAATGCAACGAGCTTGGCATTCAGATCACATCAAACTCGTCCGACTCCGTCGTAGTATCCAGTATGAAGAAGAGAAAATCGAAGAGGGACGTAGGGAATTGTTGGAAGAACGTCGGCGTTGGGAGCAGGAACGTCAAAAACGAGAAGACGAAGACCGAGAACGTCAGCGTCGACTCATCAAATGGGGTCCTTTGCTATCGGATGATGAGCCTTGTGTGCGGTATGGCACGGCTCGTTATCGTGCCCCCCTCGAATATGCTCCGATATCTTGGGATCCATATACAGCTTGCATGGAAACTCCCCTTCGTATCCACCAAAAAGATGTACTGCCGACCGAGTGTCTCCATGACGTAAGTGTAATCTTATCCCAATCTCCAAACGATTGCTGACAGTTAATTGTAGGGAGGTCAAATGATGGGTATCTGGTACATCGATTTCGACGAATCCTCTTGCAAACCCTGGTGGGGCGAAACCAAAGACGACGTAAGTCCATCATAACCTCATCTCAACCTCAAACCCTCATACACCTTCTCAAGGGTTGCGTCGGACGTCAATCCGGCATTCATGCAAGTACCTAACCCAAAATCAAAATATCAAATTTTTTTCACACTTTTCACAGAGATACGAAGCCCGCTTAGAAGGCTACCTCAACGATTCCAACGACTTCAAATCAAACTGGGCCGAAATGTGTAATACCACTCCTCAAATCATGTTTGGTCACACTTTCAATTCTCCAAGTAAATGTGCCTATTCGGTGCGTTTTATTAGTTGTTCCTCTAGTGCTGATGAGTTGACTTTTTGTGTGTGTATAGTCGAGAAGGGGTGTTTATGGACTTTGGGATGTTCCTGATACCACGTGTAATTGATTTTTGTGTTTTGATGCCTGTGTTTTCTTTCTTTCGTTTTCTTTGTTGTCTTTGCTGTGTTCTTGTTGGTTGTATTTGTAAAGTTGCTTTCGTGGCACTACTAGTCAATTTATGCTCGCTCGAAAGAAAGCCGAAGCGTAGACTGGTGTATGTTTACGCTAGCATTCGGCTCCCTTACACTGACGTAGGTCATGCACACAGTGGGTGATTTTTACGCTAGGTTTAAGCTGCCGTCTACGCCGCCGGAGAGAAATTTACGCTGCCTTTCGCTAGAGTTGGATCCGCTGCCGTTGGTATAGGTACGCTAGCGAAGGCATTTTGCCCGTGTTGTATATTTTTATGAGGGAATGGGGCTCCACTCGTCCAATGCACGGTTTCAACATCCTTTCTAATTAACATGAGTTCTTACACTAAGTAAGTTTTATGCTACATCAAAATCGAGTGCGGATGCCGATCGCTAGTTTACGCTGGTCTTGCGCTGTCGGTGTAAGTTACGCTAGCTTTTACGCTAATTTCACGGCCGGGATGTGTGGCATGATATGAAGTCCAAATGCGATTGAGAGGAGAGATATATCAAACTAACTACAGATCATGATAGTAGTCCATATAAAAATAAAAAGATCGCAACATAATGATGCTTGCCCTACCGTCAGATGTACCAAAACTACTGATCATGTCAACGGGAGGGAGGCTGATATGAGACCCAACAAATAAAAAAGATCGCAACACAATCATGATATTTGCCTTACAGATGTAAAACTTCAAATCCATTTAAAAACACCAGAAAGTCGAAAGAAGTCTTTCCCTCCACGACACAAAAAGCCCATCACTTTAACCAACCATGTTTAAACCCACTACTAAATCTCCTCTCCCGCACAACACCAGATTATCCATCGAAACCTCAACCACCACCACCATCTCACCACCCTCCGATGATGCCATAGCATATCCACCTCCACCCATGGCCAGTCCTCCTCGTGATGAGGCACATAATACTACTCAACAAGAAATCGCATTTCAAATCTCCTTACAAAACCTCGAACTCCAAATGATATCATACCAAACCCACACAACCAACTCTCCTAACGGAGCATCCGAACAAGATATAGAAAGGGTAGCTCTAGCCATGGAAAACATCGCCAACTGCCACCCAAACCCTAAAGCAAAATCCTATTGGAAGAACAAAGCTAAAAAATTCAGAAGAGCAAATTCGAACAAACGGGATGGGGTATTGAAATCAGTTACGAAAGGGTTTATGATAGTGTTGATGACACCGTTTTATATACTTGGAGCTACACTTTGGGCTATAGGTACGATTTTTGGTAGATTTGGGTCGTCGGCTTTTGAAGGTGTTGGGCGGTTGAGGAAGAAAGTGAGGTATAATGATGGGAATTCGTTGAAGTCCAAACCAAACGCGTATTAAAGTGAGTAGTAGATTTTTTCTATTATTCCATTGAGTGGTACTGACTTTTTAATTTGCAAGTCATCGTATCAGATTAGTAGCTCAGCAAGTGGCCATACCCTCCGTCGGTGAAAAATCGTTTCTTGCTTTTTGTGCTAGTACTCCAGTCTACCTTTATATATCAATCAGTTACGTTTAGGTTCTTATCACCGCCCAAGCAGGACTCTCTGTCAAGTCAGTGAACTTTCGGGTATCCCGGGAGTCAGTGTCAGAACTCAGAATACCTAAACCGCGAGATACAGGGATTAACCCCGTCTGTCTACACACTGTGCGTTTGGGCAAATATAGGCATTGATAACTCAACCAACGTGATGCGTGAACGTTGAACGTTCGAACCGTCATTCGTCCCGGGCAGCGGAAAGCCGGCAATTTCGGGTATCACATTGACCTATTTTGGATACAGAGAGTCTATATGGGGTAAAGCCTCTTTCTCCTATCAGCCTCTAAGCCCTGAAATCCAGTCTGTATTAATTTAAACTTTTACTGCGGAAAACTGATGCTGGTGCCTTGGCTGATTTCGCATGCGCAGGTGATCATGGGTACGGGTAAACTCTGAGGGCACGAATTATATTAGTAGTTTGGTCAGTTATGAAGGCTCTTATCACCTTTGGCCGTGCTCACTCGAAAGAAAAATGGGTATATGGTAATTTATTTGTCTTTTAAGAGAAGAAGTGTAGTTGAGAGGAGAGATATTCATACAAAAGACCGAATTACTGACCATGACCGAGGTACCGAAGGCTGATGGTAGTCCAAATAAAAATAAAACGATGCACATTGCACAATGATACTTGCCCTATAGATGTAAACTTGACGCCAACAACAATCCCTTTAATACTTCGAAAGTTGCGAGAGATCTTTCCCCTCCGCGAAAAAAGCCCATCACTTTGACCGGCATGTTCAAACCCAGTTGTCCTCCCCCGCACACCAACAGATCCTCCACTGAAACCACAGCCACCGTCATCTCACCGTCATCCGATGCTCAAGAACATCCACCTCTACCCAATCCGCCTCATGGGACACATACGCTACAAGAAGTCGCATGGCAAGCCTCATTACGAAACCTCGAACACCAAATGATATCATACCAGAATCATACAACCGAGTCTAGTGGAGTATCAGAACAAGATATAGAGAGAGTGGCTATAGCCATGGAGAACGTCGCCAACTGCCATCCAAATCCCAAAGTGAAAGCCCAATGGAAGAAGAAAGCTAAAAAGTTCAGAAAAACTGATCCGAAGAAACGCGATGGGGCTTTCAAATCAATCGGCAAAGGTTACTTGATATTGTTGACATCGCCTTTCTATGTGATTGGAGCAGCATTTTGGGCCACAGGCGCGATTTTAGATGGGATTGGGTCGACCTTTAAGGGTGCTGGGCGGTTGACGAAGAAACTAAGTTATACTGGGAACTCGTTGAAACTCAAACCAAAATTCATGTAACAAGTGAGTTGTAGATTATTTGATTCTTTGGTTGAGTGGTATTGATATTTTCCCATGCCTGCGTATTAAATAAGAAGTTTTATTCTGGATGGTAGTGCAACCACTCAGCAAGCGACTGTTCCCTCTGTCGGTGAAAAATCGCTTCTTGCTTTTGTAGTACTCTAGTCTAGACTTTACCTTTGTCACATATATATCATTCAGTCATGTTCAGGTTCCTACCACCTCCCAAGCATGACTCTCTTGAACTTTTCAGGTGTCCCGGAAGTCTATCAGATTAGAATAAATAAATTGTGAGTTACGAGGATTAACAACCATCTGTCTACACATGCGTTTGAGGCTTTGAGCAAATATAGGCATTGATAACTCAAGAACACGGCAATATGTGACCGTCATTCGTCCCGACAGCGGAAAGGCGGCAGTTTCGGATATCACTTTCAACTATTTTAAATACAGATCTAAATGCGGTAGAACCTTTGTCTGCTACTCATCCGTGTCCTAAACCCTGAAATCCAGCCCTGTACTAGTTTTAAACTTGTACTGCGGGATGCTGATGCCTTAGCTGTTGCGCATAGGCAGGTGATCATAGGTACAGGTAAACTCTGGGGGCACGAACTATCAGTGATCATGTAGTAGTTTATTCAATTATGAAAACAATTAGCCATGCTCGCTCGAAAGAAAACTGAGTATATGGTGTAATTTTATCTTTCGTGAGAAGTGTAGCTGAGAGGAGACAAAGCACCAAATTACTGGCCATGACCGAGGTACCGAAGGCTGATGGTAGTCCAAATTAGAGTAAGAATAAAAATATAACGATGCACAATGATGCTTGCCTATAGATGTAACATGACGCCAACAGTCCCTTTAATAACTCGAAGATCGAAAGAAAATTTTCCCTCCACGAAGAAGGCCCATCATTTTGACCAGCATGTTCAAACCCAGTACTCCTCCCCCGCACAACAACAGATTATCCACCGAAACCACGGCCACCATAATCTCACCACCATCCGATGATGCTCAGGAACGTCCACCTCTACCCAGTCCTCCTCGTGAGGCCCAAACACTACAAGAAATCGCATGGCAAGCCTCATTACGGAACCTCGAACACCAAATGATATCATACCAGAATCACGCAACCGAGTCTGGCGGAGCATCGGAACAAGATGTAGAGAGGGTGGCTATAGCCATGGAAAACGTCGCAAACTGCCATCCAAATCCGAAAGTGAAAGCCCAATGGAAGAAAAAAGCTAGAAAGTTCAGAAAGGCCGATCCAAAGGGACGTGATGGAGCATTAAAATCAATCGCTAAAGGTCTCTTGATATTATTGACGTCGCCGTTATACATACTTGGGGCGGCATTTTGGGCCACAGGCACGATCTTCGGTGGGTTTGGGTCGGCCTTTAAGGGTGCAGGGCGGTTGACGAAGAAACTGAGTTATACTGGAAACTCGTTGAAACCCAAACCAAACGCGTATTAGAAAGTGAGTGCTCGATCATAAAATTACCCCAGTCAAGTGGTATTGATTTCCCCCCAAGTCTTTGTATCATATTATACTCTGGATGATAGCTCAACAAGCGGCCGTTCCTTCCGTCGGTGAGACTGTGGTATTGGCTCTTTGTCGTGGACATTGTATATGCCTAGCCTTGTAATAACGTGTCGGACAACATATAGACTCCGATTTGATGATAATTAAGTTGTACTTGAGACCAGTGTTAATCCAGGTTTCGTGTCCAGTCAAAGTCGCATGTAGAACCAATAGTCAAGGCGACAGAAGTAATGATGCAAGAGAGACGGGAGGAGTGGGACGCGCGAACGTTAGAAACTGGCAAACGTTTTCGTTAACAAAGTTGCCGGAAGTGGGTAAATAAAAACCATGAAATTACACAGCCGGGTTGTATCGATTATTCCCAGGTTTTCGCGTGAGATTGTACTCCGGATGGTAGCTGAAAAAGGGGCCGCTTTTTGCTTTGGTAGTACCCTAGTTAACCTTTGCACGTTTATTACTCCGGCCGACAATCCAGTCAATTAGTCGCGAAGTTCAGATGAGAAACGCCGCGACATTCAAAAACCTGATGACGCTCTGAATCGACCTGGATCTTTTGTGAACCTCGCGTATTACAGCAAATTGCGAGATATGGAGAACATACCCCTTTCGACATAAACGTTTGGGTTAGTATTGATATTGAACAACATGACCAGCGTGATACACATTCTTCTCGACTGCGGAAAGGTAACATTTTTAGTATCGTTTGATCAATTTTATCAGTTTTGTCAGAAGAACCGTCATCCATTGTGTTAACTCCTGAAAATGTATTTGAACTCGTGCTGTAGAAGACCGAAGCCGAGCTGCGGATACGCAGTCATCGTCAGTTACCCTGGGGACATAATTCCAAGAACAAAAAAACCAACGGTGACAGCCTTACGGATATGTACTTGTCACCAGCAGTGATTTCTTTAATAGCTCGATAGTCGGGCAAGGCCTTTCCCCCACAAACCTTCACCTCGACAAGATGATCAAACCCGGTGCTCCTCCGTCGTACGATAACGGGCTCTCCACCGAACCCAATGATTCATCGGTTCTCGCTCTACCACTTTCTGACATCAAGGAACATCCAACTCCAACCAATCTTCCTCAAGAAGCATCTCTACAACAAGAGGTTGATTTGAAAAACTCATTACAGAGTCTCGAGCGTCAGACGATATCATACCAGGGTCGCGTAAGAGAGGGTGGAGCATCAGAACTGGATGCAGAGAGGATGGCTGAGGCCATGGCTAAGATCGGCGATAGCCATCCAGATCCAAGAGTAAAATCTTACTGGAACGGAAAAGCGAAAATGTTCAGGAGAGCTGACCCGAAGGACCGCGACGGAATATTAGAAGGGATGTTAAAAGGTTGCTTGATACTGTTGACATCGCCGATCCTCCTGCTTGGGGCGGTGTTGCAGATGTCGGGCGAGATCCTGGAGGGGCTCGGGTTGATTTTCAAAAGTCTTGGGCGGATGATGAAGAAGCTAAGGCATCTAGGAAAAACACATCAAACACGCAATAAACAGAACATAAGTGAGTACTAGACCATCGAATGACCTGCGTTGAGCCCTATTAATTTTCCGCCATTCTTCGCGGTAGCTTATTTGGTCGATGGTAGCTTGGAAGCGGGCCATTCCGTTCATCCGTGAGACAATGAAAGGGACTCTCCATCTCGGAAACTGTGTATGCCTAGCTTTGTGATAGTGTGCCGCGTGCCATATGAATTCCAATTTGATGGTTTTTCATTGTACTTGAATTCCGGTTCTATCTTGAGTCATCACGCGGGACATTATCAACTAAATGACTGCCGTGGTGTTCAAAACACGGTCAACCATCCTCGCCACCGGTAACAAGAGCTTAAATAAAAAACTTTGTTACAGGGCCTCAAGCGTCGAACGATGTCCTACCAGAACAATTCATGTAAGCGAGGGCGGAGCATCAGAACAAGATGCAGAGGCGGCTGAGTCCATGGACAACGTTGCCGATAGTCATACCGAGGTTTTACTGGAAGGAGGGAACTAAAAAGTTAAGAAAGGCCGATCCGAAGGACTGCGATGGCATACTTATTACAAGGGATTTTCAATGTTTTTGGTATTGTTGAGGCCGTTGTTATACATGATTGTGGTAACGATTCACGCTACAGGCGTGATTCCGGATGGGTTTCGGTTGGCCTTTGAAAACGCTGAGAGGGTGGCGAGGATATTAAGTTACACTGGAGACTCATTCGCATCTAAAAAAACCACACCAGACATGCAGCAGTAGAAAGAATACAAGGGAGTAATAAACCATCAACTTACCCGAGTTCGTTGAGTTGAGTTGAGTCATCGTATTAAATTATACACTCAACGGTGGCTCAAAAGAAACCGCTCCTTGCTTTCGCAGTATCCTGGTCAACCGTTGCATATCTTTCACACCCACTAAACCTATTAAATAGGTGGGCTTATAGCGTATGATGATGTCGACGCTCTTAATCGGCTACAAATTTCCTAAACTTTCGCATGAGTCTAAAAATAACAAAATCGATGTCTATCAGACTCAGAAAAAGCCAGAAACTGCGAGAAGCGGAGAACACACCCCAATTTACGTATGTATGCCTTTGTGCAAGTATGGGCGTTAAACACTCAGCTGACATGATTCGCATCCATCTCGATCGTGGAAAGGTAATGGTTTTGTTATCTTTGACCGTTTTCGTCAGAAGAACCTTCCCAGAAGTGTCCGTGTCAACGTCTAATGTCCGATCTCGTACTTAACTCGTGCTGCGCAAGAGTCGTGCATTTCCTTTAATAACTCGAAAGTTTGGAAAGGCTTTCCCTACCAAAACCCCCTTCTCTACCTTGACCAACATGAAAAAACCCAGAAAACGCCATACGCCTCCCCAAGACGACAACGGAATCTCTTCCGGCACCAGTAATGCACTAGTTCCCTTTTCGCCACCACCCCATGTCGACCCATCTCCAGCCAATCGTCCCCGTGAGGCATCTCCAAAAGAGGTCGAATACAAAACCTCGTTACTGAATCTCGAGCGTCAAATAACATGGTATCAGGGTCGAGCAAGGGAGGGAAGAGCATCGCAACAAGATGCAGAGAGGGTAGCTGCCGCTATGGAACACGTTGCCACTAGTCATCCGGATCCAGAAGGGAACGATAATGACTGGAGGGAAAAAGCGGAGAAGTTCAGGATGGCTGATCCGAAAGACCGTGATAACATATTGGGAGGGATTTTAGATGGCTTGTTGACATTGTTGACAGTGCCTTTCCAGGCGGTCGGGGCGGTACTCCAAGTCGCAGGCGGCATCTTGAGTGGGGTTGGGTTCGCGTTAAGGGGTCTCGGGGGGCTGGCAAGGACAGTCAACTACACTGGGAATGCTTCCACATCTGAGACTGCGAAATCCAAAACAAACACTCAGTAAAAAGAATCCCGGTGAGCAGTAGATCATCAAATTACCTGGGTTGAGCCCTAATAATTTCCCCCCATTCTTCGCGTTGAATTGTACTTTATATGGTAGCTCACTGCTGCTCCATTTATCAGTGACTCTTCATTCGGAAATTTATTTGCCTACTTTGTGATAACGCGCGCACGACTTGATGAAATTCAATTTGTACTTGAGATCAGTGTCAACCTCGGTTGAGTCGTTACGCGAAACGCGACTATCAATGTGATGACGGCAATGGTATCAAAGCTCAGACT
>NW_006267368.1:2848-134552 GCF_000300575.1 Agaricus bisporus var. bisporus H97 | reverse complement strand
GGAGTGCTCGTGGATATCCCATCCTTCTCTGTTAACCAACATGTCTCCTCTATCCTCGCCACCAGACTCCTCTACTCCCGAGAGATCGACTCAGAGGGTCGGAGGAACTGATACGAAAACACACAGGAAACACACAAGTAAAGGCGGGGGGTCAAAGGATTCGAGGCCGCATGCAGAAAGAGGTGCAAAGGCCGCAGATGGGGCAACAGAGAGTCATACAGACGCAAGGGCAACACATCACAAAACACACACCCCTAGGAGGAGTGGGACACATGATGGAAAGGTTTCAGAAGAAGTCGGAAAGCGATTCTCGTTCACAAAGTTGTTGGCTACTCCATTTTTCTTAGTGGGGGGAGCATTATCGGCCGCAGAAGGCGTGTTGTTCGGGGTTGGCTCGATGGTCAAGGGAATGGGACGCAAAGGGGAATGATTCGGCAACTCGCGATCAACGGGCGGAGATCAATCACCACTTATGTTGTTGAAGGATAAGCGTGGTATTATAGTTTGGAGCGAGGATGTTCTTGAGATACACTACTAGTAATCACTTAACTCGATTCAAAAGTTGATTTTTCTTTTTCGTCTATCCATAACATAGGTACTTAGCATTACACGTCTTAACATGTCACTTCTGAGCAGTACTGAATTCGCCCATGATGTCCGATGTCCGATGCCTCCACTTCCATTTGATGTCGATCAACAAACGGATCACAGCGCGACGACGAATAATACCTTGGTTCTGGCACTCATAGCGCATATTCATTTCCCCTGCGGCACCAATACCATTATACAAACTACAATCTTCGTCGCGACAATACTACGCTTCAATGCGTAGGCCTCAGGATACCAGTTCCAATCATCGAATCCTTGTTTCCCACTGGTGGCGCGATTCATTGTTTCTATATTATTCGCTGTCGTCTGCACACCTCAGACAACAGGATGCACATATTGATCGTCCTAGGCATCGCTTAATTCTCCTACCGGCGCATTACCAAAGGCCTGTTCTATTCTTACAAATAAAACGGGGGAACTTCGACTCAGCCTGCTTTCAAAGTACCAAGATCCGTTCCTCAGAAGCTGCTCTTCAATTTATAGACTCGGAGGCCTTGATATCAGTGAGACGGAACTTCCTCTCTCGTGTGACCCGAATCCTGATTCCATGGAACAGATAAGTAAAACGGCGAGTCCGCAAATCCACAGTTCACAGTATTGGATTTCTCCGCCAAGTACAGGTTTCTGTGCTGTGACACCTCGTTCTATCTTCATCGCAGTCAAATTTAGCTTGCAGACCGCGTGATGGGCTACATAACCCTCGCATCATGGCCACTAGATCTCAAAACCAACTACTCTCCCGCTCCTTCAATATTGCATGAATATCATATCGAACTCTCTCGAGGTTCGAGTCAGCGATCTTGTAGAGGCGGATGTCAGGCAATGGACTTGAATGAAGTATATGGGTCATGTGAGAAGCAACCTCTGTAAAAGGTGCCAGGCGCTAATTCGAAGTGGAAGTTTGAAGAATGACGGAAGGTGTGACATTAATAGTGAAGCGATAAAAAGCGACTGCGGATATTTCTCTCATCTTCAATCGCCCTCATTCTTACCCCGCCTTATGATCGTCGACACTGCTTTGAACCATCTTGAATGTGATCCAGCGACTCCGCCTCAAGGCAACTTGAGTTCAGGGTCTTCTCAATTGGACAACGGCGCTTTTGGGATTGCTCATAATCTCAATATCACTGTCCACGAGCCCTGGTTAGTGGCCGGCATTTCCATTGAGTTATCACAGTCGCACTGCTTATTCTCAATTTCACAGCTGCCAAGTTGGTTGTAGAACCCGGGAAAATTCCCTAGTCTGTATGGCGTCTCCGAGCCAATCTCGTGGCGTACAGAGGATCAAGGAGGGTGGCAAGCAGATCTTGCACTCTGCCCTGTACGCCGTCGGATCGATTTTCGTCGCCGCCGGTCATGGCGCCATTGGAATCGGCAAAATCATCTCAGGAATTGGGATGTTGATCCAAGATCGCCGCGCCCATCAGGACGACTAGTCATATTTCCGACACCGATTCGCAACCCCAGGTCATCGTCTCCATATCGCCGTCTTGAAAAGAAAAAGAAAAAACCCAAAAAAACCCCAAAAAAAAAGAAGAGGAAGGAGAGAGGGAAAGGATGAGGGAGGAAGGGAAAGGGAAAAGGCGTATGTTATTCCACCTTCTGCTTCTCTCTTCATTCATCTTATACCCCTCTAGGTTGCTTTATCCCTCGAGAACATCACCATCTTTGCATTGCCAGCTTCGCATCATGAACATGATGCCATTCTCGAGAGAAAATATCATCGTCTTTTCCCTTTGTTTTCCTCCCTCACCCTTTCCCTGGTTTCTTATTTTTCTTTTTCTTTGGCCCTTAAATTATCAACTTTTCGTACCAGTCTCTCGTTTCCTCATCGCGTTCATTATCATCACGACACGCATTCATTTTACCACCATTCATTAACATATCTTATCCATATCCTTATGATCATTATAACTCTGCCATAGATCTTATGTATAGTAATCGTATCCCACCAGTAGTCACTCCCTTCAATGGTTTAAATTCATATTCGCATTTTGATATATCAAGCTCAATTGAATGAAACGAAAGCCTGTGATCACTACGCCGCTGAATCATCAAAATCAAGGCGGTTACACAAATATTAAACGATGCCGCTATATGATTGACGGGGCGGCATAGTAGCATAAGGCAAATCGCCGGCATTACCGTTACCTTGATGATTGGAAAACACTTGCCAAAGTCGTGGTTTATATGCTTACTTGTATGCGACAACACCGCTCAAGACAGTCACGCCTTAAAGGGCGTTATTATACTCCGCTACTTGAAACGCCAAGATCACGAAACACGAGGTCGGCTAATCCAATATCGCCAGTGCGCCGGGAACGCACACAGTGTATCGTTGTTTCTGTCAGTTGCAAATCGTACATACCATGCCGTCTGAACTTATCCAAAAATCGCTGGACGTCCCCTCTTTCCTCGCGGTGCGGTGGCAGCGGACTAGTCCGGACCTTTTAGAGTGCCATTTAGTTTTACCGTTATATATAAATACGCATGGAGCACTGTGCTGAAGCTGCGGGAGGAAGGAAGCGTTCCCTGGCAAGTTGGCAATCCTGGGTGTTCTCCATATGTATCTAAGTCAGAAACCCTAGCCAAGTTTGACGAATCTTACCTTTGACGGGGGGAAAGAACAGCCAAGTCAACGTTGATGATACCAATCGGACCCCCCACCGGTTGATTGTCTAATTCTAAAATCATCAGTGACTCATCGATTCGATATTCTCACCCAAGTCAACATTTTAGCCAAAGGTCCAACAAAGTTCCTCTTTCCCTCCTTCAAGCAAAGTATACATTATAGAACTCGCTTTTCTTCTTTGAAATTCCTATCATCCAGTCTCGCAGAGACGAATATCAAAGTAACAACAACCTCTCCTATCAGTGTGAAACCACCCTCCACAAACGGGTAACAAGCGCTAATTCGAAGCCATAGAAGTGCGAAGAACGATACATAATTATCCCACACACGAGGCAACCGGCACGCTTAGCGAAATGAATATAAGTAACTGACTGCGGGTTAGGATTTTCCCCCAGCTACAAGCTTGATAGGCCTCCCCCCCTACCCTTTGTATTTTCGAATTCTATCATCGAGAGACCTGAAAGCTTGTAGGATTGAAAACCCCCGCCCATATTACTTACTACTATGATTATTGATCCGATTATCAACCAGCCCGATTCCTTCCCGTCGTATCTATCAGACCAAGGTGGTGCCCGTTATATCAAACACGGCGAGCTCGCAAACGAGACCTTGCCGAACTTCGAGGAGCATCCTCCCCCGTACACCGAGATAGACTTAGAAAGAGGGATAGTAATCGAGGGGCTGGAGACCCCCTTATCGGGTCACACGTAAGTGATCTAACTTTTAATCGATCATGATCAATATATACAATCTCTCACCCCCACATTCCACAGCACTCAGTTCTGCCGTTTCCATTCAAGTTACTACCATAGCGAGGGCGATTCAAATGCCGAAGACTGCTCTTCGGGTATACACAAAATCGCAGAGGGCACCAAGGACATTTACACATCCATCATAAGCGTCACATCAATGTCACTACTCACGCTCGGTGCCTGTGTCGAGGGTATTGGTAAAATTATCCATGGAATGGGGATAATTATCAAACAACATCAACACCGTGCCATCCACTCCCTCCAGGACAATTAAATTGTCCCAGGCCCTTCACCTCGATCGACATTCCTTTCGTTTACGAACCCTACCGCTCCTTCGACTCATCAAGAAAAAAGAAGAAAAAAGAAAAAAAAAAGAAAAAAAGGAAAAGAAAGGAACGAAATAAAAAAAATCGTACGTCCTTCTACTTTTTTTTAATTTATCTCCCATCTTTCCCGCCTTCAATTTCATTCTCCATCATGCTCTGTTTCATCGACACCCACGGTTCGTCAAACTGATTCTTGATATAGGTATACGGCACCTTTCAAAGGGCCTTAAAGTGAAATAGTATTTCCATTGTACGATGTTCCCCACTCGTCTTTAAACTTCGGGGGACCACCACGCAATGCAAACACTATTCCGGTTCAAGATTCTGCTGAAAAATGTCGCGTACCATTTTTTCTATCACTTTCTTTTGTTTTCCTTTCTTTCTTATATATATTTGTTTTCGTAATTTATCAAGTTTTGTCATAAAATGTTGTCTTGTTTTCGATTATGCTATATACATGCAGTTTTCGTGTTCATGAAGGGAATGAATGCAATTATCTATATGCGACTAGTGATTACATTTGAAGAGAGTAAAGTTATATGCAAGGGGCGTTGGACTGAAATAATACACTGCCTCGAAAATAATAGAAAACGTCGAAGAACATCATTAAATAAGCTGTTGCGTAGTACCACAGGGCCACGTATTATGATACATTAAGTCATTAAAGCGAAGTATAATCCGCCAGGCATTGAATTCCATTCCTCATAAATTGCATTCCTTGTTGATGTTGAGTTATAGCAAGCACGATAAAGCAGTGCCATATCGCATGGGATCCTCCACCGTAATGATCGAGGTAATGTTGAACCTTGGGAGGGAGATGACTCTCAGGCCAACGAGTAGCGTAAAAAGCGAAACCGAGAAGATAAGAAGCAAAAGACGGGAAAAGAGGGGCTGAAAATGAGAACAAAATACTCGTGAGGGGTGGAAAGCGTTATGAAAACAGCGTACGTACCAGCAAAGGCCATCATCTCCTCATGCGAGTGTAAGATGGCTATCCCCGCGAGAGGTGCTAACCCTGAAAACGCGAGAGCGAGGAAGAAAGCCATTCGATGGTACTAGATGATTCATTAGTTTTCAAGATGATCTGTAGGGTCATATATGAACGTACGCGGTATTCGTACTGGTTGAACCATTCCATGAACGGTAGTATGTTTCCCAGCACTCCCATGGCAAGACAAATGCCGATAAAGGCATGGCCGACTTGTGGGTGGCATTGATACCCGTAGTTCGCAACGGTTGCGACACTGGCACTGATGAGCCAGCCAATGCCGACATAATCGATACGAGCACAGGTTTCCATGCTCTGGTGATGCGCACAACCGGCCATAACATGCCAAATAGTGCTGTTAAGGAGACATACACAGGCAAAGGACATGAAGAAAACCTCTGCAGGTTCGAAGCGTGTCGGATTCCAAATGGTAGAAAGGAGGGTTATCGAATACAGGACAAAGGGTATAAGGTGGGTATGAATGTTTACTAGACGAAGGGGGGTAAGTATTATGTCGAGTGTATGTCAAAGGAACTTACAGGTCTCATTGTGAAGTTCAATAATAGATTTAATAATGAGCGACCAACGTTCTAGCGGTATGAATCTATGGATACGGTTGTCAAGATGCATCCCACATTACGGGAAAACAATGCTTACCTATATCCTTGTTTGACATATGGATTGTTCTTCCATGGCTGAGGGAGGTCATCGTAGGTGATGAGCCGCGTTCCTTCGAGCGAGTTATTCACGGCCGCGACCACGTCACGAGTAACCTTTTCGTTGATTTCCCCTACAAGCTTTGCTTCATCTTCGGTAACTTGTACCGCCAGATCAGTGGAAGACAACGCATCCAAAAACTCGCGCAGTAGCGACCCTTGAACAAAGGGCGAAGGGCCACCAATTCCCACTTCCAACGTCGACAAATGCGAATGCAGTCTCTTCATATGCGTGATGAGAACAGGAACGAAACTCCTCAAGTCGGAAGTGTCAATGTCGTTGAAACGGGATTTGACATCGTCCAGTTTTGAACGCATGTCAGAGAAATCGGGTAAATGTGCTCTGACGTCTTGGATATCAGGCAAATGAGAGCGGACTCCTGAAATGTCTCGTAGGTGTGAACGGACGTCGGAGAGTAAGGTCATCTCGGGTAGTTCGGGAAGGTAGGCTCGGAGGAAGCTGTCGACTGACGCTGGATCAGAAAACTGAACATCGGGAAGTTGTGAGCGGACGTCTGTACGGATGCCATCGAGCATCTCCATGGCAGTTTTCGCCCATTGACGCGCTTCGTCTATTTTAATCTCGCCCTTTGTCTTCCAAGCCTCTAAATCAGGTGATTCAAAATCTGAAAGTCTACGTTCGAGCTCAGCGAGGTGGGATAGGACAAGAAAGCGGAGGGAGATGAGGATTTGGGCGGGGGATGCTCGGGAGAGGTCGAGAGCATTGGCGGAACCCGGGAACGGTTTGCAGAGTAGGAGAGGGGAGGGGGAAAGAGAGGAGGTCTTGGCGGGGCGAAGAAAGAGGGAGGGCGGGGACATGGGGGTCGCTGTGCACGACGCCGAGGCCATGGTCACAGACATCAGGATGGGGGGTGGGCAAGACCAGCAAACGGACAGCGCGAATATTTAATGCCTGCTCAAAACTCGATCAATTGTGTGATTAGCTAAGCATTCACCCGTTTAAATTTTGAAGGCGGCCCTTAGCGTCTGCAAACGTGTGTTGAGGGTCGATGAGAGCTGCGCTGTGACCCACTGGTCTCTCTCTCAGAATTCCGGCGTGGGTCCTGGTCTGCAACGTAAGTCCCGTCAGCCTCCACCTAGTCATCGGCTCCGCGTAATCCCATTCTTCCGACGGCTCAGTCCCGGCGGACTCATACAGCATCATATCAATACCGTATATTAACATTGTCGTTCTGCTTTACAGCTTCATTTGAACTGCTATAACCATTTTGATAACGAAAAATGGGCTTGCCTATCCCCCAGCTCCTGATCGTTGGCCTCGGTAATCTCCCACTCCCGCTTACTCGGCATAGGTAAGTGGCACTACTCCGGGGCAGAGCAAGTCTCTTAATATCGACAGTGTTGGGCATTTTATAGTCGACTCCCTCGCTAGCCGCCTCGGAATCAAGTTATCCAGCCAAAAGGGTGGCTACATCGGACATGGCGAGACGCATGTTGGAGAGACATTGGTTGCTCTCACATTGTTCAAATCCAGTATGTACTGCTTCTTTCGGGAAAGTCCGCCCCACACTCCAACTTATAATCATTGCAATCAGAGTCTTTAATGAATATTTCTGGTCCTTCCGTCGCAGCAGCTTACCGGAACACTTCTCGCGATCCAAAATCCCTCATTGTCATATCAGATTCTGTTCAGCATATTCCAACCAAATTAGCCGTTCGGCTAGGTGGCTCGGCTAATGGACATAACGGTATTAAGAGCATAATTTCTGCTTTGGGCGGCGAACAAAACTTTTGGCGTTTTCGTGCTGGCGTTGGAAACGGTGGATCAGATATGGCTACATATGTCCTCGGGAGACTTTCAAGCCACGAAAAGCAATTTTGGACGCAAGAAGGGTTGGACCTTGTCATTACAGAGATCGAAGGAGTGGCGAGGAAGATCAGCTAACCGTGAGTGTATTCTCTGCTTTTCGCTGCTCAGAATCTTAATTAATGGCCGTGGTACTCTTCAGGGCGAGAGGCTAAATCGCATTTGGGTACCTCGGCTTTCAAGCTACTTCGACGCAGTAACTTGCGCCATAGGAAGCTCAGCTCCAACACACCACACGGAGTCGTGGAAATACATAGGTCGCTCCTTCAAGAGTCACCCCAATCCACCACAACCTTCTTTCCTAGAACATATATTACCCTCCCACCTTCGATTTATTGGTCATGCAATGTAGATTTACCATATCCCACCACTCCTATAATAATCTGTGCAAGTTGATCACGAGATACGCTATCAAGCTCATTTTTGGCAACATCTGACGATGCCCTGGCACTTTTCCATCCTGTATGGGTCTTCCATGGGTTCTGTAGCGTATGGCTTCCGGTGCTTTTATCCACGTTCCTTCGAGAAGAGAAGCAAAGATGCGGTATGAAGGGCTTTAAGGACAATCTCATCGAGCTTGGGCTTACTCGCTTGCCATCCTGCACTAGCTGCACTAGTGGAAACTAAGCGCCGAACTACCTGTGTCGTTGAATTTTGAACATCGTCCCACTTATTTCATTCTTCTTCCCTTTCCTTGAACTATGCTTGTCCATTCCTCTCCAGCAGTGTATATACTGCTGTCGTCGTTCCTTACCCTATTTATTCGTGCTCAACCTTCTCCTGAACAACAGAAGCGAATATCTGCTGCTATAGAAGCTGCGTTGAATCAGACCGGGACACCAGACTATACCGCTTTCGTCAACCCTTTCATCGGTACTGGTATGTTGAGTGCTTATATGCTCTTTTCCGACTAGATACTCATTTTTTTTCTGTAAAAGATAATTTCGGTGATGTTTGGTGCGTCGATTGTATATCAAGTTCAAACCCCAATGAGACGAGTCATGAATGTCGTAATCCAGCCCCGGTGCCTCCATTCCGTTTGGCATGGTAAGTTCTATCAAGAAGCGCTTAACTGCATGCAAAAATCAACCATGCTATCGCAAATATAGGTGAAGTTTACAAGCGATATGACTGGTTTTGCTCCGGCTGGTACGTGTGATATTGAAATTATTTTTGGTACAGTCGATTCGCATTGTTATCACCTTTAGGTTATGTCGCGGATCCGACTGAGAAAATTCGTGGTTTTTCGCCTATACATGACAGTGGCACTGGGTCTTCTCTAGGTTAGATTTTTGTTTCTTCCTGTCGTTGGAGCGTTGAACTTATGCAACTAAAAACTAGGTTCTTATGGAAATTTCGAGATTATGCCTCTTTTGTGTCCTGATGGTTTCGACACTTGTACCACTACCCTCGAAGCTCGCGAGCGTTTAAGAAAAAGGAATACCGATGGTACAACTCATTCTCATACCCTCATAGAAAGATAGGCTAATGTTATTTCAGATGCAACGCCCGGGTACTTCACTCTGACATTGGACAATGATATTCAGATGGAAGCAACCGCGACCAGACGTGCAGGATTAGAGAGGTTCACCTTCCCTCGTGGATCCAAGCCTTATTTTGCTCTCGATTTGGCAAATGACTTGCCTGTTTCGTTTGCTGGTGGTGAATTGACCATTGACCCGGACCAGGGTAGGATCACAATCGGCGGGAAGTGGGGTTCTAGGTGAGTCTCACGCCAAGATAAATGCTCTTACATCGATGCATTTACAAATACTAGTTTTGGACCTTCGACGTTCAATTATCAAGCTTTTGCGTGTTATGATCTTCTTGACAACGGTAAACAGAGATTGGATGAGTTTGGTGTTTGGACAGGGGATACACATGGCCTAGACGCGAAAGGATTAGGCCTTACTCATCTTAATCTCACCCGAAACTTAATAGGCGGGGTATATCAATCCGGTGCCTTATTCTCTTATGCAGATAACCCACATCAAGTGAACATCCGAGTTGGAGTTTCATTTTTATCAGAAGATCAAGCGTGTGCAAATGCCGAAGAGGAAGTTGGGAATGCGCCGTTTGAAGATATTCTTGCCAAGGCTAAAATGTTATGGCAAGAGAAATTGAGCAAGATTGAAATTGATGTTGGAGGAACGTTGCCGAATGTGACGGAGATGTTCTATTCGTCTTTGTATCGTGCTTCTCTCACTCCGGTAGTGTTCTGTTTTTCATTTTTGAGAGAGCTATCAATTTTAATCACTCTTTGATAGAATAATGCTACTGGAGAGGCGCAAGGCGTTTTTGCGAATACGGAATCGTTCTACTTTGATTCATTGTATTGCAGGTGCATCTTAATATTTGTCAGTGCTCTCGATCACTCTGACACATTCATAATTTTATAGTTGGGATACTGTACGTTCGATCCACCTCAGACTCCGTCCATTCCATGCTCACTGCCATATCAATAGTTCAGAACATTCTATCCACTATTGTCACTCCATTCACCTGTCGAGTTTGCCCAAATTGTAGATAGCTATATTGATGGTTGGAGGAAGAATGGATGGATGCCTGAATGTCGCGCAAATAACTTGCCTGGATGGACTCAGGGAGGTAAGTTTTTCCCCCCATTACTCATTGTTTATAGTTAGCTTAACGTATGACAAAGGATCGAGCGGAGACAATATTGTTTCTCACTTTGCTGTCTACTATCATAATGAAGCTGCGAGCCTTGGGATAGATCTCAATGATTTATACTCTGCTTTGTTGGCGGATGGAGATTTGAATCCGCCGGAGTGGAATACGGAGGGGAGACAAGTGAATGTTTACAAGTAAGCTTGACTTCATGGTTGTGCACTCGCCTGGATTCTCATTTTTGTTGAAGACAATTTGGATATGTTCCTTTCGCTGTATTGGATGTTTCAAGCACTGGGAGGCAAACACGTGAGGGAAGTCGAACTCTGGAGGTAAATTAATCAGGCCTGTCGTAAGGCATTCCGGGCTTACATCTTGTCTAGTATGCTTTCGAAGACTTTGGAATTCGTCAAGTTGCTCAATTGCTGGGCAAGGAAGATGATATGGCCAGATATACAAACCGTTCTCTCGTGAGTACAGTTTTGCATCTCAAATTCCTTTTGTACTGATCAAAGACCAGTTCTACCGCAATGTTTGGGATGAGTCAGTAACGAGTGATGGCTTCGAAGGTATGTGTCATACGAAACCGAGTATAACGCTGGCTTTGCTGACCAGCTTGTTGGATAGGATTCATGCAGAAACGTTTTTCCAATGGCACATTCTTCTTCAACAACCCCAAAGACTGTTCCCCAAAGGATACTAATAACAGCAGAGCTTGTTCACTGCAAGGTACTAATGAAAACGGGTTTTATGAATCGTCTTCTTGGGAATACAGTTGGTATGCACCTCATGATACCGCCCACTTGATTGAATTGATGGGTGGAAACGTGAGTTTTTGCAAGTATATAAGAATCTGGCGATGGTGTGCTAATAAGTGAATTTTAGGCGACGTTTATTGACCGTTTGGAACACTTCTTTGATGTAGGTGATTTCGTGAAGTATATTGACTAGGGACTCAGAGCTATTATAGGAGGGATATTACTTGGCAGGAAATGAACCGTCATTCCAGGTAAGTCGGCTTTAGTTCGATTCACTATGTCTCCTCTCAACGCTCCCTCTTCAGACACCGATAGGCTACCACTATGCTAACCATCCAGCTATGTCGGTTGACCGCGTTCGCAAAGTCGTGTTTGATAACTTTGACATCAGTAAGACTCTCATTGTACCGCCTCATCGCTCAACTCCATTAACAAAACTACGATAGCTCCCGGAGGTCTTCCAGGAAACGATGATCAAGCTGCTATGGCCTCCCTCCTCGCTTTCCACCTTCTTGGACTATATCCCGTCCCATCCTCAACCCAACTCCTCATCCTCTCTCCCTTCACACCCAAATACACCATACACAACTCCTTCCTCAACATCAGCACCACCGTAACCGTAGCAAACTTCAGCTCTAAATCCGTTCAACGCGTCATTCCAGAAGGTGTACCAGCCTATGTTGAAAGTGTCACTATCAATGGCAATTCAACTGTTTCGAGGTGTCATTTTGATTTCTATGATGTGTTTAGGTTGGGTGGGGATGTTGTTATTAATTTGACGGCGGATAAGGAGGCTGCGGATGATTGTGCGGGTAGTGTGCCGGAAAGTATTTCGACGGGAGGGTTTGCACAGGCCAGGTGATGTTGAAATTGTAACCTTATATATGCGTTTGAACAATGGACTTCGTAACTTGCTCTAATTTCTGAGTTACGGATCGCTGAGGGAGTGATCCATGCACATGAGGGAGTGAAGAAACAAGGGAAGCGAGTCACATATGTATCAGCTTGATATATGCATTCGTGAAAGTAGTCGTTTCCTAACTTATAAGCTTACGAGGGGTACGATGTCAAAATAAGAAAAACAAAGGAAAAAGTCAAGCTCAAAGCAAGCCAAAGAAGTGGTTCTGATCAAAACTAGTAGTTCCTAGCGTAAGTTTCAAAGCAAAAAAAGTCATTATATACGTATGATCCTACACCATGACACAGATAGGCGGAAGCCTTTGTTACAGGCAAGCCCATTTCAAAATGGTAGTTTGTAGAGAAAGGAGAACCCAAGATGAAAAGAGAAGAAAAATCGTTACTGCGAATCATTATTTTCAACGTTTTCGTAAATGTTATGAGTCATCTTTGGCATGTTTTCGTCGGAAAGCAGAGACCATCTCAGTGTATGGTCTACCTGAGATTGTGACTGACATGCCAGTCGTCTTCGGAATTGATTTAATACCGTACCTAGGCAAGGTCAAACACCGACACGGAAATCAACAAATTCACGACATACTCTTCAAAAAGCTTTGTTATAGATGTTTTCAGGGTCTTGCCTGCTCCTCCCTTTGGTGTAACAATGGTTAACACCAAACTTTTGTTCCCTGAATTGAAGTAGAGCCCTAGAACATCTTCCAATCGAGTAATCGCATTGGTAGGGCTCATATGGCTCAAATCCAGACTCTTAGGAAGACTAAATTGGTTCGTCGATTCAACAGCTGAATCAAACATGAGCAAAAAATCATCTCATGCAAAAATTACGAAACTCACCAGCTTGATATCTCTTCTCAGCCCTCTTTTTCAACTTCTCCAAACTCTTCTCCGCTTTATGAATTTCCTCCCCCTTCAAAGTGCTCTCTTCACTCAACGGATCCAACTCCTCCTTCCCTTCCGCCTTCAATTTCTCTTCTTTAAGCCTCGTAATCGTCTTGGTCATCTCCTCAATCTGCGCGCGAATAATAATAGCTTGCTTATTCCGCTCTTTAATCTCAGAAGGTACACCTGCAACAGAACTATAACCTGATGAAGCAGGTGAGAGAGGGTTATTCTCTGCATCAACTTGAACAAAACCATCATCATCCGGAGTTTGGGGACTACTTTCACCACCACCACCACCATTATTATCCTCCCCTTCCCCTTCAACTTTCACAGCCTCGTTTCCAGGCTCACCACCACCAGTCTCACCACCTCCCAAATCAACCAAATCTCCTACATTTCCTTCATTCGATTGTCGCGTTTTCTGATTCACTGAATCTCCCAAATCCCTAGTCGTATTTCCACCATCCATTTTCATGATCTTTTGTGTCAAACCATCTAACGGCGTAGGTGGGATAGGCTTATTAAGATCTCGTGGTGTAGAAGGTACTGTTTTACTCCGTTGCGAAGGAGTAGGTGGAATTGGTTGATTTCGTTGACGTGGTGAAGGAGGTAAAGTCTGAGCCCAAATTTTAGGAGTAGGGTACACCGTTTGCGTTTGCTGTTGATGTGGGGTAGGCGGAACTGGAGCAATAGGATCTTGAGTGGTAGGAGGTGCCTCAGTAGTGTTTTGTTGCACTGCAGCTGGAGGTATCTGAGAAGAGGTCTGTTGGGAGGTAGGTGGAAGTGAAGGAGAAGAATCCCGCTGAGGTGTAGCAGAGGGAGGCGACGTCTTTTGTTTGGACGTGGGAGGAATTTTTGTAGTACTTGTTCGAGGTGTAGGAGGTATAGATGTCGTTTGGTGCTGAGGTGTAGGAGGTACGGGTGCCGGTTGTCGCTGTGGCGTAGGAGGTATGGGTGCAGGTTGTTGCTGAGGCGTGAAAGATCTCGCTCCAGTTTGTGGCTCAGGCATAGGAGGTACCGGAGCAGGTTGTTGCTGCGGTGTAGGAGGTACAGAAACGAGTTTCTGATGGGGTGTAGGAGGAACAGAAACAGGCTGCTGCTGAGGCGTAGGGAGAACCGTAGACGATTTCTGCAGAGGAGTAGGAGGTACTGTTCCAGGTTTCGTTTGTGGCGTAGAAGGTACTGTACCTGGCCTCGTTCGTGGTGTAGGAAGCACTGTCGTAGATTTCGGTAGAGGAGTTGAAGAAACTTTAGTCGATTGAAGTTGGGGCGTGAATGGTACATCCACTCTGTCCTGCGGCGTAGAAAGTCCTCTAGTAAACTGAGGTGTGGGTGGCATCCTAAACTGATTTTGAGGTGTTGGAGGAACAGTGAATTGATCCTGTGCCTGTTGAGCATCTCGCTGCTCTTCAACTTCCTCTTCAGGTGGCTGAGACGGATTATTCCACGGATCATCGAAACTAGTACTAGGATCGACGGCATCCTGATTTACAGGTACGGGTTCTTGATGCTCGCTTTTAACAGGAGGAGGAGTATACGATCCTTGATGCTCGCTTTTAACAGGAGGAGTATATGATCCCTGATTCATGCCCAAATCCGAATTATGGATAGGTGTCCTCGGAAGGACTTCCGGGGTAGGAGGAGGAAGTTGATCCTTCTCGGTATCCCATGTGTTACCATACAACGGTGTTTGCGGGACACGAGGAGGTGGGACTGGTTCTTGTGATTTCTTTGGCTTCTTGATAGGCTGAGGTATCACGGGTATAGATCTTGGGATCGACGTCGGCGGCGGCGGTCGTGTAGGTCGCTGCGGAGGCATAGTTGTCTGTGAAGTGCACAAAAGTCAATGAATTTTAGGAATATATAACAAACAAAGTGTATACCTTGAAAGGCGTTGGAGGTGCAGCATTGCTCACATCGTCCCAAAGGTCTCGGTCAAAAGTTTCAGGTCGCGGAGTGGGTTCATATACGGAGGGGGGTGGATAATAAGGTTCGTATTGAACAGGAGGAGAGACGACCTCCTTCTCTACAGGTGGAAGAGGCTGAGGCTGTTGTTCTGTTTCCGCCTCTTCTCGGCGAATATTCTCCCAGTCTGAGCCCAAACCAGACTCGAAAAAATCAGGAATGGAGGGCATGCCAGTGATAGTGGGGACGAAGGAAGTACGATGTGGGTGAGGACGATAAGAATCCGACGGTGTTGGAGGAAGCTGGATTTGAGATCGAATGGGCGTTCCTGAGCTATCATCCTCCACCTCGCGCCCTTTGCCCTTGTCCAATCTAAGTGCTTGGATCTCATTCTCCTCCTGGTAGTCAACGTCGACTGCTAGACTGACCGTCTCTGTAGATGTGGACGAGGGTTCAGAGGAAACATTCGAGCCGTCAACTGATGTTGAAGGTGTTTGGGAGCCGAAATCTTCTGAGGGCGCCGCGCGTTGGCGAATGGTGAATTGAGCATGAGATGTACCAGCTGCACTTGTACTCGGACGGATACCGAGTGCAGAGGTCGCCTCTGAGTCTGTCTCCGAAATAATGCTCGAAGGAAGACCTCCAGGAATGGGCCGTTTGGGAACTCGAGGGTGGGTAACAACAGGAGTCGGAGGAACGGTGTCGGTCTTTGGAACTGGCGAGGCGACAGATGGGGCGCTCACAGACTCGCTGATTTCTGTCGGGCGCACCGGGGGAGAGAAGCGGACGACGCGTGCGCGGGGGAAGAGAGGAGGGAGGCGAGGGACGGAGCGGGTCATGTAGTACAAGTCTCGCCGCACTCGTCTCCATTTGCGACGTCCACCGACATCGTACCAGATCGCAGGCGCAATGTCGGCCAAAATCATCCCCAACCCCGTCCAAACCACGACCAGAATCAGTCTTGTAACATTCTCGGTCACCATGAAGTCAACAAAAAGGCGGGTCGCGTAGGCAATGTAGGGGTCCAAAGACCTAGGCAACTTTTTCAGAAAATGAAAGGTGACGACGCCCTCCCAAAGGCCGACCAAGCTGCTTGTAACTCTGATATCGTGGTTGGCGAAGTTGTCGATAACATAGCGTAGGCCGAGGCCAAAACCTATGGCGAAGAGATTGTCCATGAAGAAGGCGAGGCGTGCATTGATGCGGGAAGAGGACCGAGATGAAAATATCCGCGACACGATGCTCATCTCGTCCGGTGATGGCTTGAGCTGCGAAACCCGCCTCGTGCTTGCCTCCCACCATTCAGGGTCGTAGGCGCCCAATCATGATCCCAACCGGCGCCTCTGAACTTTCACTATGTCGTCACTGAATTTTCGACATAGCTTTCTTCATTATCCCGCTTGCAAGTGATGAACACCTCGCTAATGAACCAACTGACCCAGGCCTCAGATAATCAACTCTCCACATCCACATGGCATACTTCGGGCCAAGGAAACACCGTGTCCATACTCTATCTTACAGGACGAATGTTGCAAACTTAGCGCCTTCTTACTACCGACACGTTGTAGTGGACTCTTCCGAGAATGCGTCGGATGCTGTGCAAACAAGTCTTCGCTGCCATGTGACCATTTCTTCCGACATTTGCTAGCGACTTGCTTGTCTCATCCTCAACTCGCTTATATTTATCGGTGAGGTTTTGAAACCGTTCCAGATACTTCCATTCAAAGCTCACAAAGATGTCAAGTAACAGATATATCAATCCAGCGCTGGATAAGCTGCATTCAACTCTGATATGCATCACACGCAAATCGAATTCAAGGGTCCGATACCGACTTTTTGGAACAATCCGCAGCAAACACTGCCTTTGCCAATCATATCATAGCGGGCGCATGCAATAATGTCGGAGGCATCCGATAATCTCTTGGTGACTTCCTGGGGGCAATCTCCTCCTTGACAACGACGCGCTCACATCACCATGGCCCAGAATCTCCATAGCATCCCGCCTTTGTTCGGCGGTTATCCAACACAAACGGACTTTATACCCTCTATAATAATCACGGTTCTCCATGTCCTCCTCTTGCCTCTCTTCATCTATCGCTGTTGTCATAAATCGTCAAGGACGGTCGTTTTGAATGGAATGATAGCATTTGCAATCGAGAGGTCAGTCTCTCGCAAAGATTGGGCTTGAAGCTCGCTTAACAATGACGTTTCGCTTGTAGATCAATTGCGTTTGGCCTTCGAACCGCTCTCACTGTTGTTCCGCGCTCTGAAGAGGCTCTGAATGACATTGAAGGGGCGTTGGAGTACATGCAAACAACGATCTTCATGGCAATGTTGCCCATAGCTCAAGATTTGGCGATGTTAATCCGGACAATACTCGTCAACGCGACGTATGGTTCAGAAATTGCAAAAGAAATCCCTCAACTTCAAGAATGTTTACAACATCCAGGTCCTTCAGACACAGAGTCTATCACAAAAATATCAAAAATGGATTGGAAAGACGATGGTATTTCAACCACAAATACACTTTTCGCAAAATCAGAATGGTCGTTTTCTGGGACAACTGCTGTTATTCAATACGATGATGAGGAACTTGACGTTGATCAACCTCGACTACGTTTTTGGTTTCGAAGAATGCATGATGGAATGACGATTTCGTTTCTTGCTGTTCTTGCTATCGGCTCGGCTGGGAGTTGTCTGACGATAATACAGCGGAATGATCCTGTCAAGACGAAAAGGAATCAGATTTTGAGGTAATCTGAATTTATTCGTTTTCACTCCGCTCAAGTCATTGACCTTGCTTGAATATAGATATGTCGCTGCTTCTCTGAGCGTTGCAACACTCTTGTTTATGAATGCCCTGGTTATTTGGGCACGGATCAATGTCCCTCGGTTAAACAAAAAAGCGACTCACTACGTATTCCTAATATCACTTCTTTTGGTGAGTTCGTCGCATATCAGCTCATCCACTCTAAACCTAATATTCCTTCAAGATCATTCCAACCCTCTATCGAATCTCAATCATGTCCCAACACACAACATCCTACTACTCATCAGAACCCTCATCACAAAACGACTTATCCTCCAAACTCATATTCTATTTCATCAACGTCTTGCCAGAATGGGCTGCTGTCCTTCTTTGCGTATCTATCAACGTACGACAGGTGTTCCAAACCGGACTTAACGGAGATTCTAGATGGTGGGATGAGACGCAGAAAGAGAAGGAGAAGAGGGTGATGAAAGAAAGAGAAAAAGAGTTGAGAAGGGGTGATCGGTTGGTTAGTACTCCGGTCATTTCGATGCTGAGTAGAGGAAGAATTGCGACGCCATTGATATCCTCGTGAAGACGAATCAATACTACCTACATCTTTTCCTTTCTCCTTGGGTTCGGTGAATATAATAATGTATTTTATAGCGAGCTCATGAGATTCAAAGTTGAACGTTGAAGCTTGAAGCTTGAAGGCCCAAAATACTATGCACTAAGCCTTGTCCGAATAACAACCCGATTACGCCTTGAGTACAATGTAACAATTAACGCAGAATGCGGTATATATCTAAAGTGATTGTTGGCAGGAGATAAAGCATTCAAAGGCAAAAGACAAAGAACTAGATATAGAATGTCAAAACATTGGCTAATTCTCGAATACCAAATTGAATTCTCGGGTATCTAATTCCCAATCCACTTCTTTCGCTTGGGATATAAGATGCTTCAATGCACCGTAGTGAGCGCTCGACGCCCAGTCAGGGACTTTGTATGTGTGCCGAAATGAAAATTCAATTAAGCGGCCACGATGTCCCCGCTCAGCTGAGGAGTTGGCGTAAGGTGGTAGTGTGAGGCTGTCGGGGTCGACTTCTAAACTTGTCCAGGGTATAGGTCCATAGCGCCTTGAATATAGTATGACGATCAATGCAGAGCATGGTAGATCATTATATGAGATTATGTTCAAGCCCTGCAGGTGTGGAAACAGGTTCCCATTTCCCGGTGTAATAGTAAGTCTATTTAACCATTGTCGGTTAAGATCGGCCTCCCACCCCAGGATGACGTCCAATGTTTTCAAGCTCTTGAAAATGCCAAAGTATTCGCTGATGCAAGACCTCGGTAAAGGTTGGAATTTGAGATGCTCTATTTCCTGCATAGAGGTAAAGAAGTTTCGAGTGGAAGGATGGTCGCTTGGTGCCCTTGCACGCCAATCCAAATAACGCAGGTTGGGGAAGCGAAAGTGGGTAAATAACCGGATGCACCAAGGATCATAGATTGAATCTTCATCTTGACATTCGACACACCATCCAAACTTTGTAGTCAGGGGCATATCAACGAGGACATGAGGCTTGGGGAACCATGCTTGCTCCTGTTTATCGTCGAAATACAGCTGGTAAGAAAAATCGATGAAATGTGGATGGGAGGAAAGAAACGAGAGGGCATGTTCGGGATCCATGTGGCAGAGCTTTATTGTGGTAATATGTTTCCAAGGAAACTCCAATCCGGCTGGCATCGTAATACGACTCAGCATGTACAATGAGAATGTCCGAAGGAGAGGGCTGTTACGGAAAAGAACCCGGGGAGACGGTGATGTCTCACAGGCCCAATACAAATCCAGCTCCACGAGTTTGGTGAACTCTACCTCTCTTTGGGCATAGTCAATGAGGGAAGGGCACAAACATTGGACTTCTCCTGGTGAAAATTCGCGGCAATCATCGTATACATGAAAAGATTGCAGCTTTCCAGGATTCTCTTCCAGAATAACGTGGAAAATTTGGTCGATAATCTCCCGCCCAGATTCCACGTTCAAATTATATATCCAAACAGATAATCCCGCAGCGCCTGCATGCTTGTAGTAGTGCCGGAGGAGGGACACGCAGTCCGGCGTCGTGGTCGTCACCCTGCAACCGCCCTCTTCATGATGAATAGCGAAAGTGTTCCAAAATAGAGGATTGGATCGCGTAGCATGATACCAGTGCGAGCAGACACTACCGAGTTCAAACAAATCGTCCGTAGTAACGAGGGTGCTCGGTCGATCACCGTCAATCCATTCATTTCGTATGGGTCCTATGGCTAGCGAAATGATACGAGAGAACAGTTCGGCAGGCAGGCGGCAGATGGGTGATTCGAGGAGGTTGCGCTGTCGGAGGAGAGCTGTGCGCCTTTTGATCAATCGACTGATATCAGCATCAAGTATTGCAACTTCAGAGTCGATTTGCGGAGTTTGCATGGTTTTGGGTTTGAGTGGTTTCAAATAAAGAACGTGTCAAGTTTCAACTTTACTAGTACGTATACTACGTAATTACTATCTAACCAGGCAAGGCAACTCTTCGGCGCCCGCAATTACCATTAATGACATTAGTCCCAAGTTATTGTGACCTGAATCCGAATGCCAAAAAGTCTTTGATGGATCCCAAAAAAAAAACTACGACATACTGTCATACATGGTCTTCCAATCACCCAATTCAATCCCAAACCACTGTCAGATTCACTGGTATCTCGTATACTAACAGCCTCGATCAACAGCTTTCGCAAATTTATCTTGAAAGCCCAAGTATCCTCATGGCATGCCAGCGATCTGTTCCATCAATCAATATATCATGTTGCGACTTGCTGGATCGCTTCTTCACTGGCATGTAGTATTGGACCACAAAATTTGTCGAGGGAGGTAAGTGGACCAGTAATATTTTCGTGTTTGGATAGAATCGAGTGTATTCAAAGAAGACGTAGCTTTATACAAGGTAATTCCGTCGTTAGCAAGGGCCATGGGAATAAATTCATGTTTGAGGAGATTACTGATGTTTTCGAGTGCCAGTGTCGTTGCCCTTTGGCGATGTTAGTCCGGACAATACTCGTCAACGCGACGTATGGTTCAAAAATTGCAAAATAAATCCCTCATCTCCAAGAATGTTTACAACATCCAGGTCCTTCAGACACAGAAGCTATCACAAAATTTTCAAAAGTGGATTGGAGAGGCGATGGTATTTCGACAAGTACAGATAAAGTGTTCAAACGTAAAAGACAAGAACTAGATACTGAATGTCAAACGATGGCTAATTTTCAAATACCAGTTTGATTTCTGAGGAATCTAATCCCCAATGCACTTCTATTGCTTGGGATATAAGATTTTTCAATGCGCCGTAGTGAGCGCTCGACTCCCAGGCCATGGCTTTAAATGACGTTGTCCGCAATGAACATTCAATCAAGCGACCGCGATGCTCCCACTCAGCCGATGAGCCAACGTTAGGTGGTAATATAAGGCTGTCAAGGTCTACTTCCAAACTTGTCCAGGGTATTGGTCCGTTACGCCTTGAGTATAGTATCGCAATCAATGCGGAGCATGGTGTATCAACCGAGTTTGAGATTATTTTTAAAACCTGTAGGTGTGGAAACACATTCCCATCTCCCGGCGTAATGGCTAGTTTCTTTAACCATTGTCGGCTAAGATCGGCTTCCCACCCCAGGTTGATGTCCAGTGATTTCAAGTTCTTAAAAATGCCAAAGTGTTGGCTGATGCAAGACCTCTGTAAAGGTTGAAACTCGAGGTGCTCTAATTCCTGTATAGAGGTAAAGAAATCTCGAGTGGAAGGATGATCGCTTGGTGCATTTGCACGCCAATCCAAATAACGCAGATTGGGGAAGCGAAAGTGGGTAAATAACCGGATGTACCAAGGATCATAGATTGAACTTTCATCTCGACAACGAACGCGCCATCCAAACTTCGTAGTCAGGGGCATATCAAAGAGAACATGAGTCGGGGGAAGCCATGTCTGCTCCCGCTGATCGTCGAAATACAGCTCGAAAGAAAAATCGATGAAATGTGGATGCAAGGAAAGAAATTCGAGAGCATGTTCGGGATCCATGTGGCAGAGTTTTACGGTGGTAATATGTATCCAAGGAAACTCCAATCCGGTTGGCATCATAGTACGGCTCGGCATGTACAATGAGAATGTCCGAAGGAGAGGGCTGTTACGGAAAAGAACCCGGGGAGACGCTGATATCTCACAGGCCCATTGAAATTCCAGCTCCACTAGTTTAGTGAATTCTACTTCTCTTTGAGCATATTCAACGAGGGAAGGGCACAAACAGTGGACCTGTTCTCGTGGAAATTCAAGGCAATCATCGAATATATGAAATGATCGCAGCTTTCCAGGATTCTCCTCCAAGATAACATGGAAAATTTGGTCGAGAATCTCCAGCCCAAATTCCACGTGAAAATCATATATCCAAACAGATAAACCAGCTGCTCCTGCGCGCTGGTAGTAGTATCGGAGGAGGGACACGTAGTCCGGCGTGGTGGTCGTCACCCTGTAACCGCCCTCTTCATGATGAATAGCGAAAGTGTTCCAAAATTGAGGATTGGATCGCGTAGCATGGTACCAGTGCGAGCAGACACTACCGAGTTCAAACAAATCCTCCGTAGTAGCGAGGGTGCTCGGTCGCTCGCTGTCATTCCGAGTCCATACATCTCGTATGGAAAGCGAAATGATACGAGAGAACAGTTCAGCAGGCAGGCGGCAGATGGGCGATTCGAGGATGTTGCGCTGTCGGAGGAGAGCTGCGCGCCTTTTGCTTAATCGACTGATATCAGCATCAAGTATTGCAACTTCAGAGTCGATTTGCGTAGTTTGCATAGTTTCGAGCTTGAGTGGTTTTAATCAAAGAACGTGCCATCAGCGCGTGTACTACGTGATTATTATCTAGCCAGACAAGGCAACTCTTCGGTGCCTGCAATTACCGTTAATGACATTCGTCTCAAGTTATTGTGGCCTGAATCCGAATGCCAACAAGTCTTTAATGGATCCCAAAAAAAAAAACTACGACATACTGTCATACATGGTCTTCCAATCACCCAATCCAACCCCAAACCACTGCCAGATTCACTGGCATCTCCTCACATAACAGCCTCAACAGCTTTCGCAAATCCCTCTTGAAAACCAGAGTATCCTCCGCCAAGCCGGAGATCCGTTCCATCGATCAATATCTCGTGTTGCGACTTGCTGGATCGCTTTTTCACTTCAGCCACAGAATCCGAGTCTATCACAAAAATTCCAAAAGTGGATTGGAGACGATGGTATTTCGACGACAAGTACAGATAAAGTGTTCAAAGGTAAAAAAACAGAATGTCAAATAATGGCTAATTTTCAAATACCAATTTGATTTCTCGGATATTTAATCCCCAATCCACTTCTTTTGCTTGGGATACAAGATTCTGCAATGTGTCGTAGTGAGCACTCGACGCCCAGGGGATGGCTTTATATGACGTTGTCCGAAATGAACATTCAATCAAGCGACCGCGTTGCTCCCACTCAGCCGATGAGCCAACGTTAGGTGGTAATATGAGGCTATCAAGGTCAACTTCTAAAGTCGTCCAGGGTATTGGTCCGTTGCGTCTTGAGTATAGTATCGCAATCAATGCGGAGCATGGTGTATCAACCGTGTTTGAGATTATATTTAAAACCTGTAGGTGTGGAAACAGGTTCCCATCTCCTGGCGTAATGGCTAGTTTCTTTAACCATTGTCGGCTTAGATCGACTTCCAAACCCAGGTTGACGTCCAGTGATTTCAATTTCTTGAAAATGCCAAAGTATTGGCTAATGCAAGACCTCTGTAAAGGTTGAAACTCGAGGTGCTCTAGTTCCTGCATAGAGGTAAAGAAGTCTCGAGTAGAAGGATGGTCGCTTGGTGCATTTGCGCGCCATTCCAAATGACGTAGGTTGGGGAAGCGAAAGTGGGTAAACAACCGGATGTACCAAGGATCATACATTGAACTTTCATCTCGACAACGAACATGCCATCCAAACTTCGTAGTCAGGGGCATATCAAAGAGGACATGAGGTGGGGGAAGCCAAGTTTGCTCCTGATTATTGTTAAAATACCGATGGAAAGAAAAGCCGGTGAAATGTGGGTGCAAGGAAAGAAATGAGAGGGCATGTTCGGGATCCGCGTGGCAGAGCTGTATTGTGGTAATATGTTTCCAAGGAAACTCCAATCCGGTTGGTATCATAGTACGGCTTGGTATGTACAATGAGAATGTCCGAAGAAAAGGGCTGTTACGGAAAAGAATCTGGGGAGACGGTGATATCTCATAGTCCCATTGACAGGCCCATTGAATTTCCAGCTCCACTAGTTTGGTGAATTCTATGTCTCTTTGAGCATAGTCGATGAGGAACGGGCACAAACATTCGACTTGTTCTGGTGGGAATTCAAGGCAATCATCGAATACATGGAATGATTTCAGCTTTCCAGGATTCTCTTCCAAAATAACGTGGAAAATTTGGTCGAGAATCTCCCGCCCAGGTTCCACGTTAAAATCATATATCCAAACAGATAATCCCGCTGCTCCTGCGTGCTGGTAGTAGTACCGGAGGAGGGACACGTAGTCCGGCGTCGTGGTCGTCACCCTGTGATCGCCCTCTTCATGACGAATAGCGAAAGTGTTCCAAAATTGAGGATTGGATCGCGTAGCATGATACCAGTGCGAGCAGACGCTACCAAGTTTAAACAAATCCTCCATAGTAGCGAAGGTGCCCGGTCGGTCACCATCATTCCATGCACTGTCTCGTATGGGTTCGATGGCAAGCGAAATGATGCGAGAAAAAAGTTCGGCAGGCAAGCGGCAGATGGGCGATTCGAGGAGGTTGCGCTGTTGGAGGAGAGCTGCGCGCCTTTTGCTTAAGCGACTGATATCAGCATCAAGTATTGCAACTTCCGAGTCGATTTGCGTAGTTTGCATGGTCTTGACCTTGAGTGGTTTCAATCAAAGAATGTGCCATCAGCTTAACTAGCGCGTATGCTACGTAATCATTATCTAGGCAACTCTTTGGCGCCTGCAATTACCGTTAATGACATTAGTCCCAAGTTATCATCGTGATTCGGAATCCGAATGCCAGAAAGCCTTCGATGGATCCCAGAAGAAATTACGACATACATGGTCAAGTTCTGATCCCCCCAATCTAATCCCAAATGACCACTGGATTCACTAGTATCTCCTCGTATAGCAGTCTCAACAGCTTCTGCAAGTTCTCTCAAAACCAAAGTACTTATTCTCGCCAAGTTCACGAGATCGATTCCATCGATATCTCGTGTTATGACTTGCAGCGCTTTTTGAATCGCTTCTCCACGTTCTGGACCACGGAGTGTTGAGAGAGGTAAGTAGATCATTCTGTCGTTAGCAAGGGCACTGATAGGAAGCAAATTATGTTTGAGGAGATCAGATAGCGGTACGAGACTCGAAAAGGGAACTTGAAGGAGACTTGCCGGAAGACGTTGATGAACGAAAAATCACGAATCGAAAAGGGGCATGGAGTTGGCAGTTGGTACTCCGGTCAATTCGATGGGGAGCCGGAAGAGTTGCAACTACCTGCTATTACCTCCATGTTTTATTTTTTCCCAATTGGGAGTTCCATGATACCGCTTAAGAATCCAGCTTGAAAGTTCAAAACATCTATAATTCGATAGAACATGCCAATCGCACTTGAACATAATGTCACGATCAATGTACATGAAGTGAATTTGGATGGGAGGTAAGGGGAAAGGCAAGGAGCTAAATACGGGACACGAAAAAAAAACGGACTAATTCTCGAACATCAATTTGATTCCTGGAAATTTTAATCCCCCATACACCTCTTTTGCTTTGGATATAAGATTCCGCAGCGCGCCATAATGAGGGCTCGACGCCCAGTTGATCTCGCTAATTCTTTCCGGCGCAGTATTTTCAAACGAAAATTCAACCAAGCGACCACGATGCTGCAACTGAGCAGATGAGCCAACGTAAGGCGGTAGTGTGAGGCTATCGAGGTCAACTTCCGACCTTGTCCAAGGTATAGGCCCGCAGATCCTTGAATATAGTACCGCGATCAATGCAGAGCACGGTGGATCACTGCATGAGGTCACATTTAAAACCTGCAGGTATGGAAACAGGTTCCCATTTCCCGGCGTAATGATAAGCTTCTTCACCCACTGTCGATCAAAATCGGCTTCCTGACCCAATTTAATGTCCAGCGTTTTTAGGTTCTTGAAAATGTCGAAGTATTGGCTAATGGAAGACCTCGCTGAAGGGTGAAACCCGAGACGCTCTAGTCGCTGCATAGAAGCAAAAAACTCCCGGGTGGAAGGATTGTTGCTTGGCGCCGGTGCACACCAATCCAACTGGCGTAGATTGGGGAAGCCAAAGTGGGCAAATAATAGCTGGGTGTTCCAAGGATCATACCTTGAGCTTTCATCTCGACAGGAGTTACGCCATCCGAACTTCGTGGTCAGCTGCATATCAAAGAGGACATGAGGCTTAGGAAACCATGTTCGCGAGCCCTTGAAATAGTCGAAAGATTGCTCGAAAGAAAAATCGGTGAAATGGGGATGCGAAGAAAGCAACAGGAGAGCATATTCGAGATTTGTGCGGCAGATTTTCATTGTGGTAATGCGATTCCAAGGAAACATCATATTGTGTCTTGGTATGTCCAACGAGACTGTCCTAAGGAGAGGGCTATTGCGGAAAAGAGAACAAGGAGGCGCTGGTAATTCCCAATCCCAACTGAATTCCAGCTCCACAAGTCGAGTGAATTGGACATCTCTTTGAGCATAGTCAAAGATGGAAGTAGCGATACAATAATCATGTTCGGGAGGGTAGAAATCCCATACATGAAAGGATCTCAGTTTCCCCGCATTCTCTTCCAAGATAATTGGGAAAATTTGGTGGAGCATATGCCCCGGCCTTGAGGGCACATGTATATGATATATCCAAACGGATAATCCCGCTGAGCCTACATGCTTGTAGTAGTATCGGAGGAGGGACGCATAGTCCGGCACCGACTCGTCCGTAACATCTATGTCACAAAGGGCGAAAGTGCCCCAGAATTGGGTATCAGATCGCGTAGCGTGATACCAGTGTGAGCAGACACTGCCGAGACGAAACAAATCCTTCGTATTAGGGATGGTAGTGGGTTGGTTTTGCTGGTTGTATTGTATGGGAATGATGGAAACCGAAATGATACGAGAAAACACTTCGGCGGGAAGGCGGCAGATGGGTGATTCGAGGAAATTACGGCGGTGAAGGAGATCTGCACGTCTTGCGTGAGATTGACCAGGGCCATCAGCATCAAGCATGGCAGCTCGAGATTCGAGCTGCATGGTTCTGGGCTTGTTTCGAGCAGAATCTGCCAGGTTGTGAGTACGTAATGAAGGCTCATAGCAACCTCGGAGTAAGTTCGGAGCTCCATCAGCCGTCAATAGCATTAATCCTCTCATGAACTCAAATTCACGAGATTCCATATTTGTTATGAGTAAAACTCAAAGGTTCAAGTAAACTGTGCCTTGTGCCGTAAATTGTAACTTGAGTACTACAGTATCAAAATGAACGGAGGGAGACATACAGTGTATTTATAGTGAATGTTGACGGGAGGTAAGACTTCTAAAGGAGAAAGCCAAAGTTGAAGGAATTACACGCATGCAGGACATAAAGACAGTGGCTAATTCTCGTATATCAATTTGAATCGTGGAAAATCCAGTCCTCCATACACAGTTTTCGCTTGGGATATAAGATTCACCAGCGCGCCGTAGTGAGGGTTGGAGTCAAGCATCGTAAATCCCCTCGGTGACTGGTACAAAAATTCATGCAAGTGGCTATGATACTCCAACTCCGCCGATGAGTCAACGCGGGGTGGTAATGTGAGGCTGTCGAGGTCAACTTCTAAACTTGTCCATGGTATAGGTCCATAGCGCCTCGAGTATAGTATCGCAATCAGTGCAGAGCATGATATGTCGTTAGAGTATGAGGTTATGTTTAAAACCTTTAGGCGCGGAAACAGGTTCCCATTTCCCGACGTAAGGATAAGTTTCTTTACCATTTGTCGATCAAAATCGGCTTCCCACCCCAGATTGACGTCCAGTGTTTTCAAGTTCTCGAAAACGTCGAAGTATTGGCTGATGCAAGACCTCGCTGAAGAGTGAAACCTGAGACACTCTAGCCGCTCCATAGAAGCAAAGAAGTTCCGAGTGGAAGGGTTGTCGCTTGGTGCCACTGCTCTCCAGTCCAAATGGCGAAGGTTGGGGAAGCGAAAGTGGGTAAAAAGCTGGATGCACCAAGGATCGCGTCCATTTGGGTCCAGACAGTGGGAAGTCCATTGCAACTTTGTAGTCGATTGCATATTAAAGAGGGCTTGAGACGGGGGGAGCCATGTTTTCTCCTCAGTGTCCTCACCATAGTACCCAGTCAAGTGGAAAGAAAAATCGTTAAAATGAGGATGCAAGGAAAGAAATTTGAGGGTGTGTTCAGGATCGGTGTGGCGGAGTTTTATTGTGGTAATATGTTTCCAAGGAAATTCCAATCTGGTTTGCGTCAAGCTTTCTCCCAGTATGTCCAATGAGAGTGTTCGAAGGAGAGGACTGTTGCGGAAAAGAACATGGGAAGACGTGGGTAGCTCGCAGCTCCAATTGAATTCTAGCTCGACGAGTTTGGTGAATTGGACGTCTCTCTGAGCATAGTCAAAGATGGAGGGGCATATACATTCAGCTTGAGTCTGTCCCGTCGAATCTTGAGGGCAATCGTCCCACACGTGAAAAGATTTCAGCTTCCCAGGATTCTCTTCCAAAATAACTCGGATAATTGGGTCGATCATCTCCAGCCCATACTCCACGTTGAAATTGTATATCCAAACAGATAGACCAGCTGTGCCTACATGCTTGTAATAGTGCCGGAGAAGGGACATGTAGTCTGGCATTGAGGTTATCATTGTGTCCGAGTCCTCACCCGGGCCTTCCACGCCATGAATAGCGAAAGTGTTCCAAAATTGGGTATCGGATCGCGTAGCATGATACCAGTGCGAACAGACACTACCGAGAAGAAACAAATCCTTCGTGCGAAGGATGGTACTGGGTAGGTCATTCCGTTCACGTCGGATTGAAGTAATGGAAAACCAAACAATGCGAGAAAACAGTTCAGTAGGCAGGCGGCAGATGGGTGATTCGAGGAAGTTGCGCTGTCGGAGGAGATCGGCACGCCTTCTGTAAGATTGGTTGGTATCAATCTCGACTACGGCAGTTTGAGGTTCGAGCTGCATGGTTTGGGGCTTGAAGCCAACTTGAAGCTTTGAAGTTGTGGCTCGGTTAAACTCTCCCTTGCCAACGTTCGAGAGTTCGACGTCAACGTTGGTACGTAATCATCATCAAGCCCTGACACCGCAAGCTCGAACTCGGCGTATTCGGCGCCTGCAAAACCGTCGACTGGCCGTCGATCGAATTACTGCAAAGTTGTCATGGATCTGCCAGTGAATGCCAAAAAGTCTTTCATAGAACCCAGAAACAAAACCTACGACGTACACGGTCACTCTTCTAACCACTTCATACCAATCTCAAACCGCTGGTGGATTCAATATCCCAAGGCCATCGTGTAGTAGCAACCTTAGCAACCTTAGCATCTTAAGCTTATACAGGTTCTCTCAAAGCCAAATTATCCGCAGAGAAAGATTGCGACTATCTGCGACTACCTTCACCTTTTATTTTATTTTTGGATTCGGTGGATATACTGCATGGTATCTCATTTCGAGTCCATGGGGCCCCATACTTCGTATCAATTCGATTTGAAGGTTCAAAAAAGCTGAATCTTGTCCACAGTACAAATCAATTCCATCCTGAGTACATTAACGCTGGACACCAGGTATATAAAGTGAATTTGGAAAGAAGACAAGACGTTCAAAGAGAAAGGCAAAAAAAAATACTACATACGGGACGCAAACGTTGGTTAATTCTCGAATACCAATTTGATCTCTGGGAGATCTAATCCCCCATAAACCTCGTTTGCTTGCGATATAAGGATCTCCAACGCGCCATAGTTACAGCTCGATGCCCAGTCAACCTTCTCAAATACTCCAGGCATTTTTTTATGAAACGAAAATTCAAACAAATGACCATTGCGATGCTCACGTTCAGCCAATGAGCCAACGTAAGGTGGAATTGTGAGACAATCAAGGTCAACTTCCAAGCTCGACCGAGGGATAGGTCCGATGCAGCGTGAATATAGTATCACAATCAGCGCAGAGCATGGCGTATCATTCGAGCCTGAGGTTATTCTTAAACCCCGCAAGTGTGGAAGTAGGTTCCCATTTCCTGGCGTTATGATAAGCTTCTTTAACCACTGTTGGTTAAATTCGTCATCATATCCCAAAACGACATCCAATGTCTTCAAGTTATCGAAAAGGTCGAAGTACTGACTGATGCAGGATCTCGGTAAAGGTTCAAACTCGAGGTGCTCTAGTTGCTGCATAGCGGCAAAAAAGCTTTGAGTGGAAGGGTGGTCACTTGGCGCCGTCGCGTTCCAAACCAAATGGCGTAGGTTTGGGAAGCGAAAGTGGGTGAATAGTAACTGGATATACCAAGGATCATACCTTGAATGTTCATCTACAAGGCGGATACACCATCCAAACTTTGTAATCAGCTGCATTTCAAAGAGGGCTTGGGACGGGGCAGACCATGTATGCTCCGTGTGAGAATTGTCGAAGAACATCTCAAAAGAAAACTCGGTGAAATGGGGATGTGAGGAAAGAAGCACGAGTGCATACTCGGGATACGTGTGGCAGAATTTCACTGTGGTAATACGACTCCAAGGAAAGTCCAATGTGGTTGGTATCATGCTATTTCCCGGTATGTCCAATGAGAGCTTCCGAAGGAGAGGGCTATTGCGGAAAAGGACACAGGGAGACTCTGATTCCTCGAAGGTCCAACAGAATTCCAGCTCTACGAGTTGAGTGAATTGGACCTCTCTCTGAGCATATTCAACGATAGGAGACGAGATACAGTAAGCATCTTCTGCAGAGTAGAAATCCCATACGTGAAAGGATCTTAGCTTCCCCGCATTCTCTTCGAAGATAGTTTGGAAAATTTGGTGGAGCATATCCCCCGGCCTCAAGGGTATATGCATATCATATATCCAAACGGATAATCCCGCGGTGCCTACGTGCTTGTAGTAGTGCCGGAGTAGGGACGCGTAGTCTGGTGTCGAGGTTATTGACTCTTCATCTATGTCACGAAGGGCGAAAGTGCCCCAAAATTGGGTATCAGACCGCGTAGCGTTATACCAGTGTGAGCAGACACTGCTGAGACGAAACAAATCCTTCGTATTAGGGATGGTAGTGGGTCGGTCTATCCAGTCATATTGTATGGGAGTGATGGATTGTGAAATGATACGAGAAAACAGTTCGGCGGGAAGGCGGCAGATGGGTGATTCGAGGAGGTTGCGCTGGTGGAGGAAATCCGTGTGCCTTTCGTACAGTTGGCTGGAATCAGCATCAAGTATGGCAAATTTAGGGTCGAGCTGCATGGTTTGTGGCTTGAAGCTTGAAGTCGTGGCTCGGTTCAAGCTCTCTTGCCAACTTAACGTTCGAAAGTTCAACGTCAACGTTGGTACGTAATCATCATCAAGCCACCGCAAAGGCTCGAACTTGGCGTTGCGCCTGCAAAGCCGTCGACTGGCCGTCAATCGCAATATTATCGCATTACTGCCAAGTTATCATGGATCTGAATGCCAGAAAGTCATTCATAGATCCCAGAAACAAAACCTACGACATACATCATTGGTCTTCTAATCACTTCAATCCAAATGATCTCAAACCCGCTGGATTCACCATCCCCTTCGAGTCGTATAGCAACCTCAGTACCTTCTGCGTGCTCTCTCAAACTTGAAGCCAAAGTATCCGCAGAAGAATAATTGTGACTATCTGCGACTACCTTCATCTTTCACTTCTCTCGGGGCGGGGACGGTGCGGTGTCACGGCCGAGCCCGCCGATTGGCTGATTCGGTGAACATAATGCATCATATCTTATCTCGAGTCCATAATGCTCCATACCTCTTATGGGTGAAACTCGAAGATTCAAAAAGCTGAGTCGTGTCCGAAGTACATGTCAATTCCATCTTGAGTACATTAACGCTGAACACCGAGTGAAAGGCCACCGTGTTGTGACCGAGCGGCCTCACTAAGGAGGTAGTACGTGTTGAGGAAGGAACGAGGGAGATATAGTGGACTCAAAATATATTAATGAGAGAGAGAGAAAAGGAAGGTATCGAACGAATACAGTGTCTTAGTCTGAAATGCTCTCGTGCGTACTACCGGATTTGGGATACACCGGGGATCTAAAGTGAATTTGGACCCGACAGGAGACCAGACGTTCAAAAGGGAAAAGCAAAAAAAGCTACATGCGGGACGCCAAAAACATAATTTAATTCTCGAATACCAATTTGATTTCCGGGAGATCCTCCCCCATAGACCTCTTTTGTTTGCGATATAAGGTTCTCCAACGCGCCATAGTGACAGCTCGACGCCCAGTCTACCTTCTCGAATACTCCGGGTACTTTTCTATTAGATGAAAAATTGAGACAAGTGGCCACGATGCTCACGTTGAGCTGATGAGCGAATGTAAGCTGGAATTATGAGACGGCCGAGGTCACCTTCCAGGCTCGACCGAGGGATAGGTCCGATCCGCCTTGAATATAGTATTGCAATCGCCGCAGAGCATGGTACATCATTCGAGCTTGAGATAATTTTCAAACCCCGCAAATGTGGAAGTAGGTTCCCATTTCCTGGCGTCATGATAAATTTCTTTAACCACTGTTGGTTAAAATCGTCATCATATCCCAGAACGACATCTAGTGTTTTCAAGTTCTCGAAAACGTCGAAGTATTGGCTGATACAAGATCTCGATAAAGGGCTAATCCTCTCATGAACTCAAATTCACGAGGTTCCATATTTATTATGAGTAAAACTCAAAGGTTCAAGTAAACTATGCCTTGTGCCGTAAACTGTACCTTGAGTACTACAGTATCACAATGAACAGAGGGAGACATACAGTGTATTTATGGTGAATGTTGACGGGAGGTAAGATTTTTAAAGGAGAAAGCCAAAGTTGAAGGAATTACATGCTTGCGGGTCATAAAGATAGTGGCTAATTCTCGAATATCAATTTGAATCGTGGAAAATCCAGTCCTCCATGCACATTTTTCGCTTGGGATATAAGATTCACCAGCGCGCCGTAGTGAGGGTTGGAGTCAAGCATCGTAAATCCCCTCGGTGACTGGTACAAAAATTCATGCAAGTGGCTATGATACTCCAACTCCGCCGATGAGTCAACGCGGGGTGGTAATGTGAGGCTGTCGAGGTCAACCTCTAAACTTGTCCACGGTATGGGTCCATAGCGCCTCGAGTATAGTATCGCAATGAGTGCAGAGCATGATACGTCGTTAGAGAATGAGGATATGTATAAAAACCTTAGGCGTGGAAACAGGTTCCCATTTCCCGACGTAAGGATAAGATTTTTTACCATTTGTCGATCAAAATCGGCTTCCCACCCCAGATTGATGTCCAGTGTTTTCAAGTTCTCGAAAACGTCAAAGTATTGGCTGATGCAAGACCTTGCTGAAGGGTGAAACCTGAGACGCTCTAGTCGCTGCATAGAAGCAAAGAAGTCCCGAGTGGAAGGAATCGCACTTGGTGCCACCGCTCTCCAGTCCAAATAGCGAAGGTTGGGGAAGCGAAAGTGGGTAAAAAGCTGGATGCACCAAGGATCGCGCCCATTTGGGTCTATACATTGGGAATTCCATTGCAACTTTGTAGTCGATTGCATATCAAAGAGGGCTTGAGACAGGGGAAACCATGTTTGCTCTTCACCATCGTACCCAGCCAAGTCGAAAGAAAAATGGTCGAAATGCGGATGCAAGGAAAGAAATTTGAGGGCGTGTTCAGGATCGTAGTGGCGGAGTTTTATTGTAGTAATATGTTTCCAAGGAAATTCCAATCTGATTCGCGTCATGATATCTCCCACTATGTCTAATGAGAGTGTTCGAAGGAGAGGACTGTTGCGGAAAAGGACATGGGAAGACGTGGGTAGCTCGCAGCCCCAATTGAATTCTAGCTCGACGAGTTTGGTGAATTGGACGTCTCTCTGAGCATAGTCAAAGATGGGAGAGCATATACATTCAGCTAGAGTTTCTCCCGTCGAATCTTGAGGGCAATCGTCCCACACGTGAAATGATTTCAGCTTCCCAGGATTCTCTTTCAAAATAACTCGGATAATTGGATCGATCATCTCCAGCCCATATTCCACGTTGAAATTATATATCCAAACGGATAGTCCAGCTGTGCCTACATGCTTGTAATAGTGCCGGAGAAGGGACACGTAGTCTGGCATTGAGGTTATTATTGTGTCCGAGGTTGCACCCGGGCCTTCCGGGCCATGAATAGCGAACGTGTTCCAAAATTGGGTATCGGATTGCGTAGCATGATACCAGTGCGAGCAGACACTACCGAGATAAAGCAGATCTTCCGTGCGAAAGATGGTACTGGGTCGGTCATTCCGTTTACGTCGGATGGAAGCAATGGAAAACCAAACGATGCGAGAAAACAATTCAGCAGGCAGGCGGCAGATGGGTGATTCAAGGAAGTTGCGCTGTCGGAGGAGATCGGCACGCCTTCTGGAAGATTGGTTGGTATCAATCTCGACTATGGCAGTTTGAGGTTCGAGCTCCATGGTTGAACGTTGACGTTGAGGGCTTGAAGCTTCAAGTTGTGGCTCGGTTCAAGCTCTGTTGCCAGCGTTCAAAAGTTCAACATTGGTACGTAATATTCATCAAGCCCTGGCACGGCAAGCTCGAGCTCGGCGTGTTCGGCGCCTGCAAAGCCGTGACTGGCCATCAATCGCATTACTGCCAAGTTATCATTAATTTGATTGCCAAAAAGTCTGTCAGAGATCCCAGAGACAAAAGCTACAACATACATGGTCACTCTTCTAACCACTTCATACCAATCTCGAACCGTTGGTGGATTCAATATCCCAGGGCCATCGCGTAGTAGCAACCTCACATACGGGACGCAAAAACGTTGGTTAATTCTCGAATACCAATTTGATTTCCGGGAGATCTAATCCCCCATAAACCTCTTTTGCTTGCGATATAAGATTCTTCAGTACGCCATAGTGACAGCTCGATGCCCAGTCGACCTTCTCGAATACTCCAGGTACTTTTCTATGAAATGAAAATTCAAACAAGTGACCGCGATGCTCACGTTGAGCCGATGAGCGAACGTAAGGTGGAATTGTGAGACGGTCGAGGTCAACTTCCAAGCTCGACCGAGGGATAGGGTCGATGCGCCTTGAATATAGTATCACAATCACCGCAGAGCAAGGCGTATTATTCGAGCCTGAGGTTATTTTTAATCCCCGTAAGTGTGGCAGTAGGTTCCCATTTCCCGGCGTTATGATAAGCTTCTTTAACCACTGTCGGTTAACACCGTCATCAGACCCCAGAACGACATCTAGCGTCTTCAAGTTTTCGAAAAGGTCGAAGTACTGGCTGATACAAGATCTCGGTAAAGGGTAAAATTCGAGGTGCTCTAGTTGCTGCATAGCGGCAAAAAAGCTTTGGGTGGAAGGGTGGTCACTTGGCGCCGTCGCGCTCCAAACCAAGTGGCGTAGGTTTGGGAAGCGAAAGTGGGTGAAGAGTAGCCGGATATACCAAGGATCATACGTCGAATTTTCATCTAGACAGCGGATACGCCATCCAAACTTTGTAGTCAGCTGCATATCAAAGAGGACGTGGGACGGAGGAGACCATGTATGCTCCGTGTGATGTTTGTCGAAGTACATCTCAAAAGAAAACTCGGTGAAATGGGGATGTGTGGAAAGAAGCACGAGTGCATGTTCGAGATTCGTGTGGCAGAATTTCACTGTGGTAATACGACTCCAAGGAAAGTCCAATGTGGTTGGTAACATGCTATATCCCGGTATATCCAGCGAGAGTTTCCGAAGGAGAGGGCTATTGCGGAATAGAACACAGGGAGAGTTTAATATCTTCAAGGTCCAACAGAATTCCAGCTCTACGAGTTGAGTGAATTGGACCTCTCTCTGAGCATATTCAAATATGGAAGGCGAGATACAGCAAGCGTATTCCGCAGGGTAGAAATCCCATACGTGAAAGGATCTCAGTTTCCCCGCGTTCTCTTCCAAGATGATTTGGAAAATTCGGTGGAGCATATCCCCCGGTCTCAAGGGCATATGCATGTCATATATCCAAACGGATAATCCCGCAGCGCCTACATGCTTGTAGTAGTGTCGGAGGAGGGACACATAGTCCGGCATCGACTCGTCAGCATCGTCTACTATGTCACGAAGGGTGAAAGTGCTCCAAAACTGTGTATCAGATTGCGTAGCGTGATACCAGTGTGAGCAGACACTGCCGACACGAAACAAGTCCTTCGTATTAGAGATGGTAATGGGTCGGTCTTTCCAGTCATATTGTATGGGAATGATAGAATGCGAAATGATACGAGAAAATAGTTCGGCGGGAAGGCGGCAGATGGGTGATTCGAGGAGGTTGCGCTGCTGGAGGAAATCCGCGCGCCTTTCGTACAATTGGCTGGAATCAACATCAAGTATTGGAACTTGACAGTCGAGTTGGATGGTTGGCATGGCTTTGGGCTGGAGTGGTGGTTGGTTTAGAGTAGAGAGCCTGTCAACTTTGCTAGTACGTATTTATTATCTAGACAAGGCAGATGTAAGTTCAGCGGCCGAAATCACTGGTGATACCATTGAACCTAAGTATGAATTTGAATGCCAAAAAGTCTTTGATGGATCCAAAAAAAAAACCTACGATATATATGCATCATTTTTAATCACCCCAATCCAATCCCAAACCACTGGATTCACTATTCCCTCGAATAGCGGCCTCAACAGCTTCTGCAAGTTCTCTCAAAGCTAAAGTATCCTCGCCAAGTTCACGAGATCGATTCCATCGATCAATATCTCGTGGTGTGACTTGCAGCGCCTTTTGGATCGCTTCTTCACGTTCTGGACCACGGAGGTTATCGAGGGAGGTAAGCAGATCAGGAAGATTTTCGTGTGTGGATAGAATCGATCGTATTTTAGAAGATGTAGCTGTATATAAGAATGTTCTGTCATTAGCCGGGACCGTAAGAAGAAACTCATTCTAGAGAAAATCACCAATGGCTTCGTATTGACGAAGTTGAAGGTCTTTAGGATCGTTTCGTTTCAGAGGGTCAGGAAAGGCTGAACTTTCGGGAATATAAGGCCAGTTTAAAGAAGTGAGCGGTCGGAGCGGCTTGGGGGCATCCTCCTCAAGAGTTTTGCTTGCATCTGCCGGGAAGACGTATGAGATGTTGATGTGAATAACAGCGCAGATAGAGAAAAGAACTTACCGAGGTTTTTTACGTGAGTCTCTTCATCCGGTGGTTGAGTTACTGCGACGTTCGAATTGCCTTCATGTGAACTTTCTATACAAGGTGAAAGGGGACATAAGTCAATATCAACGGATATCGATATTCCATACGTTTGTGTTCTTTAAAGCATGCCACCGAACAACTATTGTCATAAAACAACATCTCTGAGAGAATACGAGGGGCGTACTAAGGGATATAGCATTTTGAACATGTGTATTTTGAGGGATTTGTCGAGCAAACTTGACACTGAGCTGTGTTCGCCTTCATAAGTGGGAGAGAAATACCGCGTGGGAAACGGTAATCAAACGCGTCCGGTAAATTAATAGCTTCGCCGAATTGTGCGTGTTTTTTTGTTGTCGACAATGGCCTTCCGCGCTGCCTCTCTCGCTCGTTCTCTGACTGGGCAGTTTTCTAGAACACACCGGCACCTGCCTCTTCGTGCCTTTTCTCGTTCTTCTATCATCCACGACAACCTCGTTTCCGATGCTGTACAAACAGGCGAAGCTAGTCCTCCCAAGAAAAGAACTAGGGCGAAGAAGATCAAAGTTGAAGAGGTGAAACCAATAGATGACGCTGCTGCAGGCGTAGTTCAAACGGGCGACCCACCTAAGGTTACTCCTCCCCAAGAAGAGAGCCTGACGACGGTTACAGCTGCACCAATCGACGACCTTGTTGCTCAAGCTGTACAAATAGACAATCAACTAGCGGAAAAACCCATTGCTCCCGGGAGAGGGAGAAAGAAGGTTGAACCTGAGGAGATTGAGGAAGGCACTGTTGAGCTCCCCCCACTTTCAGAGTGGTCGCGTTACTTCCCTTCATCGTTCGCAGTCAAAACACGGGCTTCCATCATGAACCAAGAACATGCGAAAAAGGTCGCCGAGGCGTTCGTTCCGGCGGGCTCCAAAGGAAAGGTCATAGTTGAGGCATTTCCAGGTGTGTTCTTTTATATCAAATTCGTTGTTTTTCCGTTTACGATTCTGAATGGACTTACCAGGACCTGGTGTTCTCACTCGTGCATTGCTCAATCTACCAAAGTCACGGATAAAAAAGATCATTGTCCTAGAGGACGAGGAGAGGTATCTCAGCTATCTTAGGGTATGCCCCAAGACTATTCATTCACTTCCTCTCAAAACTGACCTTATGTACCAGCCTCTTGAAGCCTTTGACCCCCGTGTGACTGTGCTCCCACTTTCCGGATTTTTGTGGGATACCTACGAAGAAATTTCTGTGAAAGGACTTCTCAGCGACATTACAAAGGAAGGTTGGTCTATAGGTTCTCAAATTTCTCCAAATTCATCATTGCTCTGAATTTACTAACACAACGAATCATCAGAACATCCTCGACTTCAATTTATATCGCACATTCCCTCCAAAGTCCATGGTGAACAACTCGTTTCCCAATTTTTTAGAAGTATTCCCGATCAACAATGGTTCTTCAAGTTCGGTCGTGTTCCCTTCAGTCTCATCATGACAGAGTCGCTATGGGAGGTGATACTTTTGTTGTCCAAGTCCTTATTCACTTTTCTGAGATTTTCTTTTTCTGTGTATAGCGCGTATCGGCACCCTTAGGTGGCTCCGCCAGGTGTAAACTCAGTGTTATAGCTGAAGCGACTTCTCACTTTGATTATGCGATCGATCCTTCATACCTCAAACCATACAAACAGAATTTCCATCCAGCTCATATGCCTACCCCTCCGGAATTTGTCGCTATCAATGTTATGCCTCTTCTTGAGCAGGTGAGTGTAGATTCACTTTCCCGTTTCCGTTTTGTTCTAAGATCCCTTAAAAGTGGATTGAAAAAGGTCTCCTGGACGAGTGGGATTACTGTCTTCGTCGATTATTCGTACAGAAAGCTCAGCCTTTGAAGAAATGCATACCGTACGCTTATTTCATTTACCCATATCCCGTTCACTCTTCGGTATTGACCAAAAAAAAACACCATCATCAGACAACTGGCACCGGGCGCACTGTCAGTACTCAACAAAATCGCCGACACAAATCTGCCTCTCGAAGAACGTGTCGCTAGAAGACAAGCTCCACGTAAAATGACTCCTAGAGAATGGAGAAACCTCGTAAACGCATTCGTAGAATGGCCTTTCAAACCCGCTGTACGTGCTATTGTCAATCACATTTCAAAATTTCTTTCCACTGACCATTGAAAAACGCGCTGTAGGATCTGTCCATTGATTTCAACATGATAACGACTAAGCAATCGAACAGGCTAGAATAAACAGCATTTACGTCCACATACATAATCATACTTGCTCTGTTTTTCCCTTCTTTATTGCATAGCGCCAGTAATGCTAATCATACTTCAATTAAAAATCAACCCAGTAAACAATCTAATATAAAAATACATTCCCTAATCAACCTGAGTCTCATCCAACTGCGTTTCTTCCAATCCTCGACTATCCATCAACGTCATCTGACTCTCGCTAGCTTCCATATCCGCTATATCTGGTGGACAACTACCCAACAACTCCTGAGTCTCTTCGCCCATCTCTCCTTCTTCACCACCCTCTTCACGATCACTGTGTCCTTGTTTTTTGGAAACCTCCTCCGAAGGCTTTTTAGGGGCTTGTGAGGTTTGAAAAGCTCTTGGCATCATCCCAAACAACGTCGTCTGTTTCGGTCCATTATTACCTGATGCCAATGCCGATGATTTGTCTTTGGTGGTGGATTTCGAACCCGATTTCTTGGTTATCGATTTCTTGCCGTTTTCAGTAGCAGCTTCTACTTTATCAAAGAAACTTTCACTCTTTTGAATAGATCCTCGACCTGTAATCCCATCGCCACCGTTCAAGATAGTAGACGGTTTCGGGCGTGACGAGAATGGATTTCGTGTCGTATTTGACTCGGACGTATTATTTTTTCGTGCAAAGGGGTTCGTTTCTTAAAAAATTTAGAAATAAAGTTAATTAGATATATAAGGGTATAAAAAAAAAGAGTTTAGACGTACTTTGTTTAGGTGGAGGAGGCATGATAGATACATCCGATACTTGACTCACACCAACATCCTCCACATCATCATTCCTCTTCCTCTTCTGTGCCGTCCCTCCCATACCCGTCATAGTCCCGAATCCCAATTCCTCTCCCCCAGCTCCTAATGTATTATAATCGTCGTTACCGTTCAACGACTCAGCACCACCCAATTCCGTATCATTGTCCCAAGGACTCGGACTCGGACTCCTCGTCATCGTCATAGAAGAATCATCACGAACAGATTGAGTTTGAGTTGTTGGTGCATTTGAGCTGAACCTTGTTCGTTCAACAATAGGTTTCTCGACACGAGACATTCCGGGCCTTTGTATCATCGGTGGCGGACCAGTATCACCCAACGGATCATATCTCCTCCCACCACCATTCCGTTTCGTCGTCGACGAAGAATAATCAATCTCCCTAGGCACATTCGTCATCTTCAACCATCTTTTTCTCTTCTCTCTCAACACTTCTAGCCGATCTTCAGCTTCTTCCCTCTCACTCTTCAATACTTCCAATTTTTCTTGAAGACCAAGTAGATGGTAGAACCCGGCGATTTTGATAGCGGCATCAAATGAGGGTAGGAGATGTAAGAGTTTAACGAGTTCGATAACCCGAGGAGCATCATCAGATTTACACGCCGCTTGTATGAGAAGGATGAGTTCTTTATCAATATTTCGTTCTCGCGAAACAATATCTTCTGTTGTAAGTTCTTCATCAAGGAGATCCAATGAAGTTTGAACATAAAGCAATTGTCGTTCAATCCTGAACAATGCATCATCAATCTGATCATATGATTGAACAGATGTTGATAAACGTACATTTCTTCTTTTGGTTCATCTCGTCTGAAAGGCAATATAATTGGAAGTTCTTGGATAAGCGGTTTCGGAAATGCAGGATATTCTTGCCTTCCCTATCATAATATCAATCACCACCACAGAATTTCAACAATGGCACTACACACCTTAAGAATCAAACAATGAAACGTATTCTCACTCATCCCAACAGGCCAATACGACTCATCCTTTCCTTGCTTCCGCTCCAAAAGATTTGTATCAAGGATACGCGCCCACGAAGCATGATGTGGTATCCTGAATTTAGTCAAAACATGTATACAACCCGTCGTATCATACGTCACAGGTGCCTGGGATTGAATAGTGAGGTCAAATTCATGAATGGTAACGAGGCACCTACATTCTGATCTGTCAATCCTATCCATTTCAATGTATGACCTTTAGGCAGTGGCAAGATACCTCTCTGCCTTACACTGAAATCATCAAAATTGATGATACAATACGACAAATTTTGCGATCCTTGAAGATGGCATTCAAGTTGGCGACAAGCACGGAATTACGAATTTGATCATCATGACACCGCGGCAACAAAGCGGCAACAAAAATGCAACAAAAAAGAGAATCCCCCAGAAACCAATCCTTGCCATCAGCAAAAGGCGATGCATGTGCTAAAAATAAACTCACCATCAATTGTCGTCGATCCTGCTCTATACACAACAAACACCCATTCCGAACTAGCCACCATCGAAACAAAGTCGCCGCCCAGACCCATAATCCTACGCTCTCTCCCGGTTCCGGTGAGGAAGGTCAAGTCACCCTCACTGGTGGCAACCGCGACGTCACCATATCCTTGCAAATCACTATCCGTCGTCTCGCGTAAACTGGAAGAGGGTGATAAACCACCGGCCGCCACACCCAAGATACGTGAATCTTTGCGTTTGAGTTGATACGTCCACTCCTTTCGTGGTGTCGACGTATTACCGTAAGGTTTGAAGAGGACCTGAGCGGGATGTTCACCCTCCGGCGGACATGCAAAGACCGCACCTCTTTCACCTTTTGAGGAAGATCAGGATACAAGTCAAATGTTAAGTATGTTTTCCAGTCAAAGCCTTACCGAGGTAGCCGAGATTATGTTTGAAGTGATCCGTGAAATGGAAATTTTTGCGAGTGGAGTGATCAAAAAATTCGACATTGATAATTTGATAGGTATCCTGATCTGTGGCTTCAATCACACCTATAAGGTTGTATGCTATTAAGAGGAATAAGCTATCAAACAAATACAAAATGACAGACGGTTCATACCCATGAAACATTTTTTGTTTACCATTGGCGTTGACCCCGGTTGGAATGCTGGTTGCGCCTTTGTGATGCTAACTATCGAATTGACATATTTCAGCCACTGACAAGAAAGACGAGTCAGCTATAGATATTACTCACCCATCTCTTTGACGTACCCATCACTGGCCTTAGGACCCGCGGTCGGTTCATCTTGCATTCCGCCTCCGAGATCATCGACAATCCAATTATCATAGTCATCTTCGGCTTCCACTTCTACATCGATATTTTGGTCTAGTGCTAAGGCTGATGTTCCTGCATCGAGGGGTTCTTCGCCGAACAAGTCGAGATCTGCCCTCGGTTTTGCCGTTGTAGATGAGTTGATGACTTTGACAGGATCAGGTTGTCCATCAGAAATCGGTTTCTGCCACTGGAAGAATTCTCCACTGCCGTCTGTCCATGCCAAGTGATTTTTGGTGGGACACCATGATAAAGCAGTGACTACCGTTCCGCCTTGTCTGGCAATATGTCTATATAAAAAGCTCATATGAGTCAAAATTACCCAAATTGCGTAGAATCTGATATTACCGTGTGACAACGCGCTGGCTATCTGTCGACCAGATGTATACATTTGACTGACATGCCGAAGCGAGATAAAGGCCGTTGGGTGAGATGGCGAGCGCTGTGATTGCACTCGTGATGTCTTTATCGATAAAAGTCGAATCTTTTGTCCAACTAGACTTGTTTACCGAGACTATTTCTAAAAGGACATGACATTAGATAGTATCAATGGATGAGAGAAAGAGCTAACCGTGCGACCGGGAAACGACATAAAAGCATTTTCCAGACGGATGCCAGACGGCAGAGCAATCATGCAGCAAGAACTCATTTGATCTAAGTGGCATAAGTCAAGGAGACTTCCTCTAGCACGAAACGCTTACTCTTGATCCGTTATAATGGGAAGGACACCCTCGATAGTGGCCTCGAGAGTAGTTTCTGCAGCCGAGGTATTCCAAACCAAGATTTTTCCGTCAGAACCGCAGGAAGTCTAACACAGCAATTGGCAACGAGCGGGTCTAACGATATACGGCATACCAAGAAATTGCTTGTGGGGTCCCACGATACTTGTCTAACGCCTTTGGTGTGGCCTTGGAGCTGCTGGACGACGGTGGTGTCTTCTGCGTCTATGAGTTTGATAAACAATTCGCTATAGGTATTTGCGATTAGGCCGCGAGAAATAGGCATAAAACAGAAACCACAGACTCTGAGGCTACCGCAATGTTTTTCCCTTTGGGATCAATAGCAACGGAGCGTATGCGAACACCGTTTGAGTTTGTGACGAAACCATGTAGCTGAGTATCGTGTTTCACGTATCTTCGGACGAGGTCGTCGCTGGCGGAGAGCCAAAAGTCATGCTAGTGGGAGGGCAGTGTAAGGGCGGCACCTAGTCAGGGAAAGAGAACTCACTGAGATGGCAAGGGAGGAGATTTCGTGCTCGGCGTCGGTGGCTGATTCAGGTTCGTTGGTGCCGTCGTTGTCGATAGACCATATACGGACGAGGTAGTCTGTGCCGCCAGTATAGACGAACCTGGTGGAGAGTTAGAAAGAGCAAATCCAACCAAAGGCATACTGACGCGCCGTCCGGGGAAAAGGCAAGGCAGGTGTGGCCGTCTGGGTGGGCTGGGTTGGAGACGACGGCCATGAAGAGAGATCGGGGCGCGTGACGTAGCGCGAGCGTGACAACTAAGATGTAGATCAGTGCTAAACTTAGATCAAGTCCACTGATATATGTAGCTGGTCTGTTCACATGGATCGCCAGTATGCATGTCTCCCTGCCCTTCCCGCTCTTTCCCCTCCTCTGCGTCTCCATCCTCCTTGCAACTATCCTCCTTGCGATCTCTGCAATCGTCGTCGCCGTCTCTCTTGCTCTCTGGATCATCCCCGTCGCCTTCATTGTCACCCTTGCGCTCCATGCCGTCTTCGTCTTTCTCTCCAACACAGAAAAAGAGTCTACCCCCTCCCTCCGTCTTTTCTCCGCAAAAATCGTCTTTGCTTATTTCTGCGCTACCACCTTATGGACAGCAACCCTCGCAGTCCTATTGCTTTACACCGCCAAACTATCTCTTGGCAAACTACCATCAGCTCCGAACGGCCGAGAATGGGCCATGATCAGTGCGAGCGCATTATCCCTCCTTCAAACCGCAGCCCTCTTAACGATGGCTGTGCATTCTTATAAAATCCGTCAACAATTACGGTACAAGGCCAAATGGCAGTGGAAACCTAGCGTAACATCATCACAATGGAGGCGAGTTCACATCGTGGTGCCTTGTTTTTGTTTCTCATTCGGACTCTTTTACAGCATCACTCCCAGTTAATCAATCCCATCACCATCTACCCTGGAAACATATTCCTCGTGCCGTTGTAAATGACTGTACCTACACTCTTCGCTCGTGTATCACAACATGAACACTATCATCATCATTATCAAAGCCATAACGGCCCTCGGTTGTATACGGACATTGTAAAACTATGCATCAGATCTATCTATTCGCCTTTGTACTCTAGAAACAGTGGAAACATTACATTGAAGTGGAGCACTTACATGTTCATTGTTCTGAACTTTGGCCCTCGGATACAGCGACAACTTCTGTAGTTACCTTGGGGTCCTCATCCATTTCCTTCTGCACCTCTTCTGTCGGCATCTCTTCTGGCTCCTTCACCTTCTCCTCCCCCTTCTCCTCCACAATACTCTCTCGCGTCAATCCCGCATCATCACCAATCACAGCAACTCCAGAACTAAAAGCCTCACTCAACGTACTAACCGTAGTCACTGCCATATCCAAAACGGCTTCCACACGTCTCTTGAGCGCCTCGTTCGAACTCATGACCGTCTGATGAAAAAGAAGCAAACAAAACCAACCAACAATAGAAAGGATCCCAACAATCAAACACCGCCCAGTTGATGACATGTTGCGATCAAAACAATAGAAAAAGAATAATGTATCAAAAGTGCCATGAAAAAGCACCGAAAAAAACAATAACAATAATAATACGTACCACGATGATGACGACCCATTAGAAACAAACAAACAACAAGGGGAACCGGAAACGAACAAGGAAAAAAAAAAAACACCGAAAACACAAACAAGTCCAAAATTGGATAAACGAAAAACAAAACAATCAGAACCGTGATGAGTATTGTCAAACTTAACAAAAGAAGTAATTACGCACCAAAGATATCAAACCAATTCTCGCATCAGCTTCATCAAGTCTAACCAACAAAGACGCTTCTTCATCATCACTCCTCTCCCCCTCTTCCGAATCCATACTCCGATTCCCCTCTTCATCAGGTTGATGAAATTCCACCTCCCCAAAATGCGCTTCTAAAAACATGGCTAAACGTTGTACCCTTGTCATTGATGATAATTCTCCTTCAGCATCAGCATGGGGGTGTTTATGTTTTTGGAGAGGAAGATGCTCATGAGCGTGCGGTTGTGAGGTTACTAGATTGATTGAGATTATAACGCGGTAGATAGAGATGTCCGAGCAGCATTTGAAGTTTTTTGTTTTTTGACGTGGTTGAACCATTGTATAAATCAACACAAATTGATACCTCCAAAGAGAAAAAATACAACACGCACGTTTCACAGATGCCGGTGACTTATCAATTCCAGCAATAAGAGCCAACGTCGAATCCGCGATCATGTCACTACTAGAACTCGATTCCCACTCCAAAGTCAACTCATGTTCGCCGGTCAATTTCACATCAACAACTCCCATAACCTATAAAAACACATAAACGCATCAGACAAAAAGACGGGAACACATCGACGAGAAGCACGGAATCATCAAACGTACCCTCATGGTAGGAACACCATCTTTATCCATCCCCTCTTCCACATTCCCAAACATACCTTCCAGATGCCATCTAACCAAATCCCAACCCACACCTAAAACTATCCTCTGCCTCTGCGTTACCGCACAAGTCGTCAATCCCGCAAAATCTCGCAAATCCCGAGGATCAAGAAGCGTATACGAATAATCCTTGGCTACTAATAATCCAGAGACGATATCGCCTGTTTGAGGTGGACTGTCCGCCAAGGTACCTATAGCCTATAAATGTTGAAAAAATTAACAAACAGCACTTGTCGAAAAAGGTTTGTTTTTTCGGTGTTAAAACACCTCCGAATCGGAAGGAAGAATTATGAAGAAAGACACATGAAGACAAGCACACTTTCAAATAAACTCTTGCACCTCTGATTCGAAGTCCAGAATAAATAAAAATAAAAACGAACCTTGGCAACACGTTCACCCCTAAATGACAAATTCAACGTCTCCAAATTCCGAGGTGTATGGATCTTGACGTCTTCGTCTTTCTCCTTGAACCTAGACTGCATTGCTGCCCTTAATCGACCCATACCAGTCGCTTCACCATGTACTAGTACCTATTAATAAATTAGGTATTATCGACAATTCACCGAAGATAACATACCACATGTTGAGCTCTGACTTGTTCGATAAATTCTGAATTTTGAGCGTAATCCACATGCGCGCTGAACGATATTTCGTCTACTGATATCCGTCTCGGTATTGTTGCCCCTTTGAGTGTAGTGAACTCTTCTGGTTCCGTCATGATATCCTAGAGAAAAGACAACAGTAAGCTTAATGTTCCACATAGCTCAAAATAGCGAAGAAGAAAGGTGGTTTCACAACAGTACAGGTGGAAAAGAAAACTGAAATAGTGTCCATTCGCAATGCATAACATATATACAAAGAGAAAGAGAGGATGTTTTCCTGAACTACCAAAACTCACCCTAGCTGGCGTTCCTTCAATCGAATAACCAGTGATAATGAGACCGTTACGGGCATCTGGGCACCAATGCTCGAAAAGTTCTCGACTCGGTCCGACTTGCATGAAACCAGGACTTGCAAGCACAACACACGGAGGTCCATCCGCAATTTTTTTCTCCCAACCCCTCGTTTGCGGTACATTCGAAATGTGCCTAACGCCAGAAAAAATCAGTGACCCATCCCGTGAAATATAAAGTGAATCACAAACTTGAAAACGAAAGGATTATCTCTTCGAGCGAATCTCGACCGAATATTGGCGTTCATTGTGTGAATGTAAGTTTGATAAACCGCCATACACTTTCTTGCCAAACCTGATGCATAATATACCGGTACATTATGCAAGTCCGGGTGCTTCTTCCAATAGTCATCTAGGATCAATAACAACTCCTGTGCTCTCCCGAGGGCAAATGTCGGCAACAAAACATGTCCTCCTCTTCGAATGATCGAATGCACCAACGACGTAAACCGGTGTTCTTTCTCTTCTCTACTTTCACCGGTATGCACACCGTAAGTGCTTTCAACTACGAGAACGTCTGGGCGGATGGGTGGAAGTTCGGCTTTTATGAGGTGGCGGTCCTCTTCCCGAGAATAGTCCCCTGTGTAGAGGATTTTTAGTCCGGCGATATCGATGAGGAACATGCATGCCCCGAGGACGTGCCCAGCGTGGTAGGGAATGAAGGAAACACCAGGACAGACGGTGATGAGTTGGTGGGCGGAGACGGCAATGATGGAAGCTAATGACATTTGCATGTCTAGTGGCGAGAAAAGTGCATCTGAAGATGCTGAACTGAAGAACAAGCATGAGCGTAAACCTATGGGGGCATTTTACGGAAAGCGCTCGCCTTGTCCGTACGAAATCCTGCATCATAAATTTGTGTAAGGCCTTTGTTGGATGGGTCATGTACACCTTCCCTTTCCCATCCTTGAAATTCGTCTAAACACTGTTATGAGTACAAAGTAGAATATTATGACGAGTCAACGACGCACTTTCTCAGTGATATATGTCAATGCGGCAGCATGATCCAAGTGAAAGCTAACATGCACAATTTCAATGACTGCAGTTCTACATCCTCACGAAAAGTCACTCACTGAGTAATAAGAATGGCGTCCACACTACTCCAGTCCAAATCATCGATAAACGGTAGTGAGGCCATGCCATTATAAGCCGGGTGCACACCCGTATCGCAAACGAGGGTCTTTCCACGATACTGCAATACGCAACATGACCTCCCGACCTCTTGACCCGCGCCGAGCATCGTCACGCTCAGAATAGCCGAATCAGCCATTATAGAGAGGAGTAAACTTTATTGAAAAGGTTTCTTATTTCTTTCTCGACTACCTTTCGTGTCTGAGCAGTGTTCTGTGTGACGACTTTTTGTTCAATGTTACGGTCAAAAGAGAGAAGGAAACCACCCCTTGACGGTAACGTATGTAAGCAAGTTTTATTCCCACCCTCGTCAAATTTAGATTTTTAGATTTTTATCGCTCGCCTTCCCTCCAATTCCATGGCAAACAAAAAAACAAAATCTGCCCCGTCTGTCAAAAAGCACATCAACGCAAAGCAGGCGTTAAAAAAGAAGCAGAAGGTGGCAACAAGATCCAAAAATGACCAGCTACGCGAGGACCTTGACTATCAAATGCAAGCTGTCTATCTAGTGCGTCTTCTACTGGACGACCTCTCTTGTAGTAATAGTAATAAGTACTGATGAATTTTTAGATGCAACAAGCGTTGCCACAATCGAAAAAACCTCTTCGGATGTTGATCGTCCGCGAGTAGACTCTGTCAATGATCTGTTGACCAGTATCACAAAGCTCTAAACGTCCTTTCGAGGAGCTCCAAATCTTTATCAGCAGAGAGAGGGAGAGAGTAACGGTGATGCTGACGCGCCATGGAAGCTGTGGTCGTTACGTGCGATGATACCTTCTCCAGAAATACGAACCCGATCTCTCGAATGGACTTCTCCTGCCCCTTTCCTTGATGAGGACATCAAAAACAATCATTCATACTTTGTGTACTTACCTAATGACGGTAACGACGGTTTCCGGAGCTTCTGAAGAAGCAGAATTTAAAAAAGCTCGATTCCGTACAAAGTTTCCGACAAGGTGGCTTTGCGACGCTCTTTCCCACTTTTTGACCTTTTTTGGATACAATATTAGCTCTCCGTCAAAAACGTGTTCCTTACTACGCCAGCCTGGTCACGCTTGAAGATGAAGCGCCTTCGCCCACATTCGCATAGCCCACCCACGCACAGATTGTCTTCCTTCCCTCATCTCCAACCTCCTTCTAGATGCCTTTCTTCAAACCGTTGTTGTTGTTGGCCACTTTCTATGGTGTTTGTAAACTCGGCTCCTATTTATTCGGTGATGACTCTCCGCCCCCTCCACCACCACCCTCTCCACCATCTTATCCCCGATCACGTTCACGTTCACCTCGACGAGCTCCGAGACTCGGAGGCCAACATGCACAGGCGCCATCTCCACACCGATGCTCTTCCTCTTGTCGTGCCGGTCGACACGTCTACCAAGCCCAACCACCAACCACCCTACAGCCTCAACGCCGACCCGTAAAGACTGTATCAGAGCACCAGCCTCTTTCTCCCCAAAACGTGGGGCAACATCACTCCCGAGTCGAGTCCTCCCCCATAACGGATCCATATCGATCCCATGACCATCATAACCCGCAAGTAGAACCTGTTCGCAACGCCGGAGCATCCAATAAGGTCTGCCTGTCGAAACCTTATTTTTATGAGCATTCAGTTGATCGTTATGTTAGGATGATGAGCGAGATCCGCATTATGTCCACCTTCGCAATGAGGCAAAGAAGTACTACGGTCTCATGATTGAGGCCCGTGACGGGAGTAAAATTGCTCGCGACCAAGGCAATCGTGCTCTAGCCAGAGAATTGTCCAGTAAACGTACTGAGTATAGTGACCTCATGGAAAGTTATCATGAACAGGCCAGTGAATGGATATTTTACCGTAAGTTTTCGTCCCACTGATTTCAATCCGCGTTCTGATCCGAAAATCCGTCCTTAGAGCTCAACAGAGTTCGTGGATTATCTTCCTATTCGCTTCCGCTGTGTGTACTCAATGATCACCATTCATCAGAACAATGACCCAGGCGAAGTGGATTTACACGGATTATTCGTTAAAGAAGCTATTCCTCGAGTAGAGCGAAAACTCAAAGAAGCTCGAGCGCGAGGTGCTCCATCCATCCGATTCATCGTTGGACAAGGCCGCCATTCGGATGATGGCATTCCTAAACTCAAACCTGCGATCGAAAATTTGATCCGAGAGTCAGGGCTTTCCTCGAGAATCGAGCAGTTCAATCCGGGTGCCTTGATAGTCGACTTTGATTCTCACTCAGAATCTAGAGGTCGTGATTATCTCCGCGACAGGACTAATCAGGGCTAATCTCGTTCTATGAATTACAGCATTTGCTGAAGGTATTTTTGTGCTCTAACTTTGTAAAATAAATACTTGCCATCGGTGATATACCCAAAGAATTGATATCCTTAAGGCTTTTCACGAGCCGTTGCGAATTAATTATTCAGAGGCTATCATTGAACCTCGAACCTGATAGGGAGACGCAGCATCGCAAAAGTTTGTTTCTTCGTCACGGAGTAAAGTCTGATGCCCGCCGCGGCCGTGTAAAGAACTTGCAACATGGTACTATCGAACCCTACAACAGAAAATTAGCGTTCATACTTAGTTTTTCCTCTAGGCCCTGTACGGCAACTCCGAGCTACAGCTCGTTGCCTGCCAAATTTCGTTCCCACGGTTTTGAAATCGATCGACTTCAAAACCAATTGACCTGTACATAGGAGAGCATGTTCGGCCGCTCTCGAACGGTTTTCAAATCGGTCTGTCACACCGATATCTGCAGCCCCTGAGAGACGCGTCGCGTCTTACCACACGTGCTGCCACTTTGTTGAATGAATTCTACTGCACTATATAATTTGGTTTTCATTCTCTCAATTTCGTCCTATCCACTTCATCTCCTGCTCGCTACTACTTATGCCACCAACCAGCATTAAACTAGTGGTAAAAGCTCCAAAAACTCCCCGAAATGCTAAATGGTCCAGTTCTTGTGATGCGACACTCATTGACACTTTGAAGGTTGAACAGGCCAAGGGTAATCAAGCCGACAATAGCTGGAAGGCTTGTGTATGGACTGCATGTGAAAAAGCACTCGAAGGTAGTGAGGTCATTAGTAAGGGTGCTCTGAAGAGGGCTAGAGGCTGTCAGGATCACTTTACCGTTGTAAGTCATGATTTAGACTATCTGCATATACCATGCTCTAATCTTTGTTAGCTCCGAGGTCACTGTTTGACTGTTCAACGGCTCACCCGATTATCCGGGTGGGGCTGGGATAGTGTACGACACTGTGTCTCAGCTACTGATGAGCAATGGAATACTTATATTGCGGTGAGTTAGTTCTAACATTTACTTGTTTCTGTTATGAATTTACCAACCTATAGGAGGGATGTCATCATGCTTACTCATTTCCATATCCCTGGATATACTCTTCTCCACCTACGCTTCTCCCATCATTCATTCCCATGTCACTTTCTCTTTGACGTTACCTTGTTTGTCTTTCCCTTCTCATGATCATTCTTATTGTTCCCTTGATGGGTCTTTCATGTTACCTGTTATATCTTTTCATTCTCATGATCAATCTTCTATTCTCATGATTGATCATCCTCCTTCCTAGTTTATACTTTCCTTTCTCACTGATTACTCATCTACCTCGGTCATGGTTACTCAGCCCGTTCTATAGTTAGTTACCTCGGGTAGATAGTCTTAGTATAAGTAAGCGTAGATACTCTCTGTATTTCCCTACGCTTTACCAACTTGCTTTTCCCCTTACTCGCCCTCAAGTCTTTGCCTTCGCTGCAACCTGAGCATTCGCTTTAAGGTCGTAACATTTGGTAAAGCGTCCCTAGCTCACCTTGCAACTAGTAAGTACCTTGAAAGGGTACTGTGCAGCTTACGCTTGCTGTAGAACCGAATTTTTTAGCCATACGGGCATCAGACGAATTTTAGCCACACGGGCACCAAGAGAAGTAGTGTATGAGCACAGAGAGAAACGACTACGACAGTCTAGACGAAGAACACTACGAACGAGTAGCCAGATCTACTAGGAGAAACCAGAACAGGAAGAACCAGAAGAAACGACAACCAGTTGACTTTAGGAGTTACAGAGACACTAGGAACCCCATCGACACAGAGTCAGAGAACGAGAACACCATCGACACAGACGATCAGAACACCCGAGACAACGACAACATGAGCAACGACGCCGCCGTAACCGTTAGTGCACCGACAGATGCACTCAAGTCGCTTATCCCGAACCCGAAGGATTTTGGGGGGAATAGAGAGCAGTTTGCAGAATGGTGGATGAATATGACACTTTTCCTGAAGTACAACAAGGTCACGGACACCGACCAGAAGATCATCGCCACCATCGTATGATTGAAAGGACCTATCCCCAGCTACTTTGCCGAAGTATGGACGGAGAAACTCGCCAGCAGCATCACATACACATGGGATAGTTTTGAAGAAGAAATCAAGACTTCATTCGGAAAAGGAAACGAGAAGGATTTAGCAGAGGAAAGGATCGAATCCCTCAAACAAGGAAACAGGAACACCATGGACTTCCTAGTCGAATTCACAGCTCTCATGTACAAATCCAAAATCGACGACCAACACGCCATATTCCTCCTTAGACGTCACACCCGTCACGATATTATCAAGACGATTTTGGGATACCCAAGGAAAGATATTCCGGAGACGAGAGAAGACTGGAATAACGCAATTTTACAAGTTGGGTCAGGACTAGAGACGATGAAAAGGATTGATCATAGGACCGAAACTGGAGTCACTTACGGAGGAAGTGGACAACCAATGGAGATAGGATGGAAGAAATTCGAGTGGGACAAGGATGGAAAACCCAAATGTCACAAATGCGGAAAGTTCGGACACATCGGGAAGAACTGTGAAGAGAAGAAGAAGAATTTTGGAGAGAAGAAGAGCTTCAAGTGTTTCAGTTGTGGGAAATTTGGACATATTGCGAAGAATTGCCGAAACAACAGGAGTGGAAGGATTAGAGCAATGAATGAGGATTCTGACGATGAAGACGACTCCAAGAACGAGCAGGGTTTTTCCGATGGTTCCGAGTAGGCACGACCTCGCGAACCAATGTACCTAGACAAATGAACAATTGATACGTTGTCCCTCAAAAACGTCTAGGAGTGCAAGAACTGGAAGTAAAACCCCTCCTCACTACAACAAACGGAAAGAAACTCAAAGTCTCAGCCATGGTCGACTCGGGATGCACACACACATGTATCGACGAAGGATTAGTAAAGAAGAAGAAGATCCCGACGAAGAAATTGGAACGGCCGATCACATGCAGGAATTCAGATGGAACGATAGCAGGAAAGAAAGATATCACTAAATTCGCGAAAATAGACATAAACATCAACGGTCATAATGAACAACTGAACGCGGTCGTCACTCCCTTACAATCATCCGATCTCTTTCTAGGTCATGATTGGTTAACGAACCACAACCCCGAAATCAATTGGAAACAAGGAATTATCAAGTTCAACCGGTGCCCCACATCATGTTCTTTTCCCCATACCGACATCTCTTTTGAACCACGTATACGACGATTACAATCAAACGAAGACACTGAGGAAAAAGAACCGGATCCAACAAACCCTGAAGACTTACCAGCATACATGAAACCCTTCGCCCATCTTTTCAACAAAAAGAACTTCGACAAACTACCTGAACGGACGGAATGGGATCACGAAGTTAACTTCACAGAAAACGCACCAACGGAGATATCATCAAAGGTTTATAGCATGACACCACTGGAGAGAGAAGAACTGGACAAATTCTTGGACGAAAACCTGGCTACCAATCGAATCCGACCATCGAAATCACCCTATGCAGCACCATGTTTTTTCGTTCCCAAGAAAGACGGTTCACTACGGTTATGTCAGGATTATAGGAAACTGAACGAAATCACGATCAAGGACAAGACACCACTACCCCTCATCAGTGAAGTATTAGATCAACTCAAAGACGCCAAGGTTTTCAACAAATTGGACATTATCTGGGGGTATAACAACGTTCGGATATGAGAAGGAGATGAATGGAAAGCAGCATTCTTGACGAATCGCAGATTATTTGAACCAACGGTCATGTTCTTTGGAATGAGTAATTCCCCCGCCACCTTCTCACGTATGATGGCGACAATCTTTCGAGAAATGATACAGGACGGATCTTTAGCCAACTACATGGACGATTTCATCATTCCAGCAAAGGACGATGAAGAATTGGAAGCACGGACTTTACGTTTTCTCAAAATCGCGGAGAAACACAATTTATCTTTCAAACGGACGAAATGCGAGTTCAATGTTTCATCAACAACGGTATTAGGAACGGTTATTGGGAATGGAAAGGCAACAATGGAAGAAGAAAAGGTCAAGGCAATACGAGATTGGGCGGTCCCTACCACGGTCAAACAAGTCGAAAGCTTTTTAGGTTTTGCCAACTTCTATCGACGATTTATCAAAAATTTCAGCACCATCGCGCAACCACTAAACGAGCTGAAGTCTAAGAAGGGGGAGAAATGGTATTGGAACGATGAACAACAACAAGCTTTCGAACAAATCAAGCAAGCTATCGCCAGCGAACCGGTCTTAGCATTACCCAAGGACAAAGGACAATTCAGAGTTGAAGTAGACGCATCAAACTATGGAACAGGAGCAGTACTATCACAGGAACAGGAAGACAAATGGCACCCGGTCGCCTTCATGTCGAAAACATTATCTGAAGCCGAACGAAACTACGAAATCTACGACAAGGAACTACTAGCTATCATAAAAGCTTTGAAACTATGGCGACACTATCTATTGGACGCAAAGGAGCAATTTGAGATATGGACAGATCACGAGAACCTCAAATATTTCCGAGAACCTCAAAAGCTCAACGCTCAACAAGCAAGATGGTACCTCATGCTACAGGAATATGATTTCCTTCTACGACACATTCCTGGGAAGACAAACACCAAAGCAGACATCCTGTCGAGACTAATCAAACCTGACACATCTAACTGTTAGGGCGACTGTGACTGAGATGTCACAGGTCACACCTGAACTTAAGAACTATAGAGGAAAGTGACAAAAGTTTATTAGGCGTGAACCTAAGAGAACTCGACAGAGTCTTCTACAAGTTTCTACCTACTTTATATACCTAGACTACGGCGCACAGACCAACTACCCTAGGTAACTTTATTTATATACTGACATGTGAAAAGAAGTACGTATGAGAAAATAAACTAATTATACATTTGACATGAGAAAAGAAGAGTGGAGTAAGAAGTAAGTAAACACAAGTACATTGATCATAAAAACGTCAACAACACCAAACAAACCATAAAAGTGTCCACAGGTACAAACAACTATCTAAGGACGTAACCTTTCGTACCAATCCCTGCCGAAGTATGTTGCCATTACTTCTCCACACGGGCACATCGTAAAGAACCGGACCAGTTCCCAACGACGGAAGTCCGGGTTATTCCATCGCTGCAACATCCAGGGTCTCTCCAATACTTCGTCCCACATTATCAACGTCACTCTTCCACACACTACGCACCTACGATCCTCTAACCTCCATCCGTCTGGTCAGGGTTCTCTTCCGATAGCCACCGCCGCCCTCCTCCACTGTACTTGCTCCGCATGGTTCGGAGGTAGGAAAGAAAAGATAAGATCAATGAGCTCAATTGGTAAATCTGTAGCTTGCGCCATTTTAGCAGTATGCCGATAGTTTAGCCTCCGTCGAACTGTAGCAGCAGAGGGAAATTATTATGTAATAAAATATGTGACAGATGTGACAGCGTGACGCCGTGACATTCTGGCAAGGTTCTAACACTAACGACAACCGAGGAGTAGAAATGTTCAAGGAGAAAATGTTCATCCGAAGACTTGAAGAATCCATCCCCATCTATGACGTCACCCTACTCCACAATCGAAGATTCGAAATCATAGCCGATGAAACCCTACTTGAGAAGATTAGGAAATGTGAAAGACGAGAAACCAGAGTAATAGAAGAGATGAAGAAGCAACCAGAAAAAGTATGGGAGAACAATGGAATCATTTACCGACAAGGAAGGATCTATGTTCTGGATAATCAGGAGATCAGAGATTTCATTCTTCACGATCATCATAATTCCCCCGACGCCGGACATCCCGGAACGTACCGAATGCTAGAATCAGTTAAACGGACCTTTTGGTGGCCCACAATCAAAACGGATATCAGAAGATATGTCAGAGGATGCGACATGTGCCAGAAGAACAAAACCATTCGACGACCCGATCACATCCCGCTTAATCCATTATCCATCCCCGACAAACCTTGGGAAGAAATATCTATAGACATGATCGGACCATTACCGAAGTCAAAGGAGAAGGATGCTATTATTGTTATCGTCGACAGATTCTCCAAAATGATCCACCTCGTTCCCACTACCACGTCGCTCACGTCCATGAATCTTGCGGAAATCTATAAGGAAGAAGTCTGGCGACATCACGGAATTCCGAAACGGATTATTAGCGACAGAGGACCACAGTTTGCCTCCAAATTTATGGAATCCTTATGCAAAGCTCTTGGAATTGAACGAAATCTTTCTACTGCCTACCACCCACAGACGGACGGTCAAACAGAGCGGATGAATCAAGAAATTGAAACCTACCTTCGAGCATTCATCAATTATCGGCAAGACGATTGGACGAGATGGCTTCCCATGGCGGAATTCCATTACAATGACAAAACCCACGCTGCCACCGGACAAACCCCATTCTTTCTGAATTACGGAATTCATCCATGGAAAGGTAATATCACGGTTGAAACGACGAACCCCACCGCCACCTCCTTGATCGAAGAATTAGAGAACGTGCGAGAAGAAGCTAAAGCTGCGATGGAAGCAAACAACGAAATGATGAGAGAAAGAGGAAACAACAAGCACCACAAGGAACCCTTTGCCGAAGGAGATAAAGTTTGGTTAGAAACGACGAACATTCATTCCAATCGTCCGGCTCGAAAACTAGACCACAAACGATATGGACCTTTCGAGATCTTGAAACAAATCGGTGATAGATCTTACAAACTGAAGTTACCTGACACCTGGGCTATACACGACGTCTTCCACACATCGCTTCTAACGAAAGTCCGAGACCCAGAGTTTGACAGTCAAAAGAAACCCACTCCACCTCCACCTGACATTATCAATGAAGAAGAAGAATATGAAATCGAAGAAATCCGAGGACACCGACGAAAAGGCCGAGGAATACAATTTTTAGTCCACTGGAAAGGTTATGGAAACGAAGACGACTCTTGGATACCACGTTCATCCCTAGAAAATGCAGAAGAAGCACTCTCCGAATATAGAGCAAAACTTCCGAATGAACAGTTATAAAATCAACCAAAAAATGCTCCAACTCTTTCATCCCCTCATCGACCACAATATGCAAGCCATTACCGAATCTTTTACACCGGTTTCAAAAGACATCTTTATCCGTGGAGCCGACATTGTATTCATGACCGACGACGGAGCCAAATTCCACGTCCATTCCTACTTCTTCACTCGCGAATCTATCTATTGGCAACAAAAACTCACCGGCCACAACGAACCTCACCATCCTTTATCCAAACACTATACAGCAAACGATCCCTACATCATCCAAGACGTAGACTCTCATGATTTTCGAAAATTTCTCTGTGTATTCTATAATACGCGATATGGCGATTACTCTTTCTTTTCCAACCTCGACTGGGTCGACATCTTATCAATTGCACACAAATGGGAGTTTCCACACGTCAAAACTCTTTCCAAACTTTATCTTGGAAAAATGGGCTACGGAGTTGTCGAACGAACTTGTGGAGTTCACTGTACTCGAATCGTTGACGATGAAATGATTGACCGTTCTTATCCTCGTCAAATCTATCTTATTTCGTGTGGACACGAAATCTGAACAGGGGGTAATGTTATGAATTTACCAACCTATAGGAGGGATGTCATCATGCTTACTCATTTCCATATCCCTGGATATACTCTTCTCCACCTACGCTTCTCCCATCATTCATTCCCATGTCACTTTCTCTTTGACGTTACCTTGTTTGTCTTTCCCTTCTCATGATCATTCTTATTGTTCCCTTGATGGGTCTTTCATGTTACCTGTTATATCTTTTCATTCTCATGATCAATCTTCTATTCTCATGATTGATCATCCTCCTTCCTAGTTTATACTTTCCTTCTCACTGATTACTCATCTACCTCGGTCATGGTTACTCAGCCCGTTCTATAGTTAGTTACCTCGGGTAGATAGTCTTAGTATAAGTAAGCGTAGATACTCTCTGTATTTCCCTACGCTTTACCAACTTGCTTTTCCCCTTACTCGCCCTCAAGTCTTTGCCTTCGCTGCAACCTGAGCATTCGCTTTAAGGTCGTAACAGTTTCTTCGTAATAATTTTCATTACTAGGCCCACCCTGAAGCAGCCTACTGGCGGAGCCGCCCTTTTCCTCTTTATGAGAATATCTTAGAACTTATCGAGGGCCGGATTGCCACAGGAGCTCATGCAGTCCATAAACTCCCCGAAATGGCTCCGTCGTCTCCATTGGTGACTTCGTTCGGAGCTGATAGCGGTGAATCTGGGAATGAGGATGCTGGAGAACTGGATATTAGAAGAGATGATGACGATTTTAAAGCAAGTGATGAGATGATTTCGAAGGTACGTATGAATTATTTGTATTAGAACTGGTATTTAGCTTTATACCTGTTCCCCTAGATCACTACACCTCGACGAAAGACCACTCGGCATGAAGATTCATTTGATTCTGTTACACGCACGTCTTCTCACAAGAAGAAGGTCACAGGGCCTGTTGCTGTGCAAGACGTAGCAAATGCCATCCGCGATGTTGCTAATTCAATGCGATCCTCTGAGGGCATTGTATCATCTGAACTTTCGGGCACACCTCAGCGACGCAAACATGCTATAGAGATGCTATCCGATGACGGTGACCTATCAGATGATGACAGCATCCGTGCTTTCCGTCTTTTTCGTCGTAACTCCTCAATTGCTGATACATATATATCTATTCCTCAGAAGAGACTTCGTACAGCTTATATCCAAGAAGAATTGTCAGAATTATATTCCCCACAACATTAGATAACATCGCATACCGAGTATTTGTCCCACATGGCTTTTGCAATAGTATCACGTAAATCTGTTGAACGACGTGTCTCTTCAGGAGAAACTGAATGGCCAAAGTATTGTGGTGGTTTTGGGAGGACATTGTTCTGTTGCAACTCGGAGGCTGACACAGAATCATCGAGATCATCAGGATCGTGCACACGGATGAAGTTATGGAGGACACCGAGGGCAAGAATGATATGATTTTGTGTCGTGATGCTGTATTCTGCAGCAGCAGTGAGAAGTGGAAAACGTCGCTTCACAACTCCAAATATACGTTCTATGACATTACGTGCTTGCGAGTGACGAAGGTTGTAAAGTTCTTTGTATGTTTGGGGCCTTTATTACGCATGAGTAATAACGATAAAAGTCAAAAACCTGTAAACATACCGATGCGTTGCTCGACCCCACTCCTTCAAGTGATAACGGACTCCACGGTATGGAACGAGGAGAGTGTCACAGCTTGGGAACCCAGCGTCGGCCAGATAAAACTTTCCTGGTGGGATAGCAAAGCCATGTTCACGTGCATCTTTGAAAATTCGACTGTCAGTTGCACTACCTTCCCACCCGACAAGAAGATAGCAGAACCGAAGGTCGAAAGTACAAGCCGCAAGAACATTGGTCGAAAGTTGACCCTTACGATCACGATATGCAGCAGCCTGTGAAGTGGACACATACAGTGACGGACAAAACCGTTGCAATGTTTATAACACCTTCAAAGATACTATTATAGCATGTGACGAACTAACCGTGACATTACGTAATTGACATTGTTTGAAAGCTATGCTTCGTGGCTTTAATTCGATAGTAATACCATTATGTAATTCCAAATATTCGTCGAAATACTGGCAATTTACTAACAAAGATGCATTGCAACAGTTTTGTCCCTCTCATTCACCAAGTACAAATCTCTATGTTTAGTACTTAGTATAGCCTCCCTTTGCCTTGATTACAGCTTCTACCCTTCTAGGCATACTCTCTATCAAATTCTGACACACCTCAGGCTTTATATCATTCCACTCCTTATCCACTCTTGTCCAAAGTTCTCCAATTCCCCTAGGTGCTTCTTCATACTCTTCAAGCTTGATTTTGAGGTGGTCCCAGAGATGTTCAATTGGATTGAGGTCTGGAGACTGTGCTGGCCATGGCAATAAATCAATGTTGTTCTCTTTGAACCAGTTCTGGGCCTTTTTAGACTTGTGCTTGGGGTCATTGTCCTGCTGAAATATTAAATCCTCCCTTTCTTTCCCATAATACTCCACACTATCCTCCAGATTGTCCTCCAAAATGCTAACATATAGATCAGCATCCATTTTACCTTCAATTTGGCATGCATAGCCACATCCCTCCCAAAACATACAACCCCACATCATCAAAGAACCTCCTCCAAACTTCAAAGTCCCAGACACCAGTCTATCACTCAAGCCTTCTCCATCCTTTTTCCACACCCATTTTCTTCCATCTGACCCCAAACGATTAATCTTTGTTTCATCAGACCATACTACCCTTTTCCAGTCTTCTATTGTCCAGTTTTGACGAGCTAAAGCCCAGTCCAAGCGATCCTTGCGGTGTTTGGGCTTGAGCAAAGGACGTTTAACCTTTACTACAGCCTTCATACCAGCGCGGGAAAGAGTTCTACATATGGTCTTTGTAGAAATTGAGTGGGGCAAGCTGTTGGCAAGTAGTCTCTTGACTTGAGAAGCGTTGTCAGCTTTTTGAGAGGTGATTAAGCGAACAGCGTAGCGGGTATCAGAAGATGTAAGCAGTCTAGGACGACCACCTGAGGATGTAGCAAGGTTGGGACGGTGCTTGGATCTAATTCTGGATATAGTGGAATGATGTATGCTGGTAGAAGTAGAAATTTCATGAGCTGATGCTCCTGAATCAAGCAAATAAAGGATATGAGAGAGCTGACTTGGAGTGAGGGGCTTCATTGTAAAGAATCATGCCAAAGATGCTCTGTATATATACTCAAAGTGTGGCTGTGCTGACTTTTCATCTTTGTTGAATGTGGCTGTGCTGATTTTTCAAGTCAGTCAACGAAGTCAGGTGACTTTATACTTGGTGAATGAGAGGGACAAAACTGTTGCAATGCATCTTTGTTAGTAAATTGCCAGTATTTCGACGAATATTTGGAATTACATAATTGTTTTACTATCAAATTAAAGCCAAGAAGCATGGCTTTCGAACGATGTAAATTACGTGATGTCACGGTCAGTTTGTCACATGCTATAATAGTATCTTTGAAGGTGTTAAAAACATTGCAACGGTTTTGTCTGTCACTGTATGTCCCAATATGTGACCCATCGACCATGCCGAGGCAATGTTCAAAAAAAGGGTAGAAACGAGAATCACGGTGAATTTCGGATGGAATAGCATCATCAGGTGGAAGCTGGATATAATTGTTATAGAAGTGAGAACTGATGAGAACGGCAAGTACACGATGAAATGACCTGGATGTACAGATTAGCCAAGAAAATATGAAAAGAAAGAATTAGCGTACTTGGATATAGTATCTCCACTTCGCTGAAACCTCTCTTGAGCTTCTCGGTTACTACAACCCAACCGAGCTATCCTCAAGAAAATAGCCACCATCTCTTCACGAAAAATGCCCTTCCTGTCAACTAGCCCACATTGAGATAATTGTTCAACTAGACGTCGAAACACATGTTTGTGCATGCCAAACATATTATGAAAACGAACGGGATGGCCTGCCAGAAGCTCCCGAAGCCACAATAAGCCAGTCAACGGTGATGTGTGTTGTGGGATTGGGGAAAAATGAGTAGCTGAGTGTAAAGCAACTGCTGCCCCTGCGAGAATTGAGTGAAGGACCACAGCTTTACGACGTGCTGCGAGTTGCTTCCTCTCCTTGTGTTCTGCCTGCTTGACCTGGCCCGGAGTGAGTCCGGTGCGCATTCTCGTCGAAGGGAAGGAGTGAGCAAGTAGAGGCAAGTAGTTGATGTTCAACTCGGGTCCGTGTGACGTGTGTGACCATGGTCAGGAAACCGTGGGACAACCGGTTCCTGACTCTTGGTGAGATGGAAACCGTCGATTTCAAAATCGACCGGTTTTGAGCCCGGAGTTGCCGTACAGGGCCCTAGCCTTCTTACTGTGAAATACCTTGATCTGTACACGGGCGTGTTACCATAAACCCTAAACTCCTATTGTGTGGGAATACTGTACCATTACGACCGTAGGTTCACTGTCAATTATGTAAGCTTGACAGCTGTCATCCGGTGCCTACACGCGCGACCAAAGCTAATGTGTCACGGATATTTCAGTAACGATGTGACATAATATCTGATAAATATTGTAATATATCGATGGGATATCGGTAAAGGTAAACGAATAAATCTTCCGACATCAGCAAAGTTCTGGATGAGGTGATATTGAGAGCTCAAGGTCAGCAGATGTTCGTCCTTGTCAGATATGCGCTGTGCCATGTCTCATAGTATCTAAAACTATATTTGTCTCTCTGTAATCATCCCAGGTCTTTTCAGGTTCAGTCCAAATTCGGAAACATGTTTCAGCCACAAAATTAATAATATTGAATTAAATAGACAGCCTAAATAATAATAATGTATCAAGGATGGGTGTGAATGTCCCACAAGTCTCCGATTCCTCCATATGATCCTCGACTGGAAATTATTGACTGATACATAATTTCGTTACAGCGCAGCACCTATAATGAATAGGTGGGTTAAGTTCATGAAGACGTTAGCAGACAAAAGAATAACTAACTTTAATATTTCATTGGCAGGGTCTGACCGTCTGAGCTGGCAATTGTCTTCGACTCGTGTCGAGCCTTTTGTGTCAACATACAGTGTAAGTCGTGCAACTGAATGAACATCAGGAATGAGTCTTTAAACAGACAGATCTCACATACCTTGCCTCTCCCACCTGCGGGCCAGCCATGGCGTTTGCGAATTGTGAGGTGGACCGGGGTGTGGGGCCACCAAAGGTAGCGAGACGCTGAGAACTTAGAAGGTAAGAGGAAAAAGGTGTTGTGACGTGTCGCAAATTTCTCACACGGACTTGACTCTGAGATTTCAAACCCCGCTCGTCCTCACACGGTCTTTTGAGTCTCTTTTCTTGACGTTGTGAGATATCAGATATGTTACAGGATGCCAGACGTGATGCCTCGAAGGCCAGAGCTGCACATGCACGGCAAATGAAGAAGAATATGCAAAATTTGAACCTACAGGTTGGAAGTAGCAATCGGAACGAGGTGAGCAGTGGGGATGGACCAATATTGCTAGATATGATGTTGCTACAATGATTGATTTGATATCAATAAACCTTGAATAGATATTCTGATGATATGTTCAGGGTAAAATATACGATAATATTAGATTGACATTGTAACATACTCGGCAACCGGTGGGTCATGGGATATACGGGTCGGATATCCTCATGACATTTCGGTTCGATTTGCGGTGTAGTTCACTGGCCACTATAGTTGATGACACCTTCCTCTTTGAGGTTCACACCTTCCTTTTTAGGCCATAATATACCGCTTTAGGGTATGTTTTTGCCAGGGGGGTGTTCACACCCTCGGATTTTTGATGACATGAACTAAAATAGGTTCACAAATCGGGCTGATGACCGATGACGTGAACCTACGGTCGTAATGGTACAGTATATTCGGCCGGATAGCGGTGCTGTTGGGTGGGGGAGAGAGAGAAAAATAAAATAAAATAAAATCAAAAAAGGAAAGAAAAAGAAAGAGAAAGGAGACTCATCTCCGCATCTCCAGCCGTCCACACTGTCGCTATAGATGGCCCTCAACTTAGTAGATCAATATTAATTTGTGTAGCACACATAAATCTCTTAGTAATCTCTTGGTAATCTCTATATACCACTGGATGTGTCCCTTTCAGGTCCCTTTTAACGTGTTTAAGTTAGTAACCAACCAATCAGAGAAATTCATTGTTAAGGGACGCCAGGATACTCGCTTAGTTCCTTGTCCCGGAAAACGGCACCAGAACGGCACTGACCGGCACTGGACATCACCGTAATCATGATTGCTGTAAAAATAAAAGTTGACCCTGATTTGACCCATCAGCAGCTCATCATAACATCTCAAAATAAAAGCTGTGAGAGTGATGTTATATATCAAACAGTAATTTCCGGCAAAAGGCCAGGACAGGCCAATTTCCATTTTTTCAGTAGGCACTGCTGAGATAAAATGGCTTGGGTGGCTGAGTGGGACATGCGCACGCTGCGGCATGCAGTCGAGCGCAGAATTGAATCTCGTCAAACAATGTCACGTTATGAGATTACATAATAATTTTTTTTCCGGTATCCGGTATCCGGTATCCTCCAATAGCACCACTAGCCGGCCGTATATTCAAACCACTCTAAATTATATAATTAAATTAGTGAAAAACAAAACAAAGGTGACACCCGAATGGCGCCGCACCACATTGCTGCTGAAAGTTGAAACAGGCTCTAACGAGTTCTTTCGCTGCCATCAAGTTCTTACCAACTGAAGAAGACAAAAGACATGACCTCTTGGACTTACTCCGGTAATCTTATGGATTTTTACGGCCTTCCTTCTTGGCCCACCTGCATTTACCGAACCGGTGACAAGTGGCCCACATATCAAGACGTAGGTTGGGCGTGGCACGAGCCAAGAGAGACTCGACCAGTATACGACAAAAAGCTCCAAGACGCGTGGGACATGTTGCACATCGATATCTACTCATTTCTAGATTCCATGGATGTTAACTGGTCTACCATCGATCCAGTCCGGTTCGCTGAAAAGAAAGAAAGTGAAGGCGAAAGTCCAATTTATCTTTGGATCGGTGTCCTACCCGGATCCTTATCATTCGGGCGCGCCCAGGATGCGGCTGCTGGTTGTCAGAAGATTTTAAGGACGGCTAGTTTCCCGGATATCGAGGTCAGTTTCAGGGAATCATTCTATTTCAAGTCCAAGGGTCCGCGACTTTTTAAAGACGATGGTGATGTTTTGGATATCATCAATGGCATGGTTGATATCCGCAATCCTTTCACTCCCTCTCTCGGCGTTCAGATTGCTCCCGAAGACGAGTCAAGCCATGAAGGCACCGGCGCCCTGTACTTCCGCGAGAGTGAGGCGAGTGACAGGATTTTGCTTCTCACCACCCGCCATGTCGCTCTTCCACCCTCCAGACCCCCTAACCGACTCTATAAGGATCCTGGCAGTCGGCAACGTGATAATATTATCATACTAAGCGACAAAGCCTATAAGAAGGCTGCTGATACGATGCTGGAGACATTGGAGGCCCAGCAATCCCGCATCCGGAGGTCTGAGAGTTTCGTAAAGTCATTTGGGGAGCCTACTGAAGGCGAGAGTCCCGAGAACATCAAGAAGCGGGAGCATGGATATACATCCATCGCAGGAGCTAGGTGGGTAATCGAGGATGTGAATAAGTGTCAGAACGAAATAAAGAGTTGGGAATCACCCGAAAATCGAGTGATTGGAAATGTCATATATTCGCCTGCCATTTCTGTCACAAGCGACCAGTGCATAGAGGACTGGGCCATGATTAATATTGACCCCGATGTGATTGACCTTGACACGTTCCAAGGCAATGTTTTGTACCTCGGTATGTTCCAAATATCGCTTACCAAAGTTATCTAATCTAAATTTTTGTATCCAGGCGGGAGATTTTCACAGGTTGACTGGAAAAGAAAGATGAGGTCCAGTGTTCCGGACTTTAAATATCCATTCGGGCGCCTTTTCCCAGCTCAAGGCGTAGTCAGTTTGGACGAGCTCTGCTATTCAAACCAACAAGATCCAAAAGGCACCAATCACTTTATGGTATTCAAACAAGGTACGGCCACAGGAGCCACTATCGGTTGGATGGCTGGTATCAAGTCAGTCATCCGCCATCATGACGTGACCGGTTCTAGGAGGACTTCCATGGAGGTTGCCGTACACTCCAGGCATGACGATGGGCCGTTTTCTGCTCCTGGCGATTCTGGTTCCATCGTCGTGGATGGGCGGGGACGCATTGTCGGAATGATTTTTGGCGGATCCGGCCTGGGCACCAAGAAATTTGCGGATTTGACCTACATAACGCCATATGCCTGGCTCGAGGAGCGTATTAGGAAGGCTTTCCCTGACAGCTTTCTCTACCCGACTAAGCAAGTTGAGGACTGGATGTAGCATCACTGCCTTGTTTTGGAATGACGATTCTAGCTCTGAAACCCCATGAATAACAAATAGTTAATGAATCCTCGTCGCCAGAGAACCGTCCGTTCATTCAGGACAAGGCGACTCGTTTGCAGTGGCTAAAGATCTCCGCTCAAGGTTCGGACAGAGCCGTCTCAGGCGAGTTGAATTCACTGATGCCATGCAGGGTCCACAGGTTTCTGCAAAGATCCGCCGGCAGAGGTACCCCCTCATGTTGAGCGATCTCCTTCCACCTCGAATGAGTGCAATTTTTTCAGAGAAAGCCCCAACGGCCACTTGGCCAAACCCATACCAAAGTATTGGTGACTCGCACGCAGTGCACTATGCAACTGCTAGTGCGCACTCACGATACTCTTCTCCTCATGAATGTCACATCAAACCCATGATTATGAACTACAATTCACAGATTATCGGACTGGAATCAATCGCAGATCAACGATGATCATAGCGTTGATAAAGCATTACACCTGTCATCCATGACAGGTGTCATGTTGTGCAATTGACAGTGACAATGATACGTCAGTGATAAGTACTGCCGGAGAACTGTACAGTGATCCAGCGAGTCTCCCTCTCGTGTGTCAGCCGCCTCTCCTATACCAGAAGATCTCATGACGCCCCTACCTCCTTGGGAGACGGTTGGTTTGCCAGCTTCCGAAGGCAAGACCTTCTTCCGAGGCATGCCCGACGACAAACTTGGTCCCGGAAATCGATTTCAACTGAACGTGAAGCTTGCCACTGGGAAGAACTCAAGCATATGGCTCACGAAAGACATTGAGTAAACCAGAGACCTCGAGCGTCATATCAAACTGACCGACATGTCTCAAAGGCACGGTCGTCATGTTTTACTCAAGATTCTCTCGGGTCGTGCGTCTGACTCAGCTGCGGAAGGATCTTTGCGCCACGAGCTTCCAACCTATCAGCGTTTAGCCTCGCTTTCCGCTGAAGAAACCAGGCACTGTAGCCGTCTCATCACACACTTCAAGCACAGGAGTCCAGATGGCGAACATCTCTGCTTGGCGCTTGAACTTGAAAGGACTAATATCGAGTCAGTGTTGTCTGCGAAAGATCCAGCATTCTATCCCATTCCGATCGTCAAGCGTATCCTACGCCACGTCCTGCACGCAATCGCTGCCCTCCACAAACTCGAATTTGCTCACACAGGTACGGTTGCCGATCTCACTTTTTTAAAATCTACAATTTTGTGCAGATATCAAACCCGACAACATACTGGTCAGCCTGGCCCCAACCTGGTCAGACGCCAAGGTCTCTGAATGGGTATCCGACCACCCCCCGCGTCTCAACGTTTCTGAAGACTTCTACAAGTCATTGGAAAATTTTGATACTAGAGCTTCTCTGGCGTTTATCTCTGAAGAATTCCCTCGTCCTACTGTAGAGGAACTTGGAACCTGCCACTTTAAGATAGGTGGCTTTAGCAAAGGTGAGTTTCTCTTTCGTCCGAACAATCCTTCACTGAGGTATCCAATAGCCCAGGATCTGTATCGTCGGACAACGGACGACATTGCACCTCTCGCATTACGCCCTCCTGAGGTCATTCTCGGGTATGGATGGGGAGCACCAGTCGACATCTGGATGTTTGGATGTCTGGTATGTGGTTATTATCGGCCGCGATCTCATATATTTACCCAGTCGTGTAGGTATTTACTATGCTCACTAAGGCTCAGCTCTTTCCTGATACCGTCCCTCATGACATCACTCACTGGTATCTGCAACCCGGTGCTGACCCCAAAGCTAAGGGCTTTGAGGTTGACTATCTGCTTTTCAGGATGGCGAACATCATGGAACAAGGATTTCGTCGCGATATGCTTGCGCAATCTTGTTACAGCGACAAGTACTTCAAGCCGAATAGTATGCTTACACTTCGTCTGATATTATGCTCATTGATATCATCCCACAGGCACTGAAATGAAGTGCTTTATATCTCTCCGTGGCCTCTCGATTGAAAAACGTATTCGGGAAACTGAGCGTCCGATGTCATGGGAAGACGTTACTGCAGCTGCTGACTTCATGCGTCGCTGCCTCAAATTTAATCCACACGACCGTCCTTCCGCGCGAGACTTACTCGATGACCCGTGGCTAAAGGAATGATGATGTATAAAGTGATTTTACCTGAACAAGCTGCTCGAATTGGAAAGTGTTCTTAGTGAATTCTGTGTATCTTTTGCTGCGTCTCTTCCGAAAGACTATTCTCCATTAATGCATACTGTAAAGTAAATGATATTAAGAGTGGGCTCCGATCTCCACAATTGAGGATTTTGTTAATCAAGCGCCGCACAGTCGCCTGATGATAATGTTAAGGTCATGAGGATGGAATCGTTGACAGCCTGAGGCAAGTAGCCTTTTGACCCGGACTAAACTTGTATGAGTTATAAATTCAAGATATTGAATCAATTATCAAATGGCCTGGATTCCATTATCACAAGAGGGAGAAGTAAGAAGTTTCTTCCGACTTTAGTAAATCATCCTCTCGGCCTTATACATACCACTTCGTGACGATTATTTGAAAATCACGGTTAGGTGCTAGGCATGCAACTTCATAATGTCGTGCAAAAATCTCGTCCCTTACGCGTGAGTGACTCACGACAGAGAATGCATGTAATATACAACATAACTACTCACTTCACACTACCATCAAACCAGCGTCTTGCTCATATATGGTCCATCCAACTCATACCCCAACTTCCTATAATAATCTCTCGTCCCCACACCCGAAATCACAGCAATCTTCACACTCCCATGTTCCTCTCTCGCAATTCTCTCCGCTTCCTCCATCAACAACGTTCCGAATCCCTGATGCTGAAATTTCGTTGGATCACGGCCATGAACGGGTACAGCTGTTCCATATACATGTAGTTCTCTGACGATACTACATCCACCCTCTGCACCGGGTTGAGTAACCAGTTCTGGCCGGAATGTACCTTCTTCTGAACATTTTCGGAGACGCAGAAGACCGACGAGGATATCTTTTTCAGGGTCTTCGTAAGAAAGGAAGGTTTCCCAGCCTCCGTTCGCTGTGTAATCCCTTCGTAGAAGCTCCACAGACTCTGGACGAACTTTATGGTGAATTTCATGGATCTGTAATGTAAAGCGAATGTCAAGTTACAGAGCGAGAGATAGATCGTGTTACTCACTCCGACTTCACGGAACCGTACGTCCCGACAGACAGCTCCAAAGTCCTTCATCCTGTTTAGAGCAAGTTCTCGTAGATTCCCCGAATTCTCACATCCACTTGTTACGAGTGGGAGCGGGATATCCCTGCCAAAGAATAGCTTCAGATCCCTCACGAAACTGAGGTCGCCAAACTACTCACCTTTGCACGCGATATACCCTCGTCCAGGGCGGAACCAAAGCTAAAATTCTCGCAACGACATCCACCAGTACATTCGGCGTATAGTTCTTATACCTCCCCGTCCTCCAAAGCTCATATAAACCCGTCCCTCGAATCACCAGAGTCGGATATATTTTCAGTCCATCACTCCTAAATGCCGGATTCTCGAAATATTCTTTGAACTGCTCCAAATCGCGTTCAACACCGACATTGGGAAGATCAGGCATCATGTGGGCGACAACTTTGAAACCAGCATCTTTGGCGAGATGGAACGATTCAGAGACTGCGCGAACGGTATGGCCTCGATTTGTATCACGAGCGACGTCTTCGTAAACAGACTGGACACCAACTTCTAGACGAGTGCAGCCGTATCGGAGCATTTGGGAAAGGTGTGGGCGGAGACAGTAATCTGGCCGTGTTTCGATCGTTATTCCTATGGCTTTTGATTTGCTCTGTTCGGAGAACCTGTAGCACAATGATCAGGTATGAAGGAGTGTGCGCTTAACGAGTGGATCGACGTACCGGACTGCTTCATCTACATCTAAACCTGTGTACCCGGACAAGGCATTATGCAACTGTGCAATAAACTTGTTTCGATAATCCTCTGGCATGCTCATGAATGTCCCACCCATGATGATGAATTCAACCTAGAAATCATCAGATTGAAATTGTATCCAAGATGGTAGCCGACGTTACTTTATCAACGTTATGGCCCAGACTCTTCAACTGTTCCACTCGCCCTCTCGTCTGTTCGTACGGGTCGTATCGAGCACGAATGGCACGCATGCTTGTCGGTTCGTATCCAGTGTAGCTTTGCGTACTATAGTCAAAGTCCGAATCAGGTCCTCCTGGACAATATCTGGTCGTTGTCAGATCGATCGCGAGAACCAAGATGAAAGAAATTTTTGAGCGCACACACATATGTTACCGGTCATGGCGATATGAGGACATCTGTGAGGCTTGCACATAACCGCAACCACCGCGATCTACATCAAGAATGTCACAATGGGCCAGCTCCAATTTCGGCAGGGTACGTACACCACTTGCAGTCCGAATAGGTCTCGCTTTGAGCTTCGGGAGAAGAGCCTTCTTGTAGTCATCCGGAATCGCGCTGATGATGTCGACGAGTCGCGGAACACCTCCAAAAGCGTGCTTTTTAGATACACGAGCACGAATTTCATTGAGCGATACAGAAGTATTGGAATCGTGCGCTTTGATGAGCTCGGCTGCAATGCCAGACGTTACGCGCAGAAGTTGTTCAGCTTGTGAGGGTCCTGCGGTAGTCAAGGTGGAAGGGTAAGACTAGCTAAGAAAGATAAAATGAGATATACTGACCCTCGGTTTTGGTTTTCTGGACCATTCTTGCTCCAGATGAAAGGAAAATGAAAATCGAAGGAAGATGAGTCGTGTTCCAAATTAGGCAACCGACGTCACTGACTGGCTTGCCTCGACTTCGACATATCATATATCAGCGATCAGTTATAATTAATCGCCCAACGCCGTCTCATAACTTGTGCAGAGGCGACTAGTTCAGGAGTGAAAACAATGGGCAAGCTTATACTAAGACAGGTTCCTTGACATCGTAATTTTGGTCCCGCTCAACATATCATCGGAATGTCTTCCTGAAACGTTCGGGTCGCGTAGAATTGTGTCAACTTGAATATGCGTATTCACTGATCATCCAACTGCTCCAACTGGCTGCCACGGTTTCAAAATTTCATGAGACGCTAATAGGACCCGTGGCTAAGGGACACAAATACATAGAATGGGTTTGCATAAATATTTTCTGTGAAGAATGTCGTGTATGCTCTGCTGTGGCGAATCACTGCATTAGAGTGCCACTCATATACCCACGATCACCTTGAAAGCTTCAAAACACCTCAAGACCTCGCGCCTGTTATCCAAAGGTTTCATCCCTTCACTGTAACGACTTGCAGGACGAGGAACGGGGGGATAACAATAAGTGACAACGGTTTCAGCTGAGGGATAGGTGCCATAGGCGATGTGCTTCGCTAAGGTCTGCGTAACGGGAATCTTGAAGAATGTAGGCATAGTGCCGGCCATGACGATTCCAGGAATGACCTGAAAAGAATTAGATGAAACAGAAGCCCCAGAAAATCACCCACCTTTTCTGCCAAGGGAGGGAGTCCCATTGCAACTCTGTTGCCATTGATCTCAGTAAAAGCTGCAACTGCTCCTGCTACCAGCTTAGCTTGTGCATGGATGGGCGCAGTATTTGCCAGCCTCCTGTCTTCCTGAACAAGGAGAGTGAAATTGTTATGATAGTGGTCGACGAGGCACACTTTGGTCTGGGCCTTTCTAGCTTCACCGCATATATGGAAAGGAATCTCCACTCGCGTGCGCACCAGCCAGCCCAAACAAACATAACCGAGGTACTCGAAGAGTACTCTGACGAAATCAGCGACGGCAGTTTCACCTCTTGTAGGGGTCATCGCAAGCTCAAGCATAGAAATAAGCTCTATGTTGTTGTCTTGATGCATGGCTTTGGCGTCAAGGGTGTTTAAAATCTCTGGATCAACTTCAGGTTGCGGCAATACCTATGATGAGACAATTCGGCAACGTTTCAAAGCCACAGGTAGACAATCCTATGTACTTGCACACCAAAAAACTGGAGGGCTTCCTGTTCTTGGAGGTTGATATGATACGAAGCTAAGTCGTTGGACGTCCAGCCACTGCCTGACTTAGGTGAACGAATGAGTTTGGACATGGTTTACTGAGAACACGAAGTGAAGACGTGACTCTGTGTCTCGGCGTGATGAGCGGGTCAACATTCGGCGGCGGGCGGCGGGTTAACTGTCAAGTTCCCATTTGAATGCTTGTGGAATCATGAAAACCCCGCAAAATTTCAGAGAGCCTGCTCAACGTTGCTACGCATGCATTTCAAGTACTATACACACACTATTGTCGCCCAAGGTTGGGCTTTGTATTCAATGTTACATGTCACGCGTGGCGCTCGCGACTTGATAAATCAGGTGATCACTAGCACTCAACTCCAGCTTCGTCTCCGCGAGGCGGGTGATGGAAAAAGGTTGGGCTGGGAAGATCGCGTTAGCGGACTGGACTACACAGAGAGAAGCCGCTTACCCATAAGACATACATCGGTGTGAATGGTTTACAATCTCGATTATAATTATGTGATACATGGAACGCGTTCAGGTTGAGATTGAAAGCTGTATCCTCACTTCTGAGTCGTAGTAATGACAGTCACTTTCCTCTGTACAGTCATTCATCAATTGAAATGGCTATCGCCCTATCTCGCCTCTCGACTTCGATGGTATTGAATTCATACTCATCTGTCACACTTCCCTGAGACGACCTAAACCCGCGCCTTCTTCTGTGGGCGCAAGTTCCATTTCATCGCCTTCTTTTCCCATTGTCAATGGCATGACCCGAATCTGACCGGTAGCCGCTCATCCGCACAGCCTCGTGGTTGAACACCTGCTCTAATCCGTATCCCTGATAAGGTCTGGGTTCTGCAGGACAGGCGAGTTCTTTCTTTCCCCACTACAAGTCTCTTTTCTGTCTTTGTCTTGGAGGTGTTCGCGCCCAATGCTTGACATCATATTATGCTTGCTCCTGGTACTATGGCTGGTCGCTGAGGCTTTGAGCGATAAAAAGCCCAGATCCGAACGGTCACTTCTTCCTCAGCATCACGATGGTGTTCGTTACACTGCACCGCTACATAATGGGGAACAGCGATCAGTGAGCGAACATCAACGCCAGAGCACTCCTTCCTCAAGGGCGCTATATGTGCATCAAGGGCAAGAACGAATCTCTCCTCCTCAACATCGTGACGGTGTACCAAACACTGTCCCCCAACAACGCCAGAGCGCTCCTATCGCAAGGGCGCTGTATGTACACCAAGAGCAAGAACGAATCTCTCCTCCTCAACATCGCGACGGTGTAACAAACACCGTCCCCTTACAACGCCAGAGTGCTCCTCCGACAAGGGCGCTACGTGTACATCAAGAACACGAGCGAGTCTCTCCTCCTCGACATCGCGATGGTGTAACGAACGCTGTCCCAGATCAACGTCGGGATGTTCCTCAAAGGGGGCAATATGTACATCAGGAGCAAGAGCGAATCTTTCTTTCCAATCTTCTTCGAGCTGTCCAGCTGGGGGCTCAAGGCTCGAGCGACGAATGTTCCGGTTCCGAACCGCCACCCCTTCCTCAACCTCACGACAATGTCCGTTGCACTGCAACATTACATGATGTAGAGCAGCGATCCGTAAGCGAACATCAATTGCAGAGCGCTCCTCCCCCAAGGGCGCAAAATGTACAGCATGAACGAGTCTCTTCTCCAGAACCTCTTCAAGCTGTCCAGCTCTCCACTCCTGCAGTTCCTCAGGGACAGGATCAGACGCCTCTCCAAACTGCACCGCAGCATGTAAACGAACCGGAACAGAATTCTGTTCTTATTCCCCCGGCTACTGTGTCTCCCACCGAGCCCAAACTAGAGGCAGCTCAGACCTATCAAGCTACAGAGGCAGCTCTTGCAACCGAAGCCGGGGGAGAAGTGCCCCAGCACCCTCAAGTGAGCACACTCAGTCTCTTCCACAAAACAATGATTGTTAATCTTCGTCCAGGATGATGCGGATGAAGGAAGCGGTGACTATGACAGGCTCAGAGAACGTGCAAAGCAGGAGATAAAAGCGATACAGAAGTATCGCAAAGAGAAGCAACAAGCCAAAGCCAGTGGTCAATTCAAGTTGGTCGCAGAACTTGCCGAAGAAATCAAGAAACACAGACAGCGCCGGCAATTATTCGATGAACAAGCCAGTCATTTGATCTTTGCGAGTAAGCGAACAATTATCCGTTGAAGATTAGAATACTGATACATGTCATTTCAGAAAATAACAAGGTTCGTTCAAAACTTGTATCATGACACTACGTGAATAACAAGTCCTTGTGGCAGAATCGCTCACCGAACCAGGTCGACTTACACGGCCTTACGGCAAAGGAAGCAACCACTCACGCAAAGCGTGCAATTCAGGAGGCCCGTGAAAGAGGCGTCGTCCAATTGCGCCTCATCGTTGGCAAGGGACTTCATTCATCAGGACCACCTGTACTCAAACCCTGCATGCTGAAGCTTATGCAAGAGTAAGCATCGTGATATCTACAAATCTAATCTTATTAACTGTGGTGTAGGCTTAAACTTCCTGCGGAAGTTCATCCTTCGAATGAAGGTGTACTAGTCGTTCAAATCGTTCCTTCGAGTACTGCGTCTCCTCTGGCGACAGTTCATCAATCGGTTTTGCAGCCCTCCTTGTTAATCACAAGCCAACCGGAACCAAGTCCTCTTGTTCCTCATATTGATGCGTCTCCCGGCGAACCTGATCAATGGGCTCACAATTTATCTCGAGAGCTTGTTTGGTATGGTCAAGAAATCTCACAGCGCTTCCAAGTAGGCATCCTTTACTGTATAAGAGGTGGTTCTCATTGACCGATCTTTCCCCCTAGAACTCAGCTCATCATAATGTGGAAGATGGAAATGGTGATGGTATCATACTTCGTGAATATGCAAGGCAAGAGAGACAAATGAAGTTGAATTACCGCAAGGAGAAAAAGCTAGCCAAAGCCGGGGGTCAATTGGTGCTTGCCAGAGAACTGGCTGAGAAAGAGAATGAACACAGAAATCGCTGTGATATGTTCAATGCGCAAGCGAGCGAGCTAATTTTTGCCCGTACGTGCTTCTTTTTCCTTTTCTCTTGTCGAACGATTCATCACTGATAAAATTTTGATTCCGTCAGAAAATAATAAGGTTCGTTGGTATTCAATATCTGATCTTGACCCTGTGTAACCACGAAAACCCGTGTCATAGCATGGCTCATTGGACTGGGTCGTCTTGCACGACCTCAAGGCAAAGGAAGCGAAAGTTCACACGAAGCGCGTTATCGAAGAGGCTCGTGCGAAAGGCATTATCAAAATATGCCTGGTTGTTGGTGAACAAAGTTCATCAGGTGCGCTCAAGCCCGCTATGCTCAAATTTTTGAGAAAAAAGTAAGTGTTGTGATGCTTACGACTGCAATTTTTCATTTACCTTTTTACAGGCGTGAGCTCTCAGTGGAAGTTAATCCTTTATATGCAGGTGTACTGGTCGTTCAACTCGTTTCCATGAGTACTGAGTCTCCTCCTGCGGTTTGGGACCAAACGCTTTTGCAGGCCCCCTTATCGCAGACAAGTCAACCGGCATCGAGTCCTATTGTTATTTCCCATATTGATGCGCCTCCTGATCGACTGACCGGTGATTCATCTCGAGGCCTTGCACAGAACTGTGAGGTCACATCGACACCTCTTGTTCCTGTTGGTGGTGAAGAGCTGCCAGAAGTTCCCCAAGTGAGCATCCGCTTCTGCGTAAGGGCTTGTTCTCGTTGACCCTCCCTTTAGATCGCAGCTCATCGTGATGCGAAAGATGGGAACACTGATTTTATGATGCTCCGGGAATATGCAAGGCAAGAGAAACAAAAGCAGTTGAATTGCCGTATGGAGAAGAAGCGAGCCCGAGCCGGAGGCCAGATGGCGCTTGCCATGGAACTGGCTAAGCAAGAGAATGAACATCAAATTCTCCGTGACCTGTACGACGCAACAGCGAGCCAGCTAATTTTTTCCAGTACGTTCTTCTTTTTCTCATGGAATGGTTCAACACTGATAGGTTTTTGTTTCGTCAGAAAATAATGAGGTTCGTTGGTATTCACGGTCCGGTCATGATCCTGCGTCAACGAAAGTCTTTGTCATAGAACGGCTCCTTGGACAAGGTCGTCCTGCGCGACCTCAAGGATAAGGAAGCCATGACCCATGCAAGGCGTGTTATTCAAGAGGCTCGTGAGAAGGGCAAAACCGAGATATGCCTGGTTGTTGGTGGACTTTGTTCACCAAGTTTTATGCTCAAATTCCTAAGAAAATAGTGAGTGTTGTGATGCATACAACTGCCATTTTTGATTTGGCTTTCATAGGTGTGGGCTCTCAGCGGAAAAGGACGCCAAAGATAAGGAAATACTGATCGTCAAACTTAATCCTTAAAGTAATCTCTGAGTCTGGTGTGGCAGGTAATTACTTTACGCCGAATGTAGCAACCGAATCTGCTTGTATTGATATGGCTGTTGTTACTGTCCTGTCTCTTGTACAATATCTGATGTCTACGTCATGCTGGCGATTGTTAAGAGAGCGTGATCTTTTTTATTTGTGCGCAGATTGGGCGACTTCCTTCGGCTCATGGCAGCCCTAGGATTCAAACTTCAATGGGATTTGCAACAGTTACTCCTCCAAATAAACGTTAGCGCAACTTTAGTCATAGAAAGTAACAATCAACAACCAGGTTAACTTAACCTGGTTGTTTTCAGTCTTAACCTGGTGAAGACTGAAAAGCTGGCAACTCCGAACAGCAAAATACGAATTGCCAGTTCGGGCATACTCATGATTTTACTCATTTGAGTCACAGTGACACGCTCACTTTCCGCTTTACAATCCATCATCAACTGGACTGGAATGGCTTTCAGTTGGCTATCGCCAGGTTGTACCTCCTCTTGACTTTTAATGATTTTAAAGTCATTTCCATCTGTCATACTTTCAGAGACGACTTAAAGCCGCCCCACCGCCTTGTAGGCGCAAGTCTAATTTCATCGCCTTGTTTTCATGTTGTCAATGGCATGACCCGAATCTAACCGGTAGACGCTCACTTGCAGCCTCGTGGTCGAACACCTGCTCCATTCCTTGTTCGTGATACTTGACGAGGGCGCAACCAATTAAGGGCTACCAAGCTCGTTCTTCCACCACGAGGCTCTTTCTGCCTTTATCCTGAGAGGTGTTCGCGCCAAATGCTTGACCCAATTCCCATATTATGCTTGCTCCTTCTACTATGGCTTGTGGCTCGGGACTTGAGCAATAAAAGGTCCAGATCCGAATCTCCACTCCTTCCTCAGCATCGCGACGACGTTCGTTACACTGTAACGCTGCACGACTCAGAGCAGCGGTCAGTGAGCGAACATCAACGCCGAAGTGCTCCTGACCCAAAGGCACCATACGTACATTTGGAGCACGAACAAGCCTCTTCTCAAACAGTTCAGCTCTCCTCTCCTGCAGTTTCTCAAGGACAGAATCAGACGTCCCTGCGAACTTCACTGCGGCAGGTCGAGCCAGCACAGGGCCCTGTTCTTGTTCCTCAAGTTCCTGTGTCTCCCACGGAGCCCCCACAAGAAGTTGTTCAGATCTATCGAGCTACAAAGACAGTTCTCATCCCCAACGCAGGTGGGGAAGTGTCGCAGCTCTCTCCGAGTCAAGTGAGTGGCTCCAGATTACTCCACGACAGAAACTGAATGTTAATACCCACCAGGACGATGCATACGAAGGAAGCGGTGACTATGACAGGCTCCGAGAATGTGCAAAGCAGGAGTTAGAAGCGATACAGAAATATCGCAAGGAGAAGCGACAAGCCGGGGCCAATGGTCAACTGAGGTTGGTCGCAGAACTTGCCGAAGAAATCAAGAAACACAGACAGCGCCGGCAATTATTCGATGAACAAGCCAGCCATTTGATCTTTGCAAGTAAGCAAATCCTTGATTCGTTGGAAATTCAAACATTAATGTATTTCATGTCAGAAAATAATAAGGTTCGCGCAAACATGCATCTTGATACTGCATCTTCAACAAGTCTTTGCGGCAGAATCGCTCACCGAGCCAGGTAGACTTTCACGGTCTTACCGCAGAAGAAGCAACCACCCATGCCAAGCGTGCAATCAAGGAGGCCTGTGAAAGAGGCGTCGCCCAATTGCGACTCGTCGTTGGCAAGGGACTTCATTCATCAGGTCCACCCGTACTCAAACCATGTATGCTGAAGCTCATGAAAAAGTGAGTGTCGCGGACATTATAGATGTAATTTATTTATCAGCCTGCAGGCTTAAAATTCCTGTGGAAGTTGATCCTTCAAATGAAGGTATACTGGTCGTTCAACTCATTCCCACGAGTAGTGCGTCGCCTCCTGTAGTTTGGGATCAAACACCTTTGCAGGGCTTCTTGTCACAGACAGGCCAACTGGCACCTAGTCCTATTCTTATTCCCGAGGTTTATGCGTCTCCCCCGGAACTCGATCAGCTGACCGACGATTCATCTCGAGAGCCTGTTCAGGACTGTCAGGTCAACCCGACGCCTCTTGTTCCCATTGGAGATGAAGAGCTGTCAGAGCTGCCCCAAGTGCGCACCCTTTGGCCTTGTGAGGAAATTTTCTCGTTGACCGACCTCTTCCCTTAGAATTCAACTCACCATGATACGGGAAATGGAGGTGCTGATGGTATTACGCTTCGTGAATATGCAAAGCAAGAGAAAAAATTGAAACTGAATTACCGCGAAGAGAAGAAGCTAGCCATAGCCGGAGGCCAGACGGCGCTTGCCAAAGAACTGGCTAAGAAAGAGAAACAACACAAAAAACGCTGCAAAACGCTTAATACGCAAGCGAGCGAGCTAATTTTTGCCCGTGCGTACTTCGTATTTTTCTTGTCGGATGGTTCAATGCTAATGATTTCTGGCTTCGTCAGAGAATAATAAGGTTCGTTGGTATCCACGGTCATGATCCTGCATAAATGCAAACCTCTGCCATAGAACGGCTCGTTAGACAAGGTTGTCTTGCAGGACCTCAATGCGAAGGAAGCAAAAACCCACGCAAAGCGTGTCATCCGAGAGGCTCGCGAGAAAGGTTATACCGAGGTACGCCTGGTTGTCGGTGAACAAAGTGCATCGGGTGCGCTCAAGCCCGCTATGCTCAATTTTCTGAGAAAAAAGTACGTGTTGTGATACTTACAATTACAAAATTTTATTTAGCTTTATAGGTGTGGACTCTCAGCGAAAGTCGATGCCGCAAATGAAGGAATACTGGTCGTCAAACTTAAACCCTAAAGTGATACCTGAGTTCAGTGCAGCTGCTTATATGGATATGCCTGTTACCACGTCCTGTAACTTATCTTGTACAGTATCTGACAACTACGTTATATTGGCTATCGTTAGGAGAGTTAGTCATTCTTGATTATGCGCAGACTGCATGACTTGACTCTCGGTGTAACGGGAATTCAAGGATTATATTTCCGAATTCAATATGTAAAAGCAATCTTTCTCTTTACGAAGTAAGAACCAACAACTCAGGAACTAAATGCGAAATCGAGCCTGACATTCAGGGCTCCTATGTTCCTTGGGTCAACTTCCACCGGAAAATGATGCCTTTAAAAGAAGAGAAAGAAGTTTGTCAGAACGCACATCGCGACGCAGTAAAATATATTAAATATCACTTACTTTTCCAAGAAAGCCTGAATTGCTGGCTTAATCTTGGGATTACCGTCTTTCGAATGAAGACCTTTGCCAACTATTATACGCATTTCTGAATTGCCGCGCTCACGAGCTTGTTTAAGGGCACGGTCCGTATGTTGAATAGCTTCTTTCACTCTTAACCCGTGCAGGTCGATCTTCCGTAAAGTGAGATCCTGGTCCCAAGTTAATAAATAATAATAATAAAATGCAGTAATCTTAACGACGAGACCTTATTATTCTCTATGTACCACATATTCAATTCATTATCAGAGTATGGAGAGAGAGAGAAACGTACCGGCAAAAATCACTTCGCTCGCCCGATCATTCAATATCCGCATATGCCGCTCGTGTTGCTGAGCTTTACTAGCAAAATTTCTTGCTTCCTTCAATCGATGATGCCTCCTCGTCGATTTTTCCTCCTGACGACACTTTTTCATACTTTCATATTCTTGATTCGCTAATTCACGCAGAGTGAGATGATCGAGATCTTTTGCTTCTAAATCGTCATCATAATCATCATCATCATCATCCACGTCCTTTGTAATTATCGACGTGAAAGATGTGAGCCAGGTGGCTTGAAAAAGAAAAGAACACAGACTTACCTGCTGAACGGCTTCAATTAGTAATTCAGATGACTGAAAAAATTGTAGAGGCCTTGCTACAACAAGCCTCGGTACCGGCTGATATATCGGTTCAACAGGTTTTATACACGGTTGAACAGGAGGTTTTACAACCGTTCGATGAACTTGCTCAACCGAAGGTCCAGGAAGATCATTCCTTGCAACGGACAGTTGTGGTTTTCGAGCAGCGACAGGAAGTTCCGGAACCGATTGATATATTGGTTCAAGAGGCTTCACAGGCGGTTCAACAATCTTCTTCTGAACAGGAGGAGCTTTGATATCAGGTTGGTTAACCTGCTCAACCAAAGCTCCAGGAAGCTCATGCCGCGAAAGAGAATTCTGTTGAAGTTTTCGAACTGCAGTGTAAATGGGACGAGGAGGAAGAGGAGGAGGAGGAAGAGGTCTCGGGGATTGTTGCGGCTGAGTAGTAAAGGCCTTCGAAACACCTACAACTTCGTGGTGCGTCGAAGAGGAAAGAATACTACGAGGTACAATACCCCGAGATTCTACAGGCCGCTGATACTGCCTCGGTTCAGTATAACCACTATACAGATGTCGATTTGTCCGGGGAAGAAGGGGGTGTTCAGACCTATACCTCCGGATCCCTCGAATCAAAACGACGAGGCAGACCAAGAAAAGCACAACCAAGATAAAAACGAGGAAAGACATCTTGTTTCGTCAGTCTGAAAAGAGCCTGGCCGACGATGTATCGTGAAGCAGCAGGAAAAAAAAGGAGGGAGAAAGCAAGAATGAAGAGGGCAATTCACTGGTACTGGCCAACCAGGTAGTCAAGCAGGCACCAGGAGTTGGGGAAGAAGCCTCTGGATTGTAGGCCAGAATCCCGTCGCCTAGTGATTCATGCCCCACCGAAGCCATCACGAAAGGGTCGGAATGAATTTCGTAGTTTCAAGATATGGAAGCCCATAGCGTAAGGCACACATTAAAAGCGAATCGGCTGCATACTAGCAAAAGATTTGTATCCCCTTTGTAATCCCAGAGTAAGTAAAGCATAGTGCAATGGTTATAAGTATATTCGTAGCCTCCAGTGCATCGTGTATAACGTTTCGAATGCCGCAAATAAATGTTGGATTGCCGAGGTAACTTGAAGAATAGCTGTCATTTAAGATGAAGGCAAATGGAAACCCTTGATATAGCGAATTGACGCAACGTCCTTGATCGATCCGCACTCATCCGTCCGTCATCCGTTCACATCAACAATCATCGAACCAAATTCATTTCACATATAATCTACTACATCTACTCCTACCTATGCATGTACTTTAAGAAAAAGAAAAAAAAAAGAGAGAAATGTTTATTGGATCATCCAATTCAGTCCGCTACATACAGTTACAATACAAGCTAGATCAAAGGGAGAAAAAAAAGAATAATTCAAACCCTAGAAAGAAAACGGGTACAGAAGCACCAATTAACACAATAGAACGCAACGGCATTCAAGCTTCAAGTGCCGTAAACTTTTTGATAACGGTATATGAAAGAGAGAAAAAAAAAGATAACACAGAACAACAATTAAGGCGAGAGCATAAAACAAACGTTCATGAAAGAAAAACAAAAATCGGATCGACTCCTTCAAAGTTCAACCTCCCATCTCATCCCAAGTAAGTCTCGGCGCACTTACCGACAACTTACCCAACTGCTTCCGCTGACGCAAGTTTTTCACTTCTGTATTAATAAGATCTCTCAACCTCTCAAGATCAAGACTTCTTTCCGCTCTTGATCCCATAAGCAAATTCCGCCATATACCAGCTGCAGCGACAGAATTATCGATATTCAGTTGCATAGGCCTATGCAATCGGATCATCTTTTGAACGAGCGATTCTGGACTAGGGTATGGTGCGTTTGGCCATGCGATTCGAATCGCAAACCACCAACCAAGGGGCTAATAAGATACCAGAATGAGTAAATTCGCAGAGTTTCAGGAATCAAGAACCGAAAACTTACACGTCCGTCTGGGAGGGTACGATCTTGATAAGTATCATATGTCGCAAGTTTTCCCTCAGGTAGCGAGAAACTATAATATTACCCTTTAGCAAAGTATCACACATGCCACGAAGAACTAAGTCTTACCGATGCACAACCCAATGATTTGCCTCCGAACGATGTTTCGCAAGCACAATAATCAACCTCGGCATCCCCTCCAACCCAAACGGCGTCCACAAATCCTTCAACATCCCACACGCCTCTCCATGCCTCCCATTAAAAACCGCATTATTAATCACATCAGCAACAGTCGGCGGCACAAACAACCGATCCACCCCCGACGATCCCTCCGTCAATCTCGCCCTCACATACCGCTTATACGTTTGTGTCGCCCAAATACTCAACGCTACTTCATCCACTTGACTTCCACGACTGGTACTATTGAGCGCAAGATCAAACTCAGTCGTAGGCCAGATCATAGCCCAATTCAGAAGACGTTGGTGAATCTTTTGCCAAGGTGGAACTTGGTGTTGACCATTGTCGTCACTGACATCCCCTCGATGTTGCGCTTGACCGACGGCCAAGTCATCACCCTCATGATCCTCGCTGGGAATAGGTGGAAGAGGTGGTGATTGGGAGCGGTCACCATCAGCAAATGCGTCTCCATTGGTATCCGGGATAGTTGGCAGGCCTGAAGGACTAACACCCTCGTCATCGTCAAATTCTGCACAGTCATCATCCCGCGTAACCTCCCAAGTGCGATGAGACCGACCAGACTGACTCGCAGGCTTTTGACGTAGCTTGTAGAGCTCCTTTTCAAGAACGAGGGAGCCAGGCGAATCATCGCGACCTAGGGTGAAATCCTGACTCTGGGACAAAACATCGTGGGCTTGGGGTCTATGCATATCCGTAGAGTTATCGTCATCATGTTCCACATGATTCTGATACATGGAATCGACTAGATCGTCGGTACGTTGAGTTTGAATGTTCACGGTCTGCGTCACAGGAGTGCGAGTGTATTCGTCTCCTTCGAAGCGAGAATCCTGGAAAGATTGGTCTTGCGGCCTGAGATTTTCATTTATATTCTGGAGGTGTTGGTGCATAATGGAAATCTCATTTTTGAGATCAACGGCCCATTTTGGAGGTTCCTGAGAATGGGTTAGAACCAAAAAAAATTATCATAATAATCTCTCTTACTTCGCTGCTGAGGTGATCATTGAGAAGGTGAACGCTGGGATTGTGATCATGATAGGACTTTCTGAATTGCTTGATCGACTGCATATATATTAGTTTATCAATTATTGCATTGATAAAATCGTATCCGGACACTCACCTCAACATCCGATTTCATACCGAGCCTCTTAACTCGCTGCCGAATGGCTTTCCTCAACGCCTTCCTGACCAGTTCATGAAGAGTCTCATCGGCTTCCTGATGAAGTAGAACACAAAGCTCTGTGTCATGATAATGGTCCGTGACTTCAGGCTCCAAAGGTTTATCGGCATAATAAGATGTACGTGGTGTTAATCCTCCAAGGGCATCAGCAACAATGCGCGCCTCTTCAGGATCTAGACCCTCGGGAGTTGGCGAACGCGCCCGTTCTTTGCTCTTTTCGTAGTGATTGGAATGATTGGAACTCAACATTGAAGGCTGTTGTACAGGTGCTCCAGATATCTGAGACTGCGTCTTGGTTGAAATTCTGGTCGGAGCTTTGGAGGGTAGTGCTGACAACTGCTGAACGGGAGTTTGGGAAGGGGCATGGGAAGGGGCATGTGAGGAAACGTAGGAGGGGGCATGAGAAGGCGTTCGGGAGGGTGCTTGGGATGGAGCTTGGGAAGGCGTTCGGGAAGGTGCTTGGGATGGAGCTTGGGAAGGCACTCGGGAGGGAGCTTGTGAGGGAGCAGGAGAATGAATTTTTGTAGGCGCTTGCGAAGGGGCCTTTCCGTTAGTTTGAGAAGGAGCTTTACTAATTTGAGATTGTACTGCAACAGGAGTCTTACGTCCCTCCGAAGATGCTGGCTCATCCACCTCCGGTATCACCAAAGACCGACTACGGGCCGCAGCAGAAAACAAATCAGCATGCGTCGGCCCATGTCGATATGGAGAGAATGGTCGTGATTGGTGGTTAGTAACAGGTGACGATATGACCGGAGGACGAGCTACAAAGAATCAAATCAATACGTGGTACCAGAACAAATGTAAATGTATACATACAAACACCATTAGAAACTGATTTAGGTGGCTTAAAGTTGGATGGCGAGTCTGAAGGAGAGATGGAGGGCGCTTTAGAGAATGCACGTGATCTCGGTGATCCAATATCCCAGTTACTCTCGCCTTCGCCATATCGGCTCTCAGGAAGCGGGGGATAGACTGTTGTTCCCTTCTCAGTCCCTCGCGTTCTCGCAGTGGCCTTGGACTTGACGGACATGGGAGACAGAGGCCGATCTTCATCTAAACCTCTACCGTTCGATCGCGTAGTTGATTTTGGAGACTAGCAACATCAAACTATTGAGCGCGTCAAATGGAAATAGAGAACAGTACACACACCATAGCACGTTCACTTGGTTTTGGCGACATAGGTGCTTGAGAGCGCGCTCTGGTGCTTTGGCCATCCATTCTGGCCGAGGGCGCACGAGGTGAAGCCACAAACTCCGATGGAGGAAGGGGAATATTGGCAGCGGTGTTCGCCGTCTGACCATTCGGAGAACCCATTATATCGCTCAAATGCGGCTACCAAACGATTAACAAACAATTGAGAAACGAGATAAGGAAGACTTACATTCCAAGAGTTGAACCCATAAGGATTACCAGGTTGCGAACCATCGTCTGTAGGAAGAGGCCCAAAGTTTCCAAAAGAGGGACCAGAGTCATACGACGCATATTTGGGACCCGGAAGGTCATCTGGGCCAGGTTCTCTCTATCGGGAAGTTGAGAGGATCCGAAGCTTCTAAATGTAAAAGAAGACGCACCCTATGTTCCAAGTCAACATCAATCTCAGATGTCCTTCCCTCTTGAAAATTGGAATCAGCATCCTCTTCATCTATATCGCCATTCCGAAAAGACATATGTCCGCTTCGATTGCCAACGCTTCGAGGGGAGTGAGGAGGGGAGCGCACGGCGCTCATGTTGCTTCGATATTCTTCAGAGTCTAGGACAGAGCGGGGTGGCCTATTGTCGGGCTCGTCTCCTTCTCGAGTCATGCCCTGAAGGTATTTCATGACTAAACTGTGGCGTGAACAGAGTTTTCGGGGTTAGACTAGCATTTTTACATACCCTTCTCTGACGGCGCTGGAAACAAAAGCAGGTGATTGAGTTCAAATTATACATCAGAAGATGAAGCCAGCATACCTGGAGTGGTGGAGCGAAGGAGAATGGGAGTCAGCACTTCTTGACTGGCAGCGGCAGACATGCTGTATTCAATATGTCAAGATACGAAAGGGAGGAGATATCGCTCGTCGTAAAGATTCGTAAACGTCAAGTGCAGTATTACACAGAAAGAAAGAAAGAAAGAAAGTGAGCAGACGATTGATGCTGTGCAGCAACCAGAAAACGGATGTCGCAGTGGGCTTGGCTTTAATACCCGGCTGGAAAAAGGTGGCGAGGAGTGACGGAGACTGCCCCAATTGTCACTTTGAACAATGTACAAATACCGCCAAATATCCGAGATCACTGCCTTCGTTCCGGGTTTCTCATTCCCCGTCTTTTGGCCCTGACCTCAGTACCCTTGTTGTATAGCCAACAGACGTCGTTTAGACTTTGTATGTCCTTGTACGGTAAATTCCAGGCTGAACGAGGACTAACACCTTTTAATTGGCACTGGCACGGTATAATTGATGTGAGAGAAACCCTGTCAAATGTAGATTAAAGCCAAGCGACAACAAGTCTCCTTATCCCTTATCACCCATTCTACTCCACGACCTGCCAAGCTCAGAAAGTGAACAGGCATTAATTTCAGAAGTAGCAAACAACTATAAGTCAAAAACAAATAGTGATGCTGTATTATTGGTATTTGGTATACAAAGGAGATATCTCTCCAGATTAACAAACAATCCGTTCGCACTCAATCATGGTTGAAAAATTCCAAAGACCAGCAGACTTATCACGCCAACGCACCCTTAAAGTCAAATCCCAATTAATCGCGCACGAAAACATAACCAAGGACAAAAACATACCATAGGATCCCAAGCAGGCAATACCACCTTCTCCCCAGACTCAAATACAGCCACCAATTCCTTCGGCGCCAAACTCTTCGGAACCACAACTTGATAAACAAATCTGATTCACACAAAGGATCAATTTCACATTCATAAGCGGAATTAAAAAGACTTACTGCTCGAACCACTTATCGGTCATGACAAAATAGCCATCGTTACCGGCGGTCTCACCCCAAGAGTTCTCGACTTTGTAACGAACAGGTCGACCTGCAGAATCAAGGTGCACACCAGAAATGACCATAGCATGCGTCATGGACGATTCGCCAAGTTGAAGACGCTGTTCCTTGGTCATACCGAGCTTGATGTTGAACGCACTCTAGATTTCCATCCCTTGACTTAGTAAATGAATGAGCTCGACATGCGAAAGAGCTGACCTCATACTCGAATAACGCAGTGTCCATTATACCAGCAGCGGTGTCTGAGAATTTGCCTACATCGCAACCAAAGAAGACTGGATGTCCAGCTTTAATCATCTATGCAATCGTTGAGTAGGTCTCTTCACGCCAATGAACACCTTCGTACCTTGATAACGGCGTTCTTCATGTTCTCAATTTCAGTGTTAACGTCTATGCTAGCTTCAGACAAGTTATGACAGAGAACTCGAATCAACTCACAGAGAATAGGACGACCACCCCAAATGTTGCCTAACTTATCAACAGTGTACAATTTGGAATAATCATTACGAGGATCATTGATGAGAGAAAAACATTCAGCAGGCTGTGTCCAGACAATGAGTGAAAGTAGTTGTTTGTCAAGCGGGACAGACATACCGAGTAGGGTTTAGTACCAAATTCGCTATAGAATTGCTGAGGTGTTCCCTCCCAGCGTCCAGCCTTTCCGTCCGAATCGAGATATTCCCAAACGAATTTCTCTGTCGACTTTGGCGGGACACCCAGAGTCGCTGTCATGATCATATACACTTCCTTGACCAGCTCTTCCTTCTTAGCTCGAAGAGTAGCAATGATTGCATCTTCCTCGGTATGAGCCTTTCGAAGGGATGTGGAGAGGTCACGTAGAATAAAAGCGTGTTCTCGTAACTTGGTCTTCAAAAGATTGTTAAGAGGACCGGACAAGGAGGAGTGAGTGGATTCGGGGTAGAGCGCCTGAGGGACAATGCCATAGGTCTCCAGAAGGTTAACGACCATGTCCCATTGACCACCGTCTGAAATGAGATCGCCAGAGAGATGGTTAATGAGTCGGTCGTCAAGGGAAAGGTCGGCATGCTGGATCATGAGCTCAAGATAATAGTTTGCTTTGTTGAGTTTATCCCAGAAGAATAGATAAGACTGCATTTTTGTTATCATCCACGGAGAATGCCACAGAGGAGAAACCAAATTACCTGAGAAAGTTGAAAGTCCTTCAATTTAAATTTCTTCATGATATTGTATCTGAGGACATTCGTGGTAGCAAAGAGCCAGCAGCGGCCGCTACTCTTCTGATTCGTGATGGGTCCTGTCTTGAAATCGACAACATGATTGAAAACGTGCTGGTCTGCAATCTTGGCACCACGCGATATCAACGCACTCCGAACATCCGCATGAGAGAGGATCGTCCTAGCCAGCTGAACTTGAGGATCGCCAGCAGCGTCGCCTTCCCAAGAGGCTACGTGGTCTAGAGTCAACTGACCACTGCTAGAGAGGGGACGAGACAGGGGTGCATCGACTTGATGGACTTCGCCCCGTAGCTGTGCCTTCTCGTCAACTGGGCCAGGCTTAGTAGAAGTGGGAGCTCGAGAGGACGAGATGTTGCCCATGGGAGTATGCAGAGGGGAACGACCGCATGACAGTGTGATTAAATACCCGGGAAATGTTCGGCTGGGTGGCAGCTGGGATGGAAAAGAGCGTGTACCATCACGGTGGCCCTCGATCGCAATCAAGACAAGTCATTTATTTACGGTATTCTATTACTCCATGCCAGATTGTTCATATGTTCATTGGAGAGGTAAGGCCTGGACTGCGACTCTAATAATGCGTGGGTACCATCGACACGACCCTGACACCCACAGTCTACTCGGCGTCTTGTCCTTATGCGCCGAACAGATTCGTCATAAACCTATACGTGAGTTCAAGAATTATGTCCCACTATCAATGGACTAACATTGTTGGTCAGAATTCATCAACGAGCCTCGACCGTCCCTTATTGATTAATCCATCATTGTGTAGTTGAACACGAGGCTTCTCTCTGTCCATTTCACATATAGGCGTCCTCCACGCAAGCACATCGTGGTCGCCAACCCAATGCCCATTTCATCCCACCCCACTCAAGATAACAGATACGTCCCTGCGCAGGCATAGATTTACTTTCCCGTCCCCATATACTTCAAACAAAATGGACATCGTGTTCTCGATAGCGGCAGGCTTGGGACTCCGAGTCTACCTTGTACGCGCCACTTCCCCAGCGTCGGTCATTGCTCCAGCTATTATAGGCTTGTTCGAAGGTGTCCTCACCCACCAACTTTCATTCCGCCCTACTTCCTCCGTTTCTTCGCCGCCTTTGGACCATTACCTGGCACTTGGCCTGCGCCTCGCCGCCGATCTGCTCTTATCCAAAAGTCTACCAAGACTGGTGATGATTGGTCTGTGGGCCGCCATTGGCACAATTATCTCCGAATCCGCATTTCCCAGTTCCTTGTCCTCTCTTAACAGCCGTGTCTCCAGCTCTTCCAGCCGCCGAGACAAGGAGAAGCGTCATCGCCACTCTAAAGCCTCTCCTCCACGTATTTCCTCCCGTGTCCGTGTATATCGGTCGCCTGTCATATCAACTGCCACATCCGACCCTCTCCCACCGCCACAAACAAGTACGCCTACTCGACCAACGGTTCAAGTCAATACTCGTAGTACACCGCCGTCTGGTCAAACTGCCTCTTCCCCCAATTACCTAGCTGCCTCACCGCGTAGTTTCTTTTCAGACGCCGAGACACAGCCATCTCCCTTCCCCGATTCTTCTGCGTCCCCTAAACCCATCACTGTAGTAACCCAGTTTCCATCTCGTCCTCGCTCGGCCCTATCATTTTATGAAGGGGAGAATGATGCAGCCTCTGCGCCTGAGCCATCAGGTGGCCCAGGACGTTCCCCCCATCTGCTAACACCACCTGATAGTACAATACGCGAGAGAACGATGGACTCTCGTGTCGACCGTCTTTCCACCATTGACGAAATAACTTCTCGGTCGGAGCACGTCAGCACAGAAGATATCGATCCAAGAGAGCTTCGGAGCGAGGAAAACTACATTCCCATTTCACAAGTTAATGGTGGTGGCCCACTTCCCGTTCCCAATCCCACTAGTCACTATGTAACTGATAGTGGTACACCAGTTGCTTCTCTCCCACCTATTCTTCCCGCACCGAATAGTCCTAGTGTACCAAGTGATGAAGATGAACTTCGGACTCCTGGTCAACCTGTATACGAGGTTGGATCGGAATCGGATGAATTGAGGACACCTCCGGCAGTACAAGCTCGAGTTCTTGACAATGGTACTACTGCGTCTACACCCCAGAATGCCACCAGATCGGTTGTACCTGACAATCCGCTTTCACCGCTCATGCTTAATTCTCAATCTGATCCCATTGCGGTCCCTGGAACAACCCTCTCGTCGTACGCGATGTTACAACCTCCTCCCGAACCTACACCTCCTTTCCCTATCGTCGCCCCAGTTCCTGCAAGACTTAAAGTACGCCCTCAATCACCCACTTTTTCTGACGGAGAGAGTGTTTTATCCACGACCAATCCACGCGAACTTGTTGAACATGGTACTGATATACGAAAACAAGCCAAGTTCGAGGAAAGTGAATTGGAAAGATTGATGTCAGAGTTGAGGTTGGCGGACAAGGAGAAGAGACCTCGAGATGCGTTGTTTCTTAAGGAAGATATTCGTCTTACGAGGGAAAGGATAGCCGAATTGCATCGAAGAGCTGCGAGAAGGCATTTTGATGGTGCGTTTGATTTCTAGTGTCTACCTTGTTCATGTAATCTTAAAAGACTGCAATTTTCCAGGTCGGAATAATCTACAGAAACCTGATACGATCGATGTGCATGGATTGAAACCAGATGAAGCTTTGTTCAGAACAGAAGAAAGACTTAGGCATTTGTTGAGGAATGGACATTCCACTTTGAATGTGATTGTTGGGAAGGGTCTGCATTCGCCGAATGGTGTTCCGGCGGTGAAAAACCATATTGTAAGAGAGATGCAGAGGTATGATGATTGATCTTTCCCGGACATACTTTTGTGGATGCTGACACTTGGAGTGTAGGCAAAAAATACCTTGCAGAGTGGATCAATTCAATGCGGGTATTTTGATTCTGACATTGGCGCCTCTTGATTCGTGAATGATGTGCACGCCCACATCTACATTTTTATATCTGGGTTCTCTATCTTTTTTTTTTTTGGCTATCAAACAATTTTGTTCGTTGATCTAAACTGTTTTCATCTATACCTTTGCCGTCTTCTGTTGGGAGGGACGGCTACTTCTTGTGTGTGTATTGAATTTTGCTTGCTTGTACATGTAATCATAGAATGATTTGTCGGAGAAAAAAGTATAATGTTTAGCTGTGTCTTGTGTACGTACGTATCTAAGATCGGATATGTTTGTGCAGGGAAGCTTCTCCATGAGACTGACAAGCTGTGGCAGTACGGAGCATGTTGGATTCCGTGTCTTTTGACCCGTTCTTTTTTATTAATTGAACCAGGGAACCGTTAAGCGGTGTGCAATTAGCCGGTGGCAAGTAGGCCACTTCATTCCGTGTCTATATACTACTCGGGTCGGCCTGACTTGTAAGAAAGGCTTGTCCGCGCGCCGACATGATATTCTTCTCTCGTTAGATTCTAGCGGTTCTAGCGCACGACATAGCTTCCGTCTCATCCAATTCCCTGATCCTCTCTCACTCCTCCACTGACCAACAGACACTTTTGTTCTGGTCCTATTATGGCGGCCTCTGGCGCCAGCCTAACGTGCGCGAAATAGTTGGTTCAGGTTATGATTTAGGGTGTATCAAGGGAGAGTATATTTACAGAGCGAGGGGGACGCGTAGAGCGAAACTATTTGGAGGCGCCGGTCGCTTTTTGCAAGGAAGCAAGGCTGGCATCCACGTCGGCAATATGACGATCCGTCAGCTTTTGGAACTAGCAGACAGTTAGTACTGATTTTCGTCAATATTTCGAAAGATGTGTATGAACCAACCTCGTCATATTCAACGGTGCGTTTTGTGACTTTACCGCGTTTCAAGCCCATTTGATGTTGATTTCTGAGTTGAACACGGATTTCTTCTGCTTTGCGTTTTGCTATCGCGTAGAACTCTTTACGAGCCTCCACAGTAGGTCTAGTACATGGTCAATGAAGGAGATTAGACAACATAAACTGAAAACATACTTTGGAATCGGAATTTTGATTGTTCGGTTATCGTGTCTATGCGGCACAACTCCTGGAATCTTTGAGGCATAAAGGGCTGACTCAACGAGCTTCATATTCTACTCAAAAACGTCAAAAACAATGCAACAACAACTAAAAAATGGTGGGCCAACTCACTCTATCTTCGAATAAAGTCACCATCAGAACAGAGCCATCCCTAACGCCAACAGTAGCGACTTCTTCCAACTTATACTCTCGATCACTAAGTTTGACGCGTACAGGTGCCAGCAAAGCAGGTGTAACACGACCAGTAGCCCGAGTTTCGAGTCCTTGACACTCTTTGCGGAACCACTCAACGCTAGTTTTCATAGACGTATCCGTTTTGTTATATTCCGCAAGAGTAGTTTCATTCGTTATAACTTGTTTCGATCCAGGTACGAATTCCGCGGTCGATTTCGATTTCCCTTTGGTTGCATAATGTCGTTGAGGAAGTGACTGCAGTGACGTCGTACGAATAAAAATGGTGCTTTGACTTGTCAAGGGCGCTGCTTGCGGATTTACGCGTAAAATGTTCTTTCTGAGGGCAAGGCGGAGGAGAGACATCGAACTCTTTGTATCGTCAAGCTTTGAAAATTTGACCTTTTTAACGTATTGCGCGTCAATTGTTTGCTTCAAACGGGTGCCCTCAATAGTAACCACTGATGTTCCCAGGGTCACTACTATTAATAGCTTCAACTACTCCATTAACAAGTGGCTGGCTCCGTAAGTTTTCTTTGTCTTGTTTACCGAACACTTACGCGGTAGCCATAAATTTTCAGATAACCCTTTTGAATAGGATTTGATTTGGGCCATCCGAGTCCCAGAAAAACAAAGCCATTGAATAAAAAGGACGGCTGATGGCAGATATTATGCATGAAACTAAACTCTTGTCCATTCCGGGGCCAGATTACTTGAAGGAAAAGTGGTCAACAACGTATTTTTCGATCCATGGGAGAACAATATTATGTATAAAAGGCGACGTTCGAGCTACGGCGCTGTCTAACCGCTCGGCTATCCATTGGTTGGACCATATACCGAATATAACTTTCTTCAATGGTAGATCAGGAACAGACTTCGACCACCTGCTGCCCGAAGCACCCGTTTAATAAGGTTCACTAGGCTAAACATCCTGGACTTCCTTTGAAATAGAAGGTTCTCGTGAATGTTGATGCTCTCGATGATTCACTTTATTTCATCCAGGGCTCCGCCTGAGTATTTCTCAAGCCTTCAGGCCTGAGACTGTTTAGTCATGTGTAGAGCACTGTGAATCGCTACTAATGTAAGCCTATGCATGAGAAAGACGCATCGTGCTGTCGTAAAATTAACTCAATTGACGTCATACACTATTCACCCACCGCTCAGGGATCCAGGCTCGAATGCTCGATGCTGATGTTTGCATTAGAGGATTCATGCTTTCCCTTCTTGCCTGAGACGAAGCCGATGTACTTGAAAAGACAAGAACACGTTTGTCTGTGTTCAGACATAGGTTACGGTGCTCGGGCTCGGCGGCCGTCGGATTCGGATGGTATAATCACTGATCAGCTGATGTGGCTAAATGAAAGGCTCTCTCACGGCACCCCGAAATCATTGATCCGTAGATAGTTTCCCTTTCGTGATGTGTGCTTTGAGTATCTGATCTAAACAGCCATCCACGTCTGTTGGAGGGTATGGAGAAGCCCTCTTGAGAAATTAGAAGAGAAGGGTGATGTATTGGAGATGGGCTGATTTATGATTTGGTTGCCAAGGATTTCCGGGCTTGTAACGACAATCCCGTTTCAGTCGGAATCACGTTCGTCAAATGGGGCAGTGTGACTTCTAAGAATATCAATTTCCTCTACGGTCTTTTTCAAAACCGTCCTTGAAATTTCAGGAAGGAAGCATGTCGGTGCCAAGTTTTTGCCGGGATGGGCTGACAGGTCTGCTTCGCGAATGGATGACTTTCCATAGCATTTAGAAATACAGAAATATTTTCTAAAGTGCGTTAAGGGTCCTTGCCGGACATGCCGGCTACTAAATCGGGTAACTACATTAGCGGATCTCTAAACCGACCTCTTTCCAGACTGGCGTCCGAAAGAGGTCCCCATGTCCCCGCCCCCGACCTTTGAGTGACTTTGAGCGAGGAATATTACCTCACTCACGACATTTGTGAGATGAAATCTCTGGAATCCCGTTATATTCAGATCTATTACTAAGAGAATCAAATCAGTATCCACATCATCATGACATCTCTGCATTCTCAAAGATAAGTCATAACACGTCCTCGAAGATAACATGGACTGTGACGCCTATACATACAAATCTGCAGGGGAGAGAAGAGGAGGGACTCGGAGACAAGAACAATACAGAGAGAGCCAGATAGTTGAGGGGACGAGCACAAGAAGCCTAGAAGACGAGTGCGAGACGACAAGTATGAGTGTATGACAGATACACAAGCTGACTCGGACAAGACTTTGGAGGGACAGTGTCAGTGACCGAATGAGCAGAGAACTAGGATAAGTTGATAGCGTCTAGCTGCGACAAGAAGAGTAATATATTCATTGAACTATATCTATGTGTCGAGTGGCGAAAACCACTGACATAGAGAGAGAAAGAAAGAAATTTAAAAAAGGAAGAGGTGCACGCGGCGGCAGCACACCGAGTGTGATAGGCACCAAAAGAGGTGTGGTTCACTTACGCTGAGTGTAGCCAATCCGCCGCCTCTACAGTCTGCTCAAAGCTTTGAATACGTCGAAACCATTGCCGCTGCTGCCGCGATGGCGCTGCAAGGCCAACCACTGCACTAGCACCCACGTGTCCTGTCCCCTACATTCTCTCTTCACTTTCGTCCAGATAGCACGCAAAGCCGAAAATCGGGTTGGATGATAATTGGGATGTTCGCAGCCCTCACTTTGCCTATCATTCTTCTTTATGGTCTTTGATGTTGTTTATTAGTAAGCTAGACTTAGTATAAGTACCACGGCTTGTCTTCGAGCATCGCATTGTGGCATAAGAAATCGTGATTCAAAAAAGATAAGAAACCATCGTCGCTGTTGTCGTTGAAGCGGTCAGGTATCTGTCACTGCACCGGCTTGGGAAATTGATGGTATTTAATCGGGTTTCCGTTTGATCTGCCAGGTTTGATATCCATCCCGTACGGTCCCTTACTATTTTTATCACCGTTTATTAGTTATTGTTTATTCCGAGTGCCTATGGTTCACTAAACTAGAATAACAGCGGCGGGGTTTCAAAAAAATAGAGTTTAGAAGATATTCTGTGTTTCTAAATCCTATGGAAAGTCATCCAATGACAAATTTGCACACAGTCACCCTTCTGATTTCTTGGTAATACGCAGAAGGCTTCACTGATACGCTGATACGCTGATACGCTGATAATACCGAAGTGGCTTGTTTGCCGCCTGCTTATAAGCTTGCCGCGTAATTACGCGGCAACGGGAGCGAGTGATATCATAAGCTAAATTCAGAGGTGCCTCACATGCGAATAAAAGAGACTCGAATCGCAACTCAATGAATGCGCACATTGTTTCACCTCTGTTCCACCTCTTGTCCTTTGACTATCTATTAGGGAAACATGCCTACTTTACCCACACGAAAAATTGGCAACGATGATGTTGCGGAGGTTGGACTCGGGCTGATGGGCATATCTGCTTATTACGGTAGTGTTCTGAGCGATGAAGAACGTTTCAAGGTGACCTTCACTTTCGGTCAACTTGTTAGCTCGACACACTCATACCATCTGTTGTTCAGTTCTTAGACGCCGCACTAGAAGAGGGTGCAACTTTTTGGGATTCATCCGACATTTATGGCGACTCCGAAGAATTGATTGGAAAGTGGTACGTTCACAGTAAACTTTAAAGTGAGGACGACTCTTTAACTCCTTATACAGGTTTAAACGCACTGGCAATCGCGATAAAATATTTCTTGCGACTAAGTTTGGGATTGTCCGTACTGGCAGTGGCACCAACAGCACCCCGGAGCATGCCAGATCAAGCTGCGAAAAGTCACTCAAGCTTTTGGGAGTGAATCAAATCGACCTCTACTACCTCCACGTATGTTGCTTCCGGCTTCAACGCCATCTTGCTGTATGCTAAAAGGCATCTATAGAGGGCAGATGCGAACGTACCCATTGAGGTTGGTAAACCAGCCGGATTTTTGGCTGTATGCTAACCTAATCGTTAAAGAAAACTGTCGCAGCTATGGCAGAGCTTGTCAAGTAAGTTCTATCATAAATCTTCCTGATATGTTCGGGTGACTTAAGTCGCTTTCGATCAGGGAAGGCAAAGTACGATACCTCGGACTCTCTGAGGTCTCCTCCGCAACGCTTCGAAGGGCACATGCTGTCCATCCAATCTCGGCGGTCCAAATCGAATACTCTCCATTCTTTATGGACATTGAAGATGAAAAGATTGGCCTTCTCAAGACATGCCGAGAGCTCGGTGTCACCGTTATCGCGTATTCACCTCTTGGAAGAGGATTGTTGACAGGCATGTATACATCTCCAGACGACTTTGAAGAGGGAGATTTCAGAAGAGCCATTCCAAAGTATGTGACGTTTCTATGCCGTACACTAACATTTGGTCTGAAGTCTTGTATCATGCTGGTAGGTTCAGCAAGGATAACTTCCCCAAAATATTACAACTCTCCGAAGGTTTGGCGGAGATTGGAAAGAAATACAATGCGACTGCGGGCCAAGTTACGCTCGCATGGATTCTTGCACAAGGCAAGGATTTCATACCTATCCCAGGTACCAAAAATATCAAGGTCGGTCATGCTTCATGGGAAGTTTATCTGGCTTGTTTATTTATCTCCTCGACGTAGTATGTGAAGGAAAATAACGCCTCAGTCAACGTCAAACTCGATGCAGAGGACGTCGCTAAAATCCGGAAGCTTGCAGAGAAAACTCAAGCCGATCTTGGAGAAGCTGATAGATATCCACCGCAAATGATGTCTGTCTTGTTCGCTGACACCGTGCCTCTGTGATGTAGGAAGTAATATTATCCAGACCAAGTTTGTAAAATACTGAAGGAGGAATCAGTTTTATGACACTTCCAAGAGAGTATCAATCGGGCGTACAGGATATTTCGATCAAGTACCGAGGTGAATATCGAAGGCATACTGCGTCAGCTTCAATCTTCTACTATCACTAGTGGAAGTGACTATTCACGGAGAATAACCCTTCGGAATATACTGTTGAGTCAATCGCAGGCCGACAACAGGTTTACTAATCCAAGGCCATCTTACATACACCGGTATACATCACTTGCATGCCCAACAATGAGTTCTCCGCATAGCTTAAAATTCAATCTCTTTCTCGGAATCTACAAGTTTAGAGTTAAGCTCGTCACGATTACCCTGACATAGAGTCATACCAGATATATAGAAAATAAAAGGGCCAGGGTTCTGTGCTACAGCTGCCGTCTCCCCCTTCCTGCGGTCTTCCGTTTCTTAAAGAGACTTGCAGTAGGTGGGTCGGGTTCGGAAGTTAAACTGGAGCTGTTCTGCTCAAGTTTGATAGTTGGATCCCTCTCTTCTGTCTTGACCGTATCGGCATTGGCGATTGGCGATTCTTGGGAGAGGGAGACTGCAGGCAATGCTTCTTCTTTAAGTGGCTGATCCCATGCAACTTTTGCCCAACGTGAAGGGGCAGGAGGTTTCTCGTCGGTTTCTTCAGCTTTAGGAGTGATGGTGGACGGCGGGGAGGATGTTGTTGGTATCGCCGAGGTACTCGAGGGTAAACTCAGAGGTTTGAGCGAGATAGAAGTCCATTTAGGGATTTCAGAAGTAGAGGAGGTGGAGGCGAACGTCGTTTCGGGTTCAGTCGGTATCTCTTCTTTTTTCTTCTTGACTTCAATCGGTATAAGACCTGGGTCGTATAGTTCTCCAAGTCCGGCTGATGCAGTTTTCTTGCGAAGTTTGAATGAACGACTATCGTCTGGTGGTACCTCTGCGGGTCGTTTTACACTCGTATCCGTATCTTGACGACGTTCGGCATCGGCTACGGCGTCGCGCTTCACGTCCTGCTCTTCCTGCCCTTCTTGAAGTACTGGAGGGGGCGAAGGCTGCACTACTTGCCAATCGCCTACAAGCCCTTGTTGTTTCCGAATTTCCAATTTTTCAGCATCAGGATCGGTAAATCCTAATTGTGCAGCTGTAGAGTAGTTTGCGTATGGGTTGGAAGGTTTAGTGGCAGGTTTACGCGGCGCAGAAGAGGTCGATGCGACCGGTGCACTGCTAGCTTTTGCGTGGCCTGAGCTGACATCTAGAGCAAATGCTGCACGAGCTGCCTGAAAATAACCTCTACATGAGTATTGAAACCGACATTGAAACCAAAGATCGTACCTGTTCTACTCTAGCCATTTCCCTTTTCTCCTCTTCCTGATCCTTCTTTTTCTTCTCTCCCGTCTTATAGATACCACGAATGAACCGTTCGACATTTCCCTTGTGCCTGAGACCATTTTCATGATGCTGCCTCGAGGGTGCATCGTCTGCAATGTAGATGTCGCAGTATTTGCAGAAGTATTTTTTCTTGGAGACCCAGTATTCGCTCATGATGATTGACGTTTGGATGATTCGAAGTTCGTGACCAGTGACTGTGACTGCCCAGATTGTGAATTTGACAGGATCGAACTAAACTGCACGTACCCGAACATATGCGCTGAAGCTAGCCGAAACCTACTAGATAAGCTCGATACCGCCTGGGACCCCAGATTGCACCAAGAACAAATCATGAACCAGAACCCAAGAACAGATAACGACAAATCGATCACCTGGAAAGACAGAGAACCACCAGCAAACCTATCCGAAGCTTTCAGAATCCTCCCCCGCCCCGAAGACCAATGCGCCAGCATATACGAACCGGACGATGACATGGAAATTGAGGAGCCCAACATATTTGACACCTCCATATACCTAGCAGCTCGGACAAAAAGAACGACAAACGGGACTCTAATAGGAGCATGCGGCGTCCTATACCTAAGCAAAAAGGAAAGAAACACGGTCCTCAAGTCCAGTAAAGCCCCAGACACCACGTCGATCACCCTCCTAGCACTAAAAAGAACACTCGAATACACCAATAACTACGAAAATATAAACATCCATACGTCCTCAAAACAAATCTTCGAAGCCCTGACAGAAAAAATTAAATCCTGGGAAGACAAAGGATGGCTAGGCGCCCCGAACAAGATACTAATAAAGAAAATCATAACCAGGCTTAGGAACAGGAAAGGCCGGACCGTATTCTCATGGGTAGACAAAGGCGTCGAGCAAGGATACATAGCAGAAGCGAAAGAGCTAGCCGAGATGGCACTAGCCTCAAGTAACCACGAAGAAACACTCGAAGACCCACTAACCCCCGAGGCGTACAGCCCAATTGGTGCGCGTCTAGCAGGCCTCTCGCAAGCCGAAATACACAGCCTCATACGAGAGAACGAAAAACCAAAAGAATCGAAAACATCGAAACTAAACATCGCGAAAATAACGTTAGAACTAAAAAGAAAATACAAACAAACGACCCCTGCTGGAAAAATTTGGACAGCACTGAAGAAAGCTAAAAGAATAAACAAGAAACATAGAGAGTTCATATACAAAACAATCAAAGCGACATACTACCTGGGGAAAAAATGGGCCCACTGTACGGACGAAGAGCTCTCAAGCAGAGAGACCTGCCGAGAATGCCAAGTAGAAGACTCAATGGAACACATTCTGACTGAATGCTCAACACCAGAACGCAAAGCAATATGGGAAGCCGCAGGAAAAATCTGGACGGCAAAAGGGGGAACGTGGCAAGCCCCAAAAATAGGAGAGATAATGGGCATAAACTCGGTGATTATAAAAAACCGAAACAACAAACCGGACGAAGGTAAAACGCGACTCTACCATATCCTAATCACAGAGTGCGCACACCTAATATGGAAACTGAGATGCGAAAAAGTAATCAATGGGGACACCCCCAACCACCAAGAGCCCGCAACGAGGAGAGCACTGAAACAACTGGAACTTAAAATGAATCACAAAATTCGCATGGATATAATCCTAACAGACACGAAACGTTTCAGTAAAAAAGCTCTCGATAAGAAAACAGCCTCAGATACATGGGAAGGTATCCTAGAAAACGAATATAACTTCAACAACCCGCCAGAAAATATACCTGGGTTTTTAGTGGGTAGACATTTCTTTTAGAAATGGAGTCCCACACGCAAATATCCCTACGGGAAGTGCTTAAAGCATTTTCCCAGGGGTGGAAATCTCGTACATCCGTTACCCAAAACGATCTCTAGCCGACCCGAGAAGCTGACCCATACTATGCGGGCATAGTAGAGGCTGGTCGTCAGCTGTCAAAGGTCTCAAGAAAGGCTCCACCAAAAAAAAAAAAAAAAAAAAAGTTCGTGACCAGTGCTTTCGAAACATAATGTGACCATCAGTCCATCAGTCAGGGTATTGTCGTCAATGCTGGTTCAGTTCAGTTTCGCCGGTGTTGTATTAAATTGGTTTAGCTCGGATGTTGGCGCTGATATTTTTAAACAAATCACAGCGCAGAATCCGTATGAAACATTTAACGTAGATGATCTGATTTCCAATCACGAGTATCGTAGGCTACCAAGTACATCCATCTGAACTACAGCCGAACTTCTACTCATTGGACTCCAGAGTCATGCGGAAGTCTTCTAAAACCTCCGTATACTTGCCCACACGCGACCGTCACGAGTTTGCGTTCTCGCTACGGAAAAGTCGACAACATGTGGCTCACACATCAGCAGTTGACTTGCCGAATGAGAGCAGCTGTGCAGATTTAGTAGTGGCGTTTCCGGAGCTTGGCACATCCAGCTCACGTCTCAAGTCCGACCCTTTCATCAGCTTCCTGTCTTATGCCACCACCAGCGTCGTTTTGCTAGCTCATTTAGAAACAAGTTTTGCGAACCGCACATCAAGACCGCTCTGACAGGTGGTGTAAGAAAAAAAGTCAATCAATCCTCATTCATGCCGGGTAGTCTCAACCTCGCGGAAAATTCGGCGCACCTCGATCTCAAGCCAGAACTCGAGTCGATGTTGGACCAACAAAGCACGGAGAAGAATGCACAAGCGTTGAAAAACGACTTAATCATCGAAGTTCATAGTGCTTCTGAGGTATCAAGGGGTATAGAAGTGTATCGGTTGTATAAAAGACGTTATGCTGGATTGGTGGCACTGGTGAGCAACGTCATATTCATGGACTTCTTTTAATACTCAATATACCTGAAGATTTTTTTGAATATTGTTTCCGGAATGCCAGCGCCATGGTTCGGTCCAATAGCTAATAACGGTGAGTCAAACAATTTATTTCGTCAACGTGGTATATCAACGGCATTACAGTGGTGGTGGACTTCGATATCTCCTTGGATAAAGTGACGTGGCTGGGAAATATTATCCTATTGACATTTCTCCCAATCGCCCCCAGCATCCCGTATATCAGCGCGAAATACGGCTTGAGACGCTGTGTATGCATGCTCCCTTGCTCGCAACTTTTTTTTACTAATGACCCATGAATTGAAGTTTGAACTTGGTGCGATCACCTTGATTGTTTCTGGGTGGGTTCGTTTTGCGGGTACGGCTCTATCCTTATCTGGTGGGAGGGCATATGCTCTTTTATTCATTGGCCAAGTACGTTCATCCTTTTGTTCAAGGATGCCATACACTCACTTCTTGTAGATTCTTGCTGGCTTTTCACAGGCAGTCTACCAAGTCCTTGGCCCTAGATACTCCGAAATGTGGTTTGGTCTCAAGGGAAGGACGACAGCAACGATGGCAATTGCAATCTGTAAGCAAATTTGTCGACCAGCTGCCACATCATCTCAGCTAGGGATCGTTAGCCGGCCCAGTTGGGAGTGGGCTGGGACAATTACTTAGTCCTATTGTTGGTGACTCCAGACAATCTGTAGGTGTCTCAAACCTGGGCAAAAACCTTCGCACTCACTTACATCTGATACAGATTCTCGTCCTTGCAATTATGTCCAGTGCTGTCACACCTCTAGTTTTCCTCATTGGAAATGCACCAACGTTACCACCCAGTACGGTTCAATCTACCTTGTCACTTCGATTCTGTCATTTTGAAACGTTGATGATGTAGCATATGCTGGATCCAAGTCCTCGCCTCCATTCATTTCCTTGTTCCTCGCAATGATCGGCAAACAAGTCCCTCCAGAAGCATATATGACTATCCGAGAACGCATTGATTTCGCAATAATGATCATCATATTCGGCTCACTTGTTGCCGGGTAGGTTACACAGTGAATGTGTAGCACTCCGCTCATAAAATCTATATATAGGGCGAACGCGTTTGGGGTCCTTACTGGACAAATATTTGTATGTCTCCTTCTTTCGTCTCGTCAAGTATGTTTGCAACATTTAACGGATTACGGATGTTAATAGGAACCAGTTGGCTATTCATCTGACATCAGTGGATTTTTGGGCGCCTGTTTGCTATTGACAGGAATCGTTGCCGCGATCGCTACCGCACCACTCTTTGATCGTGTTTTTACGCATAGGCTGGCGCTGGCCACCAAAATTGTGATCCCCTGTGTTGCTGGAGCATGGCTTTCTTTAATTTGGGCAGGTAAGGAATTCTTGATGATAGTGAGCGTATATTAAGTAACTCCTTGCATAGTCAAACCCAATAATCTGGCGGGACTTTTTGTCGTGATGACCCTTATTGGTGTCTGCAGTATATCTTTACTGCCTGTTGCTTTGGAACTTGCCGTAGAGGTTACAAGAAACGCGGATGGAAGCTCCGCTATATTATGGCTCTCGTGCGTGCTTTGTCCAGTTAAACATGGCACCCCGCTAATATCCTTATTGCAGGGGCAGTCTGTTAGGTTTCATATTCACCCTCGGTAAGTACATCTTTAATTCATTGAGATCACGGAACTGCCAAAAGGGCTCATCGGCCAACAGTTGAAGGATCATTACGTGCAGACGAAAATGCAAGCCCCCCTTTGAATATGCGTCGTGCTCTCGTTTTCCAGGGCTCATTTATTATGGTCGCATCTTCGTTGATTTTCTTTGTTCGAGGTGAACAAGTACGTAAGCGATCGGATGAGATGAAGTTACAAGAGATGCGGGAAGCAACAAATAGTCAGAATCCAACTTAGTATGTATGAGAGTACTTGGAGTATAGTTATGATCACCATAGCATAGCTGTATTATACCTTTGTAATACGGGGATCGTTTTCTTCACGTCTGAGCCCGCTCGTTCTTTCTTGTGTGTTTTTTCTTGTGGTCGAAGTTCTCCATTGACAATTTAATAGAAAAGCTTTCATTACTCAGATCTCAGATTTTATACATTTTGTCAAGCCAGTATTTAGCAAGAAGGTACGCGCTATCGGCATTGATATGAACCTAGTAACCTGCCGAGTCAATTGTACTTACACACGCACCCACTTCATTTCGGTATTTCCGTCATCAAGCTTCAGTAATCAGATAAGCGGCGGTATCATGAGCACCCAATCTGACGCTGAACGTCGAACCCGCAGTGAAAGACCCGTCCACGTCAGTCCCAGTCCACATGTCGTGGATGATGAACCTTCCGGAATCAGAGAGGCCAGGGACGTTCGAGAGCCTGAACGACTTCGTAGTGGTAGATGATCCAATATTCATGATGAATACGTGCATGCCCTTGGAAGATGCACCAGCGTAAAACTCGGGGGGTGAGGTTGTACCAGCACCAGATCTAGGTGTGAATGGCTTGGCAGGTGTTCCGATGTTGGGATCTTGGCTGAAAGCGAGTAGTTCCTTGTTAGTGATGATGGCCACTTGTTCAGAGTTGAGTTGCGAAAGCTATGCAGTCACAAAATTATTTTCATGTGAGAGGAGAACGCTTCAAAAGATCTCTTACATCGGTTCCACTGCATAGTTCCACATCAACGTTCAGATTAGATCAAAGTCAGTGACACATTACTCACAGTAATATGGGACTCTTGAAGAAAGCCCAGGCGGCGAAGTGTGTACGCTCTTCCTGAATAGTCAAGTCACCATTTCCTGTGGAAGGTCAAATCAAATGTTAGCTGCTACAATCACTGGAGTAGATTATAAATGCACGTACCAATTTCCATCATATCCATGTCGTTGTGACCGAAGAAATCAATCGTATCCAAATGGTCTACGTTAATTTTAATGATGTCCATGATGTACGACCATGTTGGGCTATAAAAAAGTCAGCGATTTGTACGTTTCTTAAGCAAGAAAGACGTTTCTCACGTGGCATCTCCTGACATCCTCCACGAGTGGCCCTAAACATTGTCATCGTCATTGGATCTTCACCGTCATCTGTACGAGATGCTTACCGTCCGAGCGCCCCAGGTCCAAACTTGAGCTTGACCCCAGATGCAGACGTCAAGTTGGATCGGACGGGATACTTTGGAGAGAGCATCTCTAGTACAATTATAATTAGCTCAATTCAATTTCGAGATCATCCATTCACTCTAAACTTACGTCATTCGGCGATAACGGATTCCGGAGTTCGAGTTGCTATCACCCAGTCCAGGTTAACGGAAGTTAAATGCTGGAAGAAAAAGACTATTGCTTACTACCAATCACCGTCGGGTGGATTCTAACATAGTTTAGGTCAAACAAAGCAAGAACAATGAAAGATAACCCACGGGAGCATCAGTCCAGTTGCTGGGAACATTGCAATTATCTAGGGACCATTTCATAAACCACATCTGATTGAAATCGCCATGTACTGACCGTATTTCAAGTAGTCAATGCCCCAGCCGGCGAATGTTTGGACATCAATAAGCTCATTACCGAGAGAAGCAGGGTATCCAGCGCAAGTTTGTGTACCAGCGTCACTATTGCATATGAGCTCTTGATTTCTGACCGGTAATTAAACACTGACCTGTAGATACCTATCTTCAATCCGAGATCATGAACTTCATTGGCGACCCCAATGATTCCGTTTGGGAATCTCGTGGGGTCTGGTACGATCCTTCCAGAGCTGTCACGAGAATCCTTAACTGACCAACAGTCCTATGATGTCGTCAAAACCGAGACTCTCCGAGTAAGGAAGCAAGAGAATTTACATCAATATTGACGTATTCATAACCCGCATCTTTGAGTCCAAGTTCTACGAACGAGTGTGCGGCGGCAAGAACCTTAGCCTCGTCAATCTCTGATTCGAATTCGCGTCAGGTTGAAGGTTAGAAATTGTTTGCTGCTCGAAATCTCTACTCACCACAATGATAGGCATTCCAGGTGTTCCATCTGGTCATCATAGTCAGTCGCAGTTCCAAACAGAACAAGATACATATAAGAAGATACCCTAGGGCAGGTAGCCTTCCCGTCTCGTGAGACGGGGGTGTTGTTGGAGCTTGAGCAAGCGCGAGAGAAGTGGCAGTGAGGATTGCTAAAAACGTAGCCATTCGCTTTGCAATCACTCGTTAATCTATTCTCCTTATATACTTCAATACTAACCAAATCTGGGATGGAAATGAGGCATTTAATTAAGATCATATGTCCGTCAGTGCATATGGCGAGCGCACCTATGGTTCCCACCATCACCTTCCTGCACGTATAATAAGGTATTTTGTATATTTTCGGGCCGTCCAATGCTTCTTTGCAGCCTTCCCGACCAATTACCACACAGCACGGGAACTGTTGCTCCTCCTGTCTTCCCAACTCGCCATAGCTGAGAATCACTTTGTCGAGGAGGCTTGTTGGGGAAATCTCGGGACTGATGAGGCCCCAAACACGCTTGAAGAAGGTAAAGGAGAAGACGTTGACCTTCCTTCTACGGCCCCACCGGGAGAAGGTGCGTATTACGAAAGAGCGGTAATGCAGATGGATAATACTTCCGAAACTCTGGATCTGGTGGAAGAGTTGATTATATCTGAACAATATGCTTCGCACGCTTTTGCTGACGCTACCTATGGATCTGACACTTACGTCCAGTCAAGTGAAGTAGGATCGCGATATAAACTCTGAATATCCAGTGCCAAATTGGACGACTCAGAAGAACCTTTGAATTGCGAGAAGTTTTCCGGAACGCCTCCTGAAGGCACGCCCGACCTACCTTGGACTAGGCTCTGAATATGGATAATTAGGATTTCGCTTTTGAACGCTTTCTTGGCGGCCTCAGCAATGGGAGGTACTACTGCTGATAACTTCGAAATTATGAGAAAATCCTGCTGATGAAGATGTAGAATCTCGCATAGTGTGTGTGCGATTGGCATCTATCCATTCATTCCATATGATCTATGGTCGACGGATCCCTCAATAGTCGCACGGACAAGGCCCTGTTCTATATCTTCCATGCCCTCCTAGACTGGGCTAGCGTGGCGTTTTTGTTTGCATTCAACAGCCGACGAGAATTTAGCGTTTTGGCACTGGCTCGGTAGGGGATTGACGGTATCGTGATGGACTTCAAAGTGGTTGCAGAAGATGCTGAAGCAAGAGGCGGCTCACAAGAATACACTGAAGCCACGGGAACTTAAATCGCCTGAACGCGTATAGCTCGAGGAACTAAGCAAGTGACATTGCGATGACGGTTGACCAATAGAGCGTCTAACGTGTCAATCATATTCTTTACCTTCTTTATGCACATGCAGTTCGAACCTGTTACTAGAACCGTTAATGCGTCGGGTTTCGTTCGATGTACACTATCTGCAGAGAATATAATAAGCTCACTAAGGGTACGAATGCTGTGATTAATGTTGGATTGAGGTAGGTAATCATCCTCATGCCGCTAAGGAATCACCATCTTTGTTGAAACCCTGGAAGTACTTCTCCCTAAAATCTCGGTGTGCAGGGACATGTGCATTTTCAGCTTCGCCTGCGACGGGTCTATACGCCGGAGGTAGGTATTTATTATTTGAGGTTTTTCGAATCGTGATGAGCTGTGTGTGGAACTTGTAGTTTTCCTGCGAATCGAAGTTACAAGCGAAGACTTACGCGGCGGCCCCATGAACCGAAATCTTGTAGCGAATTTGCGATGACTTCCATGCCTTCGCACATCATAGTATGGATGTCGACTTCTTGATATTCGTCGGTAACAGTAGGGAGAAAAAAGACTAATCGACCCCCCGGTTTAAGTAGATACCGTGCGAGCAAAACTAGGTCCGTTGCCAAATTGGATAGCTCATAAGGTTTCGTTGGTGGTATATACGGCTGATCGTCACTGGATGCAGAGTATAATGCTGAAGACCAAAATGACTGATAGTGACATACGGTCTTGGGCTTTGGGAGTGCTGGAAATAAAGCGCTTTCTTCTCCTCTGATAATTCTTTCTTGCGGCCGAGCCGTTTCGCTCCTGCACGAACGCCATCTATAATGCGTGAAGTCACAGGTAGCAGATCAGTGGCAAAGCTCACAAGGAGGGTCTGTAATGATAGCGTCGAATAATTCCCCACATCTCCATGGATTATGTGTAACGTCGAATGTGCACAGGTCGATGATCTTGGAGGCAACGCCATACTGAGTTGCTGCTCGTATGACGCCTGGCGGCTTTCCTGTGAGGGCTGTGCGGTTCATCAAAATTTCTCGGACGTAAAATATCTTACCTTTTCCCCTCATCTGCCTTCCGTCAATGTCTGAACCGAATACGAGAGCTCCAAAGTATGCTATCGGCTATTACAAAAAAAAAATTAAGGCAGAAAGGGAACATATGCATTTGACCTTACATATGCCATGCTTCCAGTTCCCATGAAGGGGTCATATATCAATTTACCTGGAGAGGCCTTTATCGTGTATGAGTCTCTCGCTGATTATAGGCTGATGATCCGCCTGACCAAAGTTTGGTTAGCCATAAGAAGAGAAATCTCGGCCTCCATGCTGGTGTTCCCGAAGTAGGCGCGTTTCTTCACGTCAAACACGCCAACCAGTTGCCGTGCAGTACCTTCTACTATCTGAAGTGTATTTAGGGTTGCTATCCCTGGAATACAGAGACAGACGCACCAACCTCCCAAAGAAAATTTCTTTGAAACTACCGTCATCTTCGCACCGCTTGCGAGGGAGGCCATTCGCCGGCGCTTGACGGCACTCATCTACAAGTAGAAGAAAAACAATCAAGGATTAACCACAGTCATCATCAACAGAGTGGCGCACATTCTTCGAAGCATGCCATGGTTATTTCGGGATTTTTCATGTCAATTTTACCCCGAAAGTCCATGTACGCGAAATTCTCAATAACGTCGCGCTGCCTTCTTTGAGGTATTGTATGATTGAATCCTGTGACGTTGAATTTAAAGGATGTATTCGGGATGTATTTCTCCCATAGGTGTCTATTGGAGCGGTTCATTTTATGGACCTCGTCGTACGTTTCTCCCTGGGCATAAAACTCGTATATTGACCTTGGACGATCCAAAAGATAAACATATTTATCGAAAGGATAAAGAGTCGAATTACTTGATTAGGATGCATCTTTCTGCCAAAATAACCGCATGCTTCTCGTCCTCGAGTTCCACGACCATGAAGGGCCTTGATGTATCAGGCTCATCTGGTAGATGAATGTGAAAGTCGTGAAGTTCCGAGATCGACTGCAATTCTGGGAGTCGGAAGTCGCTATGAGATTGGGCAAAGGCGACGAGATAACGAGTTCTCATTGATTCCAGTTGGTAACGAATGATTATCTTCTGAAAACCTTTTGACCTTTGTTTGGCAACACCGCTGAGTGCAAATACATCGGCCCGTCGCGGCAATAGGTTCTGTAGTAGGCGCTTTGATCGTCGAGAACAATGTCAACATCCCTTTTAGAACCTTTGAAGATTGTTGATGCTGTGATTAACCGAGTACAAGGCCAAGATCGTCCGTGCCATCTACTTGAATTGATTTCGAATTAACGAATAGTTCAGTGACAGATGATGACCTCTACCGTCTCCAGCACGCCTTTCCGGAGCAAACTGTCCTCGGGGCTCTGGATTTGATAGACAGAGGAAATGGTACGCAATCTGCTCCGTGTATATCTGATAACGATGACCATTTTTTTTAGTTCTCAAATATACGACCTCATGGGGGCACACTGAATACGAAATTATCGGATCCAATGGCACTTACTTGGTTTTGCTTGATGTTAGCACCACTGGATACCCCTATTTTTGTAGCTGCCCGGCCTTCATTCACTACGTGCTGCAGCAGAAGAACCATGTCATGGTCCGTCTTTCTTCTCGTCCCGTGTCTCGTACTCAAAAGAAATACTAGTGCAAACACATACTTGCAACTCGCCTAGCAAATCGCTTGTCTGTCTGTGCACACCGTCAAATGTCTCCTGAAGATCTTGTTTCACTGTACACGCGGTATTATCCTGCCAAGGACGAAGAAGAAGAGAACGATAGCTCAATGCTCGGTCTAGTCTAAGCTGCCTCGTATACACTCCAACATTTCCACATTCCAATGGTACAAGGCCTACACGCGATAGAGCTGAGCGCTCTATACCGCATCCAGAATCGTCGCGCGCCATTTCCCATCTCCCGACGCAGTGACACCCTCCCCTCATCGTCCCACTGCCGGTACTCTGTATGGGTCTTTGTGTGCCGAATAACTGTAAGTTCCTTCGTCCATTGTCATTGAGCTTTAGTATTGACCATCCACGAGCAACTCAATTATTCCAAACCGATTTTCTTCCCTTCCTTCTTGAAAACCACGAGATCTGCTATGTTGGTCAACCACACGGCTCAATCACGCCTCACTGTCCCTCATGGCCATGTCAGACTTGTGTTTACTGAGATCCCATCAGCGCCCAACCCAACCGATCACTTCTCTCCTCAGTATAGCAGTCCCTAATTTGGAGTTCGTTTGGAAAGTGACAGTCAAGGTGTTAGAACGTAATCAGAAGTATAAAGGTGGAAGAAGTCGTTCTGAACAATGTGTAGGTCAAATTTGCCGCCAATTCTTGGGGCTGACTGATGCATCCCCCGGCTTTACTTTACGCATTTCTTTTACGTCTCCGATGATGTGAATCGGCGCCGACCTTCATAACTTGATGATGTTGGGATGCAGCAGTGTTAAACTCGCCCGTTGACACATCTCGCTAGATCAAAAGCTTGAACCGCACGGCTTCGAAACCCGAGTGCAAATTTGGCGGGCTGCGGGTTTGAACCCGCAAGGATTTGAGGACGGCCGCGGCTCACTCAGGCCCAGACAGAAGGCGGCCTGGAGTATGATTTTTTGTAGGGCTTCACACCCATGTCAAGGAGGTCCCGGATTCAAATCTCGCCCACGAACGCCGGCCTGTGTTTGCCTGTGGGCGGCTTGATCTGACGGGCCGGGTTGAGAAACATAGCCCGGAGCAGAGTGATGGCGTCGAGCCGTCGACAGCGGCTTGTGGTACTTATGAGCTTGTCTTGGCTTTCCATCAAGTAAGTGTAAGCATCCTGTCAGATCTTTTTCTAATTTGCATCTTGTTGTGCTTGAAGATCTTCCCCGGGACAAAGCAACTGGAGATAGACAAGACAGATCCATATGCAGATAGAGTACCTTAACATAAGTACACTTGTGCTACCAAGGAGCGCAAGGAAAAGTTTCAATATACTATACTAAACAAGTTCACATGCAGCTGATTCTTGTTGAAAGCATTCCAAATCATCATTACGAGTTTCTATTACTTGACTCTACATTTGCTCTACGTCTATTGGTGACTCTACATCTATTGGTCATCTCAGGGGCGTTTTTACGCAACTCTCTCACGTCTGCTGATTCAGACAAGTGTGAAGATTGGCCTGAGATTGGCTTCAATGTGGCTTCCTTGAAATTTTTAATAGGATACGACGCGCGTCACTGACATTATCGGTGCTTTCAGGCCGGCGACACGTCTGCGTTTTAGATCAATACAAGGCTACCATATATATAAGGGGTGCAACTTTTATCTGACAGTCTCAATCCCTCACAAGTTAGCTCCTTGACAACAACCTCAAAAAATGTCTGCTTCCTTCACCGTTCCCAGCGAGTACGTCAAGCATGTCGTGATGTTTAGGGCATTAGACTCAACTTCCTCCACTTTAGCTATCACTATGTCGTAGCTTCGCTTGCCCTTCCCGCAGCCGTGGCTTGGACTCAAGCATTCTTCGTTGGAAGGTACAGGAAACGAGCCAAGGTCGAATACCCACAAAGTAAGAATTTTGAACTAACGCTATCGACCTCATCATAAACGAAATTCTCTTTCTTTTTTCTCAGTGTACGCCGATCAAAAACAAGTAGAAGCTTCCAGAGATGCTTATTTCTATAACTGTGCCCAACGTATGTTCTTCTCTTAAGCTTCTTTCTCAACGTTACTGAAGTCGAGCTGACCAAATAATATAGGCGTACATCAGAACACGCTGGAAGCTATAGCGACACTGGTGCCAAGGTACGTGTTGCGTACAATCTCGTTAATTATCAGTTGATTGACACGTTATCTTCTTTAGCGTTGCGATCACTGGCCTTGAATATCCACGTATCGCAGCTGGTATCTGCGTAGTATGGACTCTCAGTCGTATTCCATATACCATTGGCTACATGAGTGGTGATCCCCAAGCCGTACGTAGCGTTTTTTTCCTTCCTCGTATACAGTAAGAACCGTGTCTGAAATGTGTTACAGAGAGGTAGGAAGGGTGGAGGCGTAGGCATTCTGAGCAATTTCGGTGAGTACATTCTCTTTCAGTGATTTTTAGATTTCAACCATGAGCTCATTTTTTTGCACCCAAACAACAGTGCTGTCATTCGCTACCGTCTTCGTCGCTGCGAGACGTCTCTACAACGCCAAGTTCTGAAGCTGTTTCTGTTGCTTTCGTGCTCCATGCTTTGATTAATCACTGCTTTTCTCCTGGATAATAATAATAATAAGCCTTGAATTGGCTCGAGTTCATGTTATAAACGAACCCAAGAAGCTTTTGGAAGACACAAGAGAGAGATAAATTCAGACAAATAACATCACCTCCGTCTTCAGAGATTTTTTGAGCCACCTTTGGGTGGTCAACGGACATAACAATCTATAACATTCAAGCGTGATTACTGCAACGAGGCTTACGCCAACCAATTCTCCACACCAAAATACCATCACCTTTAACCCTCTCCCAAAACACAAATAAAAACGAAACTCGACTTTTGAAGAGCACCAAAAGAATAATGACAAAACCAATGTTGGAGTGTAAAAAAACTAATAACGTATATACAATATATAAACTACTTCTGTAAAAAAAAAAAAACAAACGAACCACTTCATGCATTAAGAAAAACAAAAGACAAAATCTAATTTAAATTTACAAAAAAAAAAAAAACAGAAACAAAAACAAAAGACGGAGGGAGGAGGCCTTGCATATAACAAAATGGATGAAGACGAGGTAATGAACGAAAAGATCAAAAAAATAAATAAAATAAAAGTGTAGGGGGGGTGGTTTTTATCAAGCCATAGAAACGTCTTCATCTTGACTATTCCAATTATTCTCAGAAGGCCCAGATGATTCACTCCCACTCCCACTCTCACTCTCATCCCCACTCTCACTCCTCTCCCTTTCATTATCCTCTTCCTCCTCTTCCTCCTTCTCCTCATCCACCTCCATCTCCTCCTCTCTCGCTTTCGCTTTCCCCTTCTCTCCTCCACCCACACTACCCCCACTCCCACTCCCACTCCCCACAACACTACTCCCCAAATTATGTGCTCCCCCCGCAGCAGCCTCCAAATCCTTCAAAACACCCTCATACTTATCTTCTCTACACCTCCACTCCAACAACACCGCAAACGCCCTCAACTCTTCCACCAAATTCTTCAATCTCACCCTTTCATCTCCACCTCCACCTCGTGTAGGTATAAGAGAAGAAGTCTGGGTATAATGATCGACGACAGTTGTGACACTTGTATCTCGTGATGACTTCCTTGCTCCTCCTCCATTTGTTGTTGTTGTTGTTGTTGTACTAGGATGATATGGTCCTCCGGTGGAGATTCCGTTGAGATGGGAAGATGAAGATGAATCGTTGGTGAGAGATGGAGTCATCGTACCACCGTTAAGTGTTATTGTAGATGATGATGCTCGAGACTCTTGTAATTTTTGTTGAGGATGGGGATGAAGAGAGTGTAATGATGTCGATAAAGGAACAGCGCTCGTAGCCGATATGTTTGAATCTTTATTTTCATCGCCCAAACCAGCTTTCATTGAGATCCATTCAGATAATTTGAGAATCTCAAGGGGTTCATAGAACCCCCACCATCCTTCTCTATCCTTATCTTCTTCCTCCTCCTCTTCCTCTTCTTCTTCGCTTGATGAAGATGAAGATGAGGATCGACTGCGATGATCATCATCGTCCCGTTCATCATCATCTTCTGCATCTGATTGAGAACCTGCGCCACGTCGTCCCGCATCACCATCATCTTCTTCTTCAGAGCTACTCCCTGTCTCTTCATCAACATCCATCTCATTCTCCTTCCTCGCATTCCCATTAACCTTAATTTTCAACTTGACATTCGTCGTCGTCTCCGCCGGCATGGCCTTGACCTTTAAATTCTTCTGACGACCACCACTCCCAACAACAGCATCTTCAGGTCTCTTTCCCCAAACCGCCAAAAACCAACTCCACGACTTCATCTCGATTCGTTCCTCCATATTCAAAACCCTAGCCTTCTTCATCACAATTTTCTTCCTGTTACTCTTGATAAGTTTATCATCGCTCGAACAGGACATGATAAAATCTTGTGCAGCTTCACGCTCAGAAACTCCCGGTGAAAGTATCCAATAAACTCGATCTTCGCTATCCATTCCGAGCGGCGTAAATCGTGCTGCGTACTTCGGTACAAGAGTTTTAAGGGAGTTTTCAAGAGATACATTTTTAAGTTTGTGATATTCACGTTTCGCGCGGTTCTAAAAGCAGGAAAATAAGTTGGTGTGATTCAAATATGGCGATTGTTCACATACCTCGAGAATTTGAGCTTTGAGTTTGACGCGCGTCTCCATACTCTTCCTAACAACGTCCCATCTCTCAGTTTCACGCTTCACAGCCTCTTTCTGTTCTTTAATGGTCTCTTTCATTCCTTCCCTCACACCTTCTTCCAGCTCCTCTCGCACGGCAGTTGTCATCAACACGTCCTCCATTAGCGCTTCAACTACGGGGACCATCTGTGCCGAGTACGCAATATGTATGCCGTAATTATCAGTGGTAGCATTAGTACGCGTACTTCGGATAGTGCGTATATCGAGAGATGAGGGAGGAGATAATGGATCAGGAAAAGTAAAGGTGAAGGGAGAAGATGAACCAGGAAGAGTTGAATGCGGAGAGGTGAAGAGTAATGGGTCTGGAGGGGGAGGAGAATCACGTAAAATCGCTAGAACGGGCCATATTTTATTGAGATTGACGCCCAGGTTACGGATGTCTTTGACAGCATTTTTGATGGCCTGCGCGAACAGTGTCAGTAGAGGTAAAGATGAAAGACGTGTATATGCAGTTACCATTGAGAGAGGGCCCTGAAGCTCTTTAGCGAGGAGGTTGAGAAGTCCGACGATGATAGATTTGACGCAGAATTCGCTAACCCAGCTGACCATGTCGTCATGTTCATCGCGACCTTGATGGCGACCGCCACCAATCTCTTCCAGTTCCTCGAGATTGGTCCGAGGTAAACTAGGCTCGAAGAGGTCCGCGAAGCGCAGTACAAACTCGCGTATGTGGAATCTGGCTTCGGCTTCGTATAGAGGAAGGCGAACGGGTACAGGAGTCCATTCGACGATAGGAAGAGGCTTGACTTTGGGTTTCCTGGGACCCTTTGCTCCTTTGGCTGTGGATGCCGAGTCGCCGTTGGCGTGTTTCTTGGACTGGCGATCTGCCTTGGATTTGGAGGCCGAGGGTTTCGGGGCGGGCTCAGGTGGAGGATGACGGATTGTTCCCGCGCTCCTGTTTTTTAGTAAAGTGAGTGGGGGAGGGGAAAGAAAAAAAAGGGAATACAAACCCCATTGGTTCGAGACCCTTGGACTTGCGACACCGGGGACAATTACATGTATCAGAGCATTTGGGGCACCTAGGGCAGAGCTGTGAATGGGGCGACGTGTTTGTAGGACAAGAAACAGACCTGTAAAAGTAGCCCGCAGAGTCGATGTGGCCGGGCTCGAACCTGGCGTTGCGAGCGGCGTTGACTACGTCATCGAATTCGACGTCGTAGCGGTTCTTGAGGCAGAACTTGCAATATTTGGCCACACAGCGGCGCTGGCGGGGAGATTTCTCCCTGCTCTTTTCCTTGGGCTTGTCCTTTTCGGGGTCTTTTTCCTTGGGCTGGGGAAGCTCGAAAAAGGTGCACTGGATGGCGTCTAGGGGAGGATATCAGCGGGTGGGGGGCGGAGGGGAAGGAGAGGGGTGGGTACCGGTGACATCGCGTTTTTTGCTGCACTGGTGGCAGTAGATGAAGCCGTTGGGGTAGTCTGGGCAGGCGTTGGGCATGGGGATGGGGGCGGAGGCAAAGGGCTTTTTGAGCTGGGGCTTGAGGGTGATGGTGACGGAGAGGGACGTGCGGGGTTTCTTGTGGCTGTCGTGGGTGTCGTCGAGCTTGCGCTTCAGAGACGGCGAGTCGGGCATCGTGCACACACACGCCATCGCCCATCCTCTCCTCCACCGCTCGTAGATCTCGCGTCCACAGTCACGTGTCACAAACCACATGACCCACCCAGAAAAGTTTCATGCCGCTCAACTACGATTCTTCCTCTGCAACAAATGGCACACGCTGACCACACCCGCGATCCATGGTGCGTCTCTAGTGGTTTGCGCTACGTAGTCTCACCTTTTTTCCACAGCCCCTGGGTCATCCTCAACGACTTTGGCGGCGCCTTTTCCATGGGCGCCGTGGGCGGTGGCATCTGGTATGGCATCAAGGGCGCCAGAAACTCTCCCCGAGTCTGTCTTTTTGTCTTTCTTTTTGTCCTTCACTCACCTCCCCCCAGGGCGAACGCCTCATTGGCGCCGTCTCCTCCATCAAAGCCAGAGCCCCCGTGACCGGCGGAAACTTTGGCGTCTGGGGTGGCATGTTCTCAACTTTCGACTGTGCAATCAAGGGCTGGCGGCAGAAAGAGGATGCCTGGAATGCCATTCTTTCGGGGTTTATGACAGGTGGTTGTTTGGCTGCACGAAGTCCGTCATTCGTCATCCTTTATTCATCCTCCCACTGACCCACTTTTTTTTTCAGGCGGCCCCAAATCCGCACTTGGCTCAGCCATTGCCTGCGGTATTCTTCTAGGCGTCTTCGAAGGTGTCGGTGTCCTCGTTTCGCGCGTATTCAGCGAAGGCAACAGACCACAAATGGCACCACGTATGTTCGCCATTTATAGCTTCCTCTAACTTGCCCTCACCTTGTTCATAGTACCAGCCGGAATGACACCGCAGCAGCCTGCATCGGCTTAACAGGCACCCTCATCTACTTGTTCTCAGTCATGCATCTCTGCCCTCCTCCACGACCCTTGACCAAATCCGTGGTCCGACCATGTTATATGGACCCATCCATGCACATGATCCAAAATTGGCACTTAATCTTAACGATGTACATTACTGTCACATCGCACTCCCTCCCCCACTCAACCTGCTCACCTGGACTGGATAGACATGTCACTTACAGACTTAATACCTCGCCTATACATTATTCGTTTTTCATTTCTAAACCAACTTCTCGGTATTCGGCTAGCACGTCATTCATTAACTGCACACACTTTTTTTTCAGGGTGCCGGTGAGTCGAGTCCCCCGATTCATTTGCCTTCTGATCGACGCAGCAGAATATTGTGGCCGAGCGTGTTCTATTAATAGATTCACCTCCCACTCACTAATTTGATCCTCCGCGAATGCGACTATGTGCGACTGAACCGAAACGGTCTAGACGAGTTTCTAATGGTGTCATCCTATGTGCAAAGTAAACCTCAAAGCCCCAATCAGTCCACATTATCATTCCATGACGTCAATTGACACCAACCTGAAACCCCCAATTTCCCTTTATATAAATTTCGCTTCTTACGCTTTCTACCTCCGTCACCACCTCATCTTCGATTCTACGAAAAGTAACAACAGCGATGCTTGACCCTTATACAGCTAGTGCTTCTGTGATCACAGCCAATACCGAGCAAAAGATCGATGGTCGGTTGTTCCTTTCTTCGAGGGTCTTGAAACTTAAAATTATTATAGGCTTGAAAGAGATTATAGAGTCTACTCAGACGGCGATGCTTACTACACGTTCTAAAGAGGGGCATCTTCATTCTCGTGCCATGGCACCCGCTTCTTGTATGTAATCCTACCTCTCTCTCTCTCTCTCATTACCTACACAATACTCATAATATATTTTCAATTTTAGCTAAAGAAGATAAAGACTTGAAATTTGTTTTTATCGCTAATAACGCTTCGCATAAATTTGAAGAAATGCGTCAAGATGAGAATGTGAATGTAGCTTTTTTGAATCCTTCTACAACTGCTTGGGCTTCGTATGTGTTTTCTCTCTCCTCTCCTCTCCTTTCTTTCTGTTTTAACGTTTTGTTTATGTAGGATTGCGGGGAAAGCTAAAGTCATAAACAACCGTGACATAGTCGAGAAATACTGGACCAAAGGGTAAATTTCTCTCTTTTTACCAATTCATATGAACCCTACTGAACGTTCATAATGTAGAACAGGAGCATGGTTCGGTGATCTCAAAGACGGAGTTCACAAAGGCGATGCTTCAGATCCTCGTGTATCTTTAATCGAAGTCATCCCAGAAGAAATTCGTTATTGGTATCCTACCGAAGGTAAAATCATGCGAGCTGTGGAAATTGGTTATGATGCTCTTACGGGAGGTGTTGCTACTCCTGGTGAAATTAGGAATATCAGTCCTAAAGAGGTTCGTTTTGTCTTTTGTCGAGATAAGATGCTCGTTTCAATATTGATTGGACGCTTTATAGATACGCCACCATGATTAAAGTGTATGCGGTTTCGAACTACGTGTCTTTTTACGAATTGTATATGTATGAAGTCTCCTTTCAACGTATAAATGTAACGCACTCTGTAACAACATATGTTCATTCCTCGGAACTTTTATCAATCGACGCGGACAAAGGAGCTCTCAGTATCTCCCATATTACGGTCCAGACGTTCCATAAGAGGTTCTTTTTAAATAACGAGCTTGAGTTTTTCAAACGAAATGAATGCTCGAAATGTATTCAACCGTGCTAATTTGCTACGCTATTCATAAAACGCAGGAACGCAGCTTCCCATTTCGTCCCAAAAAAGACCACAACATTCGTCGAGGATCTGCTATTATGCGAAAAAGTTACCAATGTATTGGCACCACCTCCCCGCTCAGAAGCCTCATTCCAGAAAGGCATACACAAGGTATTCACGCACACACTTCCCCGAACACTTGAACAAGTCTTTCAAACTTAATCACCGTCTTTTTTTTCAATACCAGGTGGTCGTCAAGTACGAACCTCGAGGATATATTAACCCTCACGCTTTAACTTCTCCCATCGCTCCCATTCTCCCTTCCAATTCTCTCTCCTTCGCCCTCATGATTACAAAACTCTTCCCAGAAATCCTAGCCTACATCATGATCCTAACTCAAGAATCTTCACTTCCCTCCATCGTCGATACAACGCTCGAAGATGATGATGACCTCGATTCATACTCAAACCACGGCAAACCTTCCCAGCCATTCGAGATCACGATATCTCATGTCAACTCTCAACTCCGTGCAATCGCATTATGCACTCCGCACCTCTGGTCTTCCATACACATCGATACCGGTATACAAGACGCATACCTCACTTTAGAAAGAACGGACGCATATATAAAGAGGTCGGGCGGTTATTTCCTGGATCTGAGGATTGAGGTGAATGAGACAAAGTGCGATTATGAAGACCGATGGATATTGCGACAGGCCTTAAAGTTGGTGGCCGGGGAATCAAGAAGGTGGAGGAGGTTGGCGATTATATCTGAACGAGAAGGAATGGCAGGTATGGATATCATTACATCAAAGCTGAGTCAAGATGAGGGAGAAGAGTCTCTTTCAAATCTCGAGCATCTATCGATCTCGGCCGACTATTCCTCGGATGTTGAAGACGAACTCGAGGAAGCCAGATATCGCCCAGTCCAGAGGTTGGATAACAACGAGAACGATACAGGGTCTTCTCCCAGGTTTCGGAAGACAGCTCTGAAATGTCTCCCGAAACTTTCTTTCCTTCGCTTACGAGGTCTCGCGATTTACAGCTTTCAGCTCGTCTTCTTACCCGCTCTCCGAGTATTACATCTCGACCAGACAAAAGCCATCCCAATGACGTCCGACCTGCTTGAAAATGTCGCGGCAGCATGTCCCGCGTTGGAGCATTTTTCGGTCTACGGAGATATCATCAAGTCACCCATCAATGAAGCTGGAGCCGTTAGAAATGTTGGTCCGGGAATGCCGTTTCCGAGACGACTGGATAATTATACACCCCATGAGGCGATGTTCGGAAACATCGGAAGTTCGAGAGGTCGAGCCGTCGGCTTGAGCGCCAAATCTTCCCAAGGCGGTATCTTTTTGCCCCAGCTACGATCTTTGCGCGTATGCGGGACCCAAGGTTTTGTGTACAAAACACTTCTGTCCCAGCTTGAAGCACCAAAATTAAGGAATCTGATGCTCAAAGATGCACACGAGCATGACCTTGACACGCTTTGGGAGACGTCGCTCGCCCATCCTCAGATTCCTACCATCACAGGGTCGCCGGAAGCATATACACCGATGTCGACGCTAAAATTCACCCAAATGCAGTCGCTGGCCATCAGCAACTCAAAGCTATCCAAATTCGTCTATCAAGGGCTGTTCAGAGTTTTTCCTTCCATAACGGAATTTTCTTCGTATTCATCTATGGATCCTGATACAGCGTCGAAACTCTTGGATGACGGAGTAAAAGATGTTCCATGGCCGAACTTGCGCATGTTAACATTCATTTTTGATGTGGACTTGACAGCTGAAGACAAGTCGATAGCGGAGCTGCTACAGAAGCGAAAAAGTGTCGGATTTCCAATACAGAAGGTACGCATCGGAGCTGCTGAGATAGGGGTAGTTTATGGGCAAGTCCAGAAGCCTGTAGCGCGGGAAACGGCGATCGTAATGGAGAGATCAGAGAACTTCGACGTGTGGCCACTTGATAGACCTTATCCTGATATCGATGATTTCTTATTTTGAGTGGCCCGTGCATTCGATCCCCGTAGATAATATCCGATACATGACCAATCAGTCGTAGAATAGTGGCTGGAAACCCTATGAAATTCTTCAGAAAAAGTAATTTGCCGCGATAAATTCCATGCAGACCTTTTGAGTGACCTGTGATGGCCCAATCATCTCTTCCATCAATTCAAAGCTTTCTGAGGTATCGTCCATTTGCATTCCGTCACTTTCGTTGTGTTCCGTGGTAGACACCTTTTGCCCGCGGGAGGAAGAGAAATCAACTTCTTCACCTTCTCCCTCCCATAGAGCGTTCAGATCTTCCACCGTCTCAATATCACCCAAACCAGCCTCCTTGAGAAATTGATTCTCAGCGACAGAGAGCTGGGAAGACGGGAGGAACAACGGTTCCTGTACTTGCTTCGCGATATTTGGCGGGGAAGGTTGATGCAAAGAAGCAACGGTCGGCCGGAAAGAGCCCGGGCCAGCAAATGAAGGCGGAGGCATGGATTCCGGAACGCGAGATGATTGGCGAGAATGAGCTGCACTCGAGACTGAAGAGCTCATATCCACTCTTGAAACAATCTTCGCCGAACGTTTTGGTTGCTGCACGTCCACCCCAGTATCCTCTCTGTCCCGTTTCTTGCTCAGCATCTGTCTATAGCCGTTTTGGGATGCAGGGATATGAACACCGGGAGGTTGACTCGTCGCAATGACAAACAAACCCTGAACACAATCGCCTTCAGCATCGATATATAACGGTGCAGCTGTTTCGGTAAAACACATGTCTAGCGCCAGTGTCATCGATTCAGCATATGCAATGGTTGCCTGAAGAACTGTGAGATATAATTGAAGGGAGAAAAAACGCAAAAATTTTACGTTAAATTCGCGGAGGTGAAACGCGATGATGATAGGAGAGGCATGCAAGTCATATGTGTCAAATTCTTCAGCACTTATTATTAGCTCCGTCGACATCTGCCCTTTAGCTGAGGAACACAGTCAATCTTATGAAGTGGACAAAGATTATCTCATACTTTTGTCCATCGAGCTCTCGCACGTTTTGAGTCCGACTTCCGACTCATTGAAGGTCCATATAAGCTGTGGATCGGCTTTCGTTCCCCTTTGCATTGGAAAATGTTCGAGCATGTTGCGAAGACCAGCCGGGCCAATGTGAACCCGTGCTTGATTGGGTGTATCAGGCACACCGGGCGCCATCAGAGCCAGAGGTACAGACAAAACCAAGCGATGAGTTTTAACAACACCTTAAGTACGATTAGGACGACGATCTTCGACGAAGTAGGGGACTCATACCATGTTTACACAACAACTTCACAATTAATTTGCTTTCCAGGCTGTCGATTTCTTCATCCGACTCTGCATTTCCGTTTTCTCCTTCAACAATAGACAGTATGCACCTTTCAACAGACTTCTCCACAGTTCTGTGCCTCAAAATTGACAGCAAGTTCTATGGATACTAGTCAAAACCTGAACCACACGAATATAAATATGTATATATGCAACATGCCTTAGCCAGAAGTTGTCCTTTCACAATTTGCACTTCTTCCACCTCGTCGTTGAAGGGTCTTTCACGATGCAACTCACCTACAGTATATCTCGAGAAAAACTCTTTGTCGTACTTGAATCTGCAGTACGCAGATTTCGCAGAATTGGTGGCGGATATGGAAAGAGAGTCTGGATGCGCGCATATAGTGAGCTCATCGCCGTATCTTGAAAGGCAAGTGAGCGCCCTCGTAAAGGCTGCTAGTTCAGGACCACAAATATTCTAGAGGGGAAAATATTCGTACACTTGAGAGCAGACGCATCTATTGTTGCTTGCATACTTGTGCCCGGAATCGATTACCCGCTCAAGTCAAGACTCAAGAGGTACATATTACGCAGGCTCCTACCCAGCTCTCTCACAGCGTGTTCCTAAACGGGACATGATTATGTCAGAACAACATGTCTTTCGCTGTAAGAGGCTGGCACCACTGGTAGATCGGCCATCACCTAAGCCAATAATAGCCTACAGATCTTATCGACGACATAATCAATCTAATTAATTAGCCTGTCACGTCCAATATCGCCTGCCGACAGAATCCAAGAATGCTGCCGCGTCCTCCAGCCCGATTCCATCCCAGATACCTGGACAAATGAACGTATACGCGAGGTAGTAGATCGTAGATTGAAAAGCGGCAGGTAAATTGTTTCTACACTCGACAAATGTGAGTACTATTTTATACATTATGATTTTATGTTTACAATTTTAATAATGCTCGATTTTGCGTCTCAATCTGCTCTTCAATGTTTTCAGGTTGATCCTCATCATCTTCATGAATCATCCCCGCAGCAGGACCCCGCTGTCGACTTCCGAACGTGTTTGTTTTCGTGGACCTTTATTATTACTTCTAGTCCTTTCTCGTTCCGCTCGAACCTTCTCACGACGGCGAATAATAACGGGGTCCGCCTCCAATAATTCCCCCACCAACTCCCATAAATCTGGTGCCGCAGTGCGTGTCTCCGAGTATTTCCGATGATCTTGTCAATTGTACAGAATTTCATCTGTTCGGTGAATTTCTTCGTATTAAAATGCAAGCCGGTTTGAATCCTCGTGAGATCCTGTAACTGCGAGTCTGCGACTTCACGTTCCGAACATACTCTTTCTTTACCCACTGTTTCATCATTCATGACATCCCGAGTCCAATTGTGGTAAGCCAACCATCTCAATAGATGAGGGAGATCATCCACAAATTTGTCCACAAAGGGTGACTCTGCTATTCCAGGTTCTACAAGTGAGCGACGAACAAGATTTTTGAGAGGTATGTTACTTTTATTGAGATTCGAGAGTTTTGATGATTTTATTAGAATGTCTTGGGGTTGTTGGCAGGTATTGCAGAAGTACAAGAGAATTAAAAGTGGTACGACTACATTTCTACGTATACAAGAACTCGGAACAGATCTCGAAGCCAGAGAAACCGGGAACGCATCGCGGACGCCCTTCGCGAGCACGAGTTTCAACTACGTCACCTATTTGGGTAGTGTTACGGTCACATTGTATGTAATCAGGTTAAGCCCTATTATATAATACTTTTTTTGCTAAGTCTCCCGCGGGAATCCATCACGGTGATGGCCGTTTGACCAGAGACGCCAGCCGCTTACAAGTAAGCACACCTCTTAACGAGGTGTTTGGCCCTGTTTGCCAAACGTGCGACAACTTGTCAGCGAGCTGGGTAGGAGCCTGCATATTACGTTGATCTGATGAGGACGCGTTATTGACGTCTGTTTTGCCACTTCTGATTAATGATTGCTGCCTTAAACCTTTGGCCTTGCCTCCGTGGAAGTCGCCGCAATCAAGAATGCATTTTGTTTCAGCAGCACTTTGGTGTCCCGAACTATGACTTGACCATTGGAGAACTCCGAAACCTCCAGCTGCGCACTCGTTTCCTTTGATTAAATGCTTCGTGGGGAAGGAGCCTTCGAGCCTGGGCGCCGGTTTCGGCCCGCTTTCACAGCCTACAAGTGTCTCTAGTCTCATGGGTCCCCTCGTGTTTTCCGAAATCTTGACCGTAGCCAGATGGCCCTGGCACTGATAACTGTCATTGGCTACTATTAACCCATCGAGGCTGCATGACCCTTAGGAAGTTCCACGGCACTCAATTGACAGCAACACAGCATAGCACGGCCGCTGATTTGAGAAGCTCGCCCGCGCTCAGAAGTCACAAGGTTCCCCCTTCATGTAATTAAGTACTTACTTTCATCTTCCACCAGGAAAATGTAGCACCGCCACGGCGCAGCAAACATGCAGTTATTACCACACTGTTATGGAGCCCAAGTAGACTGATTCGGATTTGGTTGCCACTTCGGTGTACTGCCTCGTTTATACGCCAAAGATAAAACTACAGTGCCAGTGGGTGGACGACTTATTATAGCCTCATTTGCTCAACCTCTCCTTCGTAACTTCATCCATTCGCTTCTCTGCTTCCAACGTGCCTTGACTGTCTGGTCAATCACGATGACTGAAACTCTTTTCGACCTGAACCACGTGGTAACCATGTTGGAAGTAACAAACACGTGTCGATGGGTTAGGGTTTGTATGGAGCTGAAGTCGAGATTTTCGTCTGTGCGTTTTGTCTCATTTGTTCCATGGCCATTTTATGTGCGTGATTGTATTTTAAACACCTCAGTCTTCGCGTTTCGAGACTGAGGTACGTAGCATACTTGTAACCGAAATTCTTCTATTAAGTCTGTACTTGTAGCGTAAATCTTTCAGGTATTGAAATGTATCAGTCTTCGCGTTTCGAGACTGAGCGTAAATCTTTCAGGTTATGGGCCCCGCCCCATTGTCACACTAAAGTAAACTAGTGCTGCAAAGTGAAAGCGAGTAACGCTATGTCGAATTCGATGGCTGTAAATGATACTCTACCACCCAATGTGCCTGCATTGGACATTTCGGGATCAAATTGGGCTATGTTCGAGTTGAGATTCCGGATGGTCGTTCGAGGGAAAGGCCTATGGGGTCATTTCGATGGGACTACTCCTCGTCCTGCTCTTCCTACTCCTACTCCTGCACCTACACCAGCACCACCTAGTACTCCGGCAGCTCCTACGGAATCTGCTGTTCAGGCAGCTTTACCCCCATCTCCACCTCCAGTTACAATTGATGACATCGAGTTGTGGGACCGAAATGAAAGTATTTCGCAAGCGCTGCTCGCTCAGCGAATCCCCGACTCCACTCTCGTTGTTGTTGCAAGTTACCCCACAGTTCAACAGATGTGGAAAGCGGTTGTCAATGAATATACTTACAAGAGTGATTATTCACAAGCAAATCTCCATCAGGAATTCATGGCCTCGCGCTGTCCACCTGGAGGTGATGTTCGAGTATTCTTGACTAACTTGAGGGCGAAGAAGTCGGAGCTACTAGCAGTCGGCGTTCATATTAGCGATAATGAATACCGAAGTGCCATAATTCAATCCTTACCTCGATGGCTAGCAACCTTTGCGTCCAACCAGTTATCTGCTGCTCGTCTTCACTCCTCCCTTGGCAAAACTATCGATCCGGACCTGCTCATTATCATGATATGTGATGAATGGGATCGTACACGCCGTTTTTCAAAAAAGACAGCTAAGCCGGAAGGGGATGATGCTCTTGGAGTTGAAGCCGAAAATAAAGGGAAGTCTAAAGCCAAAGAGAAGAGTAAAGGAAAGGAGAAGAAGAAGGGACCGTGTTGGATTTGTGGAGGGGAGCACTTGAAGAAGGATTGTCCTAAGCGAAAGGATAAAAAGGAGGAAGGATCTAAGAAAGATCAATCCACCAGCGCCAATGTTACGACCGAAGGAGGTGATGACGATGAGTCGTTTGCTGTAGATGTTGAAAAAGTCGGGAAAGCTAGCCAGTCGACGGCAAGAATCAAGATTTTTGATTCAGGATCTTCTCGTCATATTTCTCCCTACCGAGATGTGTTCACGTCGTTCACATCGACTTCACCCTGCATGTTGCGAACTGCTAATCGGCAACAATTCAGTGCAATCGGTAAAGGAGAAGTGAAGCTTGACTTACCGAATGGAGACTCAAAGTCAGAATTACATCTCAAGGATGTTCTCTATTCACCAGAAGCTAGCTATATGCTGATATCGGTTGGCCGTTTGGACACAGAAGGCTATACGACGACGTTCAGGGATGGACGTTGCATAATCCGAGATGCGGAAAGTGTTCGTGTAGCGGAGATCCCTCGAAACGAAAAGGGATTATACAAGTTAGTCAACGATGACTACGACGAGATCAATGTAGGCGAATTACTCACCAAAGATGCTCTACATCGTCGCCTAGGTCATATTTCACCTATGGCTGCAGAAAAATTGGTCAAGGATGGGCTGGTTACAGGGTTGAAGCTAAGCGAAGTTGAGTCCGGGAATGTGTCCTGTGATTCTTGCACATATGCTAAAGCCACTCGTTTGCCAATTGTGAAAGTCCGGCAAGGTGACAGAGCAACGAAAGTCGGTGAGGAAGTGCACACAGATATCTGGGGACCAGCTAGAGTGGCGACGCGCAAAGGACGACGCTATTATATTACGTTCACAGATGATTATTCTCGGTGGACGTACGTGGAGTTTCTATCCCAGAAATCGGATGCTTTTGAGGCATACAAGCGGTATGAAGCATGGATGGAGACTCAATACGATGCACGTATCAAAATACTTCACTCGGATCGTGGAGGAGAATATACATCTGAGGAGTTCCAGTCTTATCTCAAATCTCGTGGTACGGAAATAAAGCTCACCGTTCACGATACCCCACAGCATAACGGTATTGCCGAACGTCGAAATCGTACAATCGTTGAACGTGCTCGAGCTCTGCTTCATTCGAGTGGTCTTCCAAAGTCGTTTTGGGCGGAAGCCGTAGCGCACGTAGTATGGTTGATGAATCGAACTGGGACTAAGGCAGTTGAAGGAAAGACGCCGTTTGAAGTTTTATATAACCGAAAGCCGTATATGGGAAACGTTCATGAATGGGGAGATGAGGTATGGGTTCATCAAGCTGGACAGGATAAGCTAGGCGCACGGGCGAAGAAAGGTCGTTGGTTGGGTTTTGACATGGAGAGTAATGGATCTAGGATCTTATTCTCTGATACTGGGGCAGTTAAGATCGAGCGTAATTTTCGCTTCATCAAAGGGAATACTAACCTGGAGCTTGAGGGGGAGCAAGTTATTACTCCACAGGCACCTCCTGCATCCGTTCTTGCCCCAGCAAAATCGGCTAAATCCCCTACAACTCCGGAGTCACCAAGCGTTGGTACTCCAACCCGAACCGAATTGCCATCGCTACCAGTTGAACCGGATATCCATCCAGAGATCTCGGATCCAGTGTCCGAACCGCCTACAACTTCGCGTCCTGTAAGGAAGAAATTTCCTAGCCAGAAAGCTCGCGACATTCTTGAAGGGAAAGCTGTTACTGTTGCTGAAGAATTGGACTGGGAAGAAGTTCATGTTTTAGTAAATGAAACAGACGAGATGGAGGCTTTAGAACCTCGTACCTGGAAAGAGGCTACCCAGAGGGATGATTGGCCATTGTGGAAGAAGGCGATGGAAGAGGAACTGTGTTAGGGCGACTGTGACTGAGATGTCACAGGTCACACCTGAACTTAAGAACTATAGAGGAAAGTGACAAAAGTTATATTAGGCGTGAACCTAAGAGAACTCGACGGAGTCTTCTACAAGTTTCTACCTACTTTATATACCTAGACTACGGCGCACAGACCAACTACCCTAGGTAACTTATTTATATACTGACATGTGAAAAGAAGTACGTATGAGAAAGTAGACTAATTATACATTTGACATGAGAGAAGAAGAGTGGAGTAAGAAGTAAGTAAACAAAAGTAAATTGATCATAAAAACGTCAACAGCACCAAACAAACCATAAAAGTGTCCACAAGCACAAACAACTCCTAAACCGGTAATCTACTCACACAAACCAATACGTCCCGAAGTAGTTACCTAACATCGCATCACATGGACATAGCACAAAGAATCCGGCTATTGCCCATTGCCGCGGCCCCCAGTATCCCCATCTCTGTATCACCCATGCCTTCTGCTCCTCATAGTCCCACATTGCTAAGCATACCCTCCCACACCGTCTGCACCGATGATCCGATAGGTTCCAACCTACCGGTCTTGCCTCTCTTCCTATAGCCGCCGCCGCCCTTCTCCATTGTACTTGCTCCGCATGGTTCGGAGGCAAGAAAGATAAGATTAAATCGATAAGTTCAATTGGTAAGTCTGTAGCTTGCGCCATTTTAGCAGTATGCCGATAGTTTAGCCTCCGTCGAACTGTAGCAGCAGAGGGAAATTATTATGTAATAAAATATGTGACAGATGTGACAGCGTGACGCCGTGACATTCTGGCAAGGTTCTAACAGTACCCCCTCCTTAAAGTCGGCTCCTCCGGAGACAACCCTTCAAGACCTCCACGTTCGCCAATTACGTTCCAACTTCTTAAGATATTCGGCATCAAACTGTTTGTCATCCCATCCGAATAAAGTCTTGGCTGTAAATCGATTAGGTAGTTCCCTTTCTTGGAACCCGGTGTCACGTAGAACGTGCTGTATCCTATTGAGTTCCCCATAGAGTTGGTGGAATTCAGTAATCAATTCTTTGGCGTTAGCCAAGTTTTCCTCGGGTTCCCACGAGTCTGCTTCTGCCGTATACCCTTTCCATCGAACTAAGTACCGCTTCTTTCCGCGGAGCCATTTGGCGTTAAGGATTTTCTCCACTTCCCATTCTTGTTCTCCTTCTATTTCTACGGCCGGTGCCGGTTTACTCCCTTGTCCTTCCACTTGTTCTCGGTAGAGTACTATTCGGCTGACATTAACCACCGGATGAATCCGAATAGATCGGGGAAGATCTATTTCCACTGCGTTGGGGGAAATGATCTTCTTGATGGTGTATGGTCCGATGAACTTCTCCGTAAGTTTTCGGGTAGGTCGTCCCTGGATTTGAAGGTCCCGGGTAGCCAATAGAACTTTATCCCCCACTTTGTATTTCACCGCTTCTCCTCTGCTTCTATCCGCATACCTCCGCATATCGTCTTGTGCCTTTTTCAGGGCTGCTTGAGTTTCCTCGTGTTGAAGTTTCATACGGTCCGCAAAATCTACTGCCGCTGGATGGTTGCCTTGTCGTCGGAGATCGAAACCAGTTCTTGGGTGTCTTCCCACGTTGACCATAAATGGAGTTTCCTTTGTTGACGATTGTTCTTTATTGTTATAGGAAAACTCCGCTGTTGCTAACCAATCGGGCCAATCAGTTTGTCTATGATCGACAAATGATCGGAGATATTGTTCTAGTTCTTGATTGGTTCGCTCGGTTTGGCCATCCGTTTGTGGGTGAAACGCCGTAGATAACCTAGTATCAATTCCCAACATTTTATTCAACTCCTTTGTAAAGTCTGCAGCAAATTGCGGTCCCCTGTCTGAGATCACCGTTTCTGGTAACCCGTGCAACTTCCATACATGATCCCTGAACAGTTTGGCTAGTCCTAGCGCTGATGTTGTTTCCGTAGTTGGGATAAAGTGAGCCATTTTACTGAATCGATCACACACCACCAAAATTGAGTCCATTCCCTGTGATTCTGGTAATTTTACTATGAAGTCGACGGATACGTCGGCCCATGGTTTGGTGGGAATAGGGTTCGGCATTAATTTTCCTGCCGGCGGGGTTGGTCGATTCTTGTTTCGTTGGCATTGATCGCATCCTTCTACGTACTTCTGGACTTGCTTAGTGACGCCTGGCCACCAGTAATTGCGCGTCACCATTTCTACTGTCTTCCATTGTCCTCCGTGTCCAGCAATGGGGGTATCGTGATGTAGTCGGATGATTTTAGTCCTCAACGTTTCGTCTTTCGGCACATAGACTTTTCCTTCTTTCAGTACCAATCCTTCTTCCAGCTTCCACTCGTCTCCCCTTAGCGACTTTACTTTTGCTCGCTTCATCTCTTCCACCGCTTTCACTACATCGTCTTCTTTTGCTTCTGATTTTCGGATTTCCTCTAATATTTCCTCTTCCTCCGCATTGATTAACATATGACCTTCTTCCATTGCTCGGATTGCAAAATACTCTGGTTTCAACAGGGTTTGATCCTTGTTATCGTCCTTTGTTCCTCGTTCAAAGTCAGGTCTTCTGCTCAGTGCGTCTGCCTTCCCCATTGTCTTTCCTGGGCGGAATTTTAATTCGAAATTGAATCTAGATAGATATAAGGCCCATCCTGGCTGTCGTCGATTTAGTTGTTGAGCTTTCGCGAAGTATTCTAGATTACGATGATCTGTCCAAATTTCGAACTTATGTTTCGCCCCTTCCAGGAAGTGTCTCCATTCTTCTAAACACCGCATAATCCCCAGCATCTCCCTATCGTGAATGTCGTAGTTTCGTTCCGTCTCTGTCATTGATTTAGAGATATATGCTACCGGCCTCCACTTTCCGTCTTCACATTTCATTGCCAACTCTCCACCCGTGGCATAAGCCGATGCATCAGATTCCACCTTTAGCTCTTTATCCAATTCTGGGGCTACTAGGATTGGATGTGACGTGAATCTTGCTTTTAGCGTACCAAAGGCCTCCTCTTCTTCATCTCCCCAACTCCATTTCTTGTCCTTTTTAGTTAATGCGTGTAATGGTTTTGCAATACTGGCGAATTTTTCAATGAACCGTCGATAGTAATTTGCCAGTCCCAAGAATTTTTGTACATCTTTAACGCATTTTGGAGTCGGCCATTCTACTACGTCTTTCACTTTCCTTTCCTCCATCTTGATTCCGTTTCTCCCTATTATACATCCCAAAAACCCCATTTCGCTTCGTTTCCATTCGCATTTTTCTGGTTTTGCGAATAGATCATTGTCCATCAACCTCTGCAACACTTCTTCCACCACCTTATCGTGCTCTTCTTCATCGTCTGTTCCTATCAAGATATCGTCAATGAATACAGCTACTTTTCCCGTATTTACTAAGTCCCTAAAAAGTTCGTTCATCATAGTCTGAAAAGTAGCAGGCGAATTTGTAAGTCCAAAAAACATAACAGTGGGTTCAAAGGCACCCATGAAAGTAGTAAAGGCTGCCTTCCACTCGTCTCCTTCTTTTATCCTAATGTTATTATAGCCCCAACGTAAATCTATCTTAGAGAATAATCGTTTACTACCCATAGTGTCTATAAGTTCAGAAATTAAAGGTAAAGGATAATTGTTCTTAATTGTCCAATCGTTCAAAAATCGATAGTCCTGTACCATCCGCTTCTTTCCATCCTTCTTCGGCACAAAAAATACCGGTGAGGTTTGGGGAGATTTCGAAGGCCTAATATATCCCTTTCGGAGTTGGTCCTTGATGAATGCTTGGACTTCTTCTCTTTCGTTTGGCGACAAGGGGTATATTTTTCCTTTCTTGGGTTTGAAATCCTCCTTTAATTCGATAGCATGATCCCATGGTTTCCTAGTAGGCATTCTCTCTGATTCCTTTTGTTTGAATACTTTAAGGAACTTGTGGAACCGTCTTGGTACTACTTGCTCTACTGAGTCTATGCTTCGAATTTCTTCTTCTTCCGGCATCTCTTCTGTCATTCCTCTTACCCACATCTCTAGTTGTCCTTCTTCTTCTCTACTCCTATTTTTCCTTTGGGCGCTTATTCGTTTAGGACGTACCTGTCCAGCCCCCGCTTGTCCCGCAGTGGCTGTCTTGCTGTTGTCTTCTTCTAGACGTTCTGCCTTTTCCCCATTTAATCGGTCAGCCACGTCACCGGGTGATTGCGCCCACCCCTCAGCTTTCTCTTTGGATTGTTGCGCCAATCCCAAGGTAGAAATTAGCACGTCTATTACGTGC